>NC_060123.1:552788099-553101753 GCF_021461395.2 Schistocerca americana | reverse complement strand
AATTTAACCGGCAGGAAGAAGATGCTGTGATATGCAAATGATTAGCTTTTCAGAGCATCCACACAAGGTTGGCGAAGGTGGCGACACCTACAACGTGCTTACATGAGGAAAGTTTCCAACCGATTTCTCATACACAAACAGCAGTTGACCGGCGTTGCTTGGTGAAACGTTGTTGTGATGCCTCATGTAAGGAGGAGAAATGCGTACAATCACGTTTCCGACTTTGATAAAGGTCGGATTGTAGCCTATCGCGATTGCCGTTTATTGTATAGCGACATTGCTGCTCGCGTTGGTCGCGATCCAATGACTGTTACCAGAGTATGGAATCGGTGGGTTCAGGAGGGTAAGACGGAAAGCCGTGCAGGATCCAAACGGCCTCGTATCACTAGCAGTCGAGATGACAGGCATCTTATCCGCATGGCTGTAACGGATTGTGCAGCCACGTCTCGATCCCTGAGTCAACAGATGGGGACGTTTGCAAGACAACAACCATCTGCACGAACAGTCGACGATGTTTGCAGCAGCATGGACTATCAGCTCGAAGACCATGGCTGCGGTTACCCTTGATGCTGCATCACAGAGAGGAGCGTCTGCGATGGTGTACTTAACGACGAACCTGGGTGCACGAATGGCAGAAAGTCATTTTTCGGATGAATCCAGGTTGTGTTTACAGCATCATGATGGTCGCATCCGTGTTTGGCGACATCGCGGTGAACGCACATTGGAAGCGTTTATTCGTCATCGGCATACTGGCGTATCACCCGGCGTGATGGTATGGGGTGCCATTGGTTACACGTCTCGGTCACCTCTTGGTTGTATTGACGGCACTTTGAACAGTGGACGTTACATTTCAGATGTGTTACGATCCGTTGCTCTATCCTTCATTCGATTCCTGCGAAATCCCACATTTCAGGAGGATAATGCACCACCGCATGTTGCAGGTCCTGAAGGGGCTTTCTGGATACAGAAAATATTCGACTGATGCCCTGGCCAGGACATTCTGCACATCTCTCACCTATCGGAAACGTCTGGTCAATGGTGGCCGAGCAACTGGCTCGTCACAATACGCCAGTCACTACTTATGATGAACTGTGGTATCGTGTTTGAAGCTGCATGGGCAGCTGTACGTGTACACGCCACCCAAGCTATGTTTGACTGAATGTCCAGTCGTATCGAGGCCGTTATTATGGCCAGAGGTGGTTGTTCTGGGTACTGATTTCTCAGGATCTATGGACCCAAATTGCGTGAAAATGTAATCACGTGTCAGTTCTAGTACAATATATTTTTCCAATGAATACCCGTTTATCATCTGCATTTCTTCTTGGGGTAGCAATTTTAATGGCCAGTAGTGTATATATGGGTGGTCTGTTTTCGTATATTTGTCTTTTCGAACCGTTTTTATGCATTTGAAGATGTCCATTAACGGCTGAAATCGGCAATGGACTGTATTAAATCGCCATTATGAAATAAATATAGTTAAGATCTTCATCATACTTAAAGCGTCATTCTTTTCAAATCTGATGCAGTTTTGGGCAGTCCAGGAGACAGTGCCATTAGGACGTTTAAGTAATAGTGACGCGAGCTTTTTATATTATACTCACAAAATTATTGTGTTTAAAAACACTGTCGCGACTGGGAGACGGAGGTAGGGAAGAAGAGAGGGGAGGAGGAAGAAAGGGGGGGGGGTAGGAGATAACATGGTAATGTTGAGAGAACATTAACGAGCGTTGCGTAGGGCCTGCGAAGTTGTATCACAATTCTGGAGCGTGCAGTCTGCCACAAGCGGGCATCTCGCGTGCCTTTGGTGGCAGTCACTCTCTTTGCCAGCAGTATCCACTCATGTCGGCGAATCAGCGCGGGCCATCGTGGAGTGGCGGCGCACTTAGCGCGAGTGCCTGGCCAGTAAAAAAGACGCCGCGGTGACAGATAGTGCCCACTGGCGTGCGGGCCGCGCAGTCATTAGCGGCACCGTGATAAGGCCGGCCGGCGATACGCATCTGTCCGCTGCTGCTGCGCGGTGCCCTGTCGCACGTCAGGTCCCGCACCACGGTCTAATGAGGACATCGCGGCACTGCGGACTGTCTGCACGCTGCGCACTTCCGTCCGCTGCCGGCAGAACAGCTGACACCGCACTATGTCAGGTACGGCCCCAAAGCACTCTCCCTTTCAGGGCGTTCAATAAGTAACGCAACATATTTTTTTTTTGTCCTCGGCCAATTTCGGTACATCTGCAACGGTGCGAAATCGATACGGAAGGTTCGTCGGGACCGGAATATCAGCTTAGATTAGCTCCTAAAGACAAAAATTTCAGTTTTCGTTCTACGGGATGCAGTAGGGCTGAGCCGCAGTTGTGTCCGGCTCTTCGGAAAGCGCGCCAGGCGGAGTGCTTTCGCTTCGCGTCTAGTGTTTGCGGTGGCGCTTTCGGTTTGGCGCGCTGTTTGGATCGCTACCGCCCTTTGGTGGGAGGTGGAGCAAAGGTACGGTCGCGTGACGATAGGGGAGTACGTACTGGGCTGTCACCGAGAGAGGTGTTGGCGCGAGCGGGGCCCTGTTGTTGGGGGTCGTCAACTGCTCGCCACGTGCTTTGGCCGACCTCTTGGCTGTCAGGGGCTAGGTCTGCCTTACCCTTAATACATAGGATTAGTAATAAATAGGATAAGCAACATTATTTCTATACTAATAACCATTTGTGTGTGTGTGTGTGTGTGTGTGTGTGTGACTGGCGGTCAACGGCTCGAAGAAACCATTCCGAGGCATTCACTGTCAGTAACATTCGGTGATGGTACTAACAAATCTCTCATCTATGCTACCTTCTTTTTATATTCTTCTTAAAAAAACAACAAAATTTTATTTATATTTCAACCTTAAATTATTGTTATTTTGAAAACTATCATTCTTTGTAAATGATGTAGATGAAACAAAAGGAAAGAAAACTGTAAAAAGATGAAAAACGAAAATTGTAAGATGTACGACCTGTTTTAAACATCAGGTAACAGGTCTATAATTTGGCAATAAATAAATAAATAAATAAATAAATACCCCGTTGTACGTGGCTTATGAAGCTTAGAAGCCGTGGTGCAGGAGACCAGCGCGTGGGACCGTATGTCTATCGGCCGTTGAAACCACTGGCAGCCGTTGGCTCTGGCGAGTATAAGGAAGTGCAACGTGTTCCCGGCGCTGTGGTGGAGTGGGAGAAGTTGAGTACTGCTTTTATCTAACAGGGTTTCTCAAGTTCTAGTGAAGTGTATGAGCTTCTTCACCAGTGGTTTGTTGGGGTCTTCCCACCACAGTTTTCGTTTGCCTGTCCGCGGGAATGTGCGCTAATTGCTTCTTGGTCGGGCCGTTTCATTCACACCTTAATTGGGTGACTTAGGGTCGGTGTCGTGTGTCTCTGTGGTTCTGAGTCTGTACAGGCACCGCCCTTGCCACATCTTCTGGTTTTGGTTAACTCGGGGAGACGGTAGCTTGAAATGCAAGTTTTGGGGCTGATCTGCTGTGGCCCTGTAGACCACGAATAACTATACGGACTATTGAGCTCTGGGCCCCTTCAGACGTGTCACTCCCTCACCGAGCTAAGGAAAATTTTTTTGGGAACTGCCTTTAACGTGAAGGTTTGTCTGGCTTATTCACATTTATCTTGTAACAACTGACAGGTGTAATATAAGTTATTTAATTGGCTAGAGACAACTATTTTAACTTTGGTATAAACTAGCTACTTAAAGGTTTTTTAGGGAGTTGTGGTAAGTTTAAAATCTTATTATTGCGAACTTTTTAACGTCATACCTCGCAATTTCCTTTACGTAGAGAAAATTTGCCAGCTATTTAAAAGAGTTCTTTCAAGCTGGTGTGTGTGTGTGTGTGTGTGTGTGTGTGTGTGTGTGTGTGTGTGTGTGTGTCAAGTTTAAAATCTTATTATTGGGAAGTTGTTAACGTCATACCATGCAATCTCCTCTTCATAAAGAAAATTTGTCAGCTATTGGAAATTGTTTTTGAAATTTTTTTTAAATGTTAGCCTTAAAAATTTATTATTGAGAAAATCTTTTAAAATAAATAAGGTATCGTTAGCTGTGTGTGTTATTTCACCAGCACCTCCTGGCCCCTACTTCCACGGTTACGTTTTGGAATAACATGTGTACTTGAGTAGTTGTTTGTGAACCGCCATAATTGATGGTTCAAGGGCAACGTCAAATTTCTATACAGGGTAGTCAGAAACAATACGAAAATCCTTTGTACTGTTGTACTGAGCAATATTTGTTAAGAAAAAACTTCATTACGGAGCTTCATTTCCTAGTTATTTAGCACTTAAGTTAACCAATCACTTACTTGTTCGCGTAAATCCAAACAATTACACGCGCCAAATGCGGCGATGCTCAGACATCTCTGGGTCCGTGAGTGAGCAACTGTTGAAATGCTCATTACCTATTACTAAGTCCCTTTTTCGGAAGTTAAAGATGCAAGCTAGGTGAACGAAAGCCACATTTGCTCCGTTTTAGGGAACCAAACGAAGAAAATGTTTGGTGACCACGCCTATGGCAGGCTGCTTAAATTTGGCTAAATTCAATGTTTCGTAAGTCGGAAACGGCGCAACGTACAGAATCTTTTTCTTAACAATTACGAGGGCTATCCACGAAGTACATTACGTTTTGGAATTACAAATAAATAAAGTACTGGAAATTTTTTTTATTATATACAGATGAAAGCCACACTTAAATACTACTTTTCTACATAGTTGCCATTTAAATTAAGGCACTTATCGTAGCGATGGACGAGCTTGGAAATTCCTTCGTCGTAAAATTCGGCCGCCTGCGCCTTCAGCCACGTGGTTACCTCTTCTTGAAGCTGTGCGTCGTCATCAAAACGCTGCATAGCCAACCACTTCTTCATTGCTGGGAATAAGTGGAAGCCGCTCGGTGCCAGGTCGGGACTGTACGGCGGATGAGGAAATAACTCCCACTTAAAAGATTCGAGAACTTCACGAGTGGCATTTGCCGTGTGGGCCCGGGCGTTGTCGTGAATCAGCAAGATCTTTGAGCCCAACTTTCCCCTGCGCTTGTTTTGTATTGCTCTTCTGAGGTTGTGCAGAGTTTGGCAATACCTTTGAGAGTTTATTGTAGTGCCTCTTTCCAGGAAATCCACTAAAATCAGACCTTTTCTGTCCCAAAAGAAGAGGTAACCACGTCGTTGAAGGCGCAGGCGGCCGAATTTTACGACGAAGGAATTACCAAGCTCGTCCATCGCTACGATAAATATCTTAATTTAAATGGCAACTATGTAGAAAAGTAGTATTTAAGTGCGGCTTTCATCTATATAAAATTAAAAAAATTTCCAATACTTTATTTATTTTTAATTCCAAAACGTAATGCGCTTTGTGGATAGCCCTCGTATTTCTTAGCACAGCTTCCCCAGCAACACCCTTATAAGCTTCTCAGATTGTTTCTGACCACCTACACATCAAATTCGCAAGCTCGAATGAGTACTTTGTAGCAGACAGATTGAGGTCTTCTCTTTTATAAATCTGCGCTGGGAAAAAAAAGGAGGAGAAAACGCACTGCACCAGCAGTGCCATGGAAAGTTTAGAGGCGGTGGTAGTTAGTGCGGACGTGGAACTCTGGCCAAGACTTCCATTACTCGTATTCTTCGCCCTGTACAGCTAGCTCTCCATTAAGCCGCGCTGCCTCGCATCGGAATTTATGCCTGCTTGAGAGAGGGCGTTTGAGAGCGACTGTGTGTGTGTGTGTGTGTGTGTGTGTGTGTGTGTGTGAACGCGCTCTTCGGTTCGTCGCGCGAGCTGCGCATTACTTCCTTTTGATTACTCGCCGGGCGACAAGCCCGAAATCGGCGGCCGGCGCGGTGCAGGGAAATCCCCTGCTCCTCTCCCCCCTCCCTCCCGCGCCCAGCAGCTCCGCGCCTGATTGGCACCGGGGCGCAACCTGGCGCGCTGATTGGCCGCCTGATTGCGCCCGCCGTCGCGCTTCACTCTTGGGCTGTTCTCACGTGCGGCGGCCGCGCCGGCCAGACAAATCGAGTTTCTGACGCTGCCGCCCCCGCCTCCGCCCCCGCGCCGACCGCCGCCGCCGCCGCCGCCGCCGCCGCCGCCGCCGCCGCCGCCTGAGGGCCCACCCGCCAATTACGGCCGCCAATTACTGTATGCGCGGCCGACGCCCAGGCTGCGGTTCGGACTGGCGTCGCTGCCTCTGTCTCGACCAGACACCAGACACACTACTTCATCAGCGCCGCAGGTAACGCGGGGTGTGTCTTGGTAGAATTCGAGTACGAAACAGTCCTCACAAATCACCGAGCGCGCAAACAGACAATACTTACGCCCCGTACATAATACTCAGTCTGATTTACGTCGGTCTTTTTCTTTGCTCATGTCATTTTATTTCTGATGACGCAGAAATGTGAAAGCTAACTAGTGTCTTTCCACTGTGCTCTAAATCACCGTATGATTTCGTTTTCTCTTTCGGTGACAGAATTCAATCAATAAAAGATTATCATCTTCTTCTTCTTCCTTCTTGCCTATTCCCGTTACCCTACAGTGTAGATATTGTTATACGGGTTATGGCAATCTACATCTACATCTACATCCATACTCCGCAAGCCACCTGAGGGTGTGTGGCGGAGGGTACCTTGAATACCTCTATCGGTTCTCCCTTCTATTCCAGTCTCGTATTGTTCATGGAAAGAAGGATTGTCGGTATGCTTCTGTGTGGGCTCTAATCTCTCTGATTTTATCCTCATGGTCTCTTCGCGAGATATACGTAGGAGGGAGCAATATACTGCTTGACTCTTCGGTGAAGGTATGTTCTCGAAACTTTAACAAAAACCCGTACCGAGCTACTGAGCGTCTCTCCTGCAGAGTCTTCCACTGGAGTTTATCTATCATCTCCGTAACGCTTTCCCGTTTACTAAATAATCCTGTAACGAAGCGCGCTGCTCTCCGTTGGATATTCTCTATCTCTTCTATCAACCCTATCTGGTACAGATCCCACACCGCTGAGCAGCATTCAAGCAGTGGGCGAACAAGCGTGCTGTAACCTACTTCCTTTGTTTTCAGATTGCATTTCCTTAGGATTCTTCCAATGAATTGCAGTCTGGCATCTGCTTTACCGACGATCAACTTTATATGATCATTCCAATTTATAACACTCCTAATGCGTACTCCCAGATAATTTATGGACTTGACTGCTTCCAGTTGCTGACCTGCTATATTGTAGCTAAATGATAAGGGATCTTTCTTTCTGTGTATTCGCAGCACATTACTCTTGTCTACATTGAGATCCAATTGTCATTCCCTGCACCATGCGTCAATTCGCTGCAGATCCTCCTGCATTTCAGTACAATTTTCCATTGTTACAACCTCTCGATATACCACAGCATCATCCGCAAAAAGCCTCAGTGAACTTCCGATGTCATCCACAAGGTCATTTATGTATATTGTGAATAGCAACGGTGCTACGGCACTCCCCTGAGGCACACCTGAAATCACTCTTACTTCGGAAGACTTCTCTCCATTGAGAATGACATGCTGCGTTCTGTTATCTAGGAACTCCTCAATCCAATCACACAATTGGTCTGATAGTCCATATGCTCTTACTTTGTTCATTAAACGACTGTGGGGAACTGTATCGAACGCCTTGCGGAAGTCAAAAAACACGGCATCTACCTGGGAACCCGTGTCTATGGCCCTCCGAGTCTCGTGGACGAATAGTGCGAGCTGGGTTTCACACGATCGTCTTTTTCGAAACCCATGCTGATTCCTACAGAGTAGATTTCTAGTCTCCAGAAAAGTCATTATACTCGAACATAATACGTGTTCCAAAATTCTACAACTGATCGACGTTAGAGATATAGGTCTATAGTTCTGCACATCTGTTCGACGTTCCTTCTTGAAAACGGGGATGACCTGCCCCCTTTTCCAATCCTTTGGGACGCTACGCTCTTCTAGAGACCTACGGTACACCGCGGCAAGAAGGGGGGGCAAGATCCTTCGCTTACTCTGTGTAAAATCGAACTGGTATCCCATCATGTCCAGCGGCCTTTCCTCTTTTGAGCGACTTTAATTGTTTCTCTATCCCTATGTCGTCTATTTCGATATCTACCATTTTGTCATCTGTGCGACAATGTAGAGAGGGAACTACAGTTCAGTCTTCCTCTGTGAAACAGCTTTGGGAAAAGTACTTCGGCCTTCAGTCTGTCATTCTCTGTTTCAGTACCATTTTGGTCACAGAGTGTCTGGACATTTTGTTTGATCCACCTACCGCTTTGACTTTGTAGCGTGGGAGGGGTGAGGGGTGGGGGTGGGGGGTGCGCTGTGTACCCCATCCAGCTCCGTCCAGAGTAAATGACATGTTCGAGTGTGAGAATGTGTTCAAAATGTTTCCGAAGCGTGTATTTGAGGCGGGACGTGGTTAGCAGCCATTTTATCAACGATATTACGACATTTCAGTGCCAGTGTTGTTCGATCAGGAGTACGATGCAATGTAATTTAGCACACTCAAGCACGGTACTAAGGTGAACACAGTCGTTACGAAATACATAAAATATATTCACAGTTACGAATATGGAGAACCGTCAGCTGTATAATGGAATGACGATGACGAAAACTTGTGCCGGGCTAGAGCTGAATGGAGAGACGTCTCAGGCGTTAAGTAACCTCTGGCGTGCCACAGGGGAGTGTTATGGGACCATTGCTTTTCACAATATATATAAATGTCCTAGTAGACAGTGTCGGAAGTTCCATGCTGCTTTTCGCGGATGATGCTGTAGTATACAGAGAAGTTGCAGCATTAGAAAATTGCAGCGAAATGCAGGAAGATCTGCAGCGGATAGGCACTTGGTGCAGGGAGTGGCCATTGACCCTTAACATACAAAAATGTAATGTATTGCGAATTCATAGAAAGAAGGATCCTTTGTTGTATGATTATATGATAGCAGAACAAACACTGGTAGCAGTTACTTCTGTAAAATATCTGGGAGTATGCGTGCGGAACGATTTGAAGTGGAATGATCATATAAAATTAATTGTTGGTAAGGCGGGTGCCGGGTTGAGATTCATTGGGAGAGTCCTTAGAAAATGAAGTCCATCAACAAAGGAGGTGGCTTACAAAACACTCGTTCGACCCATACTTGAGTATTGCTCATCAGTGTGGGATCCGTACCAGGTCGGGTTGACAGAGAAGATCCAAAGAAGAGCGGCACGTTTCGTCACAGGGTTATTTGGTAAGCGTGATAGCGTTACGGAGATGTTTAGCAAACTCAAGTGGCAGACTGTGCAAGAGAGGCGCTCTGCATCGCGGTGTAGCTTGCTGTCCAGGTTTCGAGAGGGTGCGTTTCTGGATGAGATATGGAATATATTGCTTGCCCCTTCTTATACTTCCGGAGGAGATCACGACTGTAAAATTAGAGAGATTCGAGCGCGCACGTTCATCCCGCGAACCATACGCGACTGGAACAGGAAAGGGAGGTAATGACAGTGGCACGTAAAGTGCCCTTCGCCACACATCTTTGGGTGGCTTGCGGAGTATAAATGTAGATGTAGACCGGATTTTCCACTTGTCGCAAGTAGTCGCCTTACTATAAGACTATCTGAGCACGCTTCGCTCCCAGACTTGATTGATGACGTACATAAATCTGGGTCTCGCTGTGAAGTGTGCTCGGATAGCCTAATGTTAAGGCGAAAGCTCCCGATAAACGGTAAATCCCGTCTCGAGAGCCGGTCCGGCACAAATTTTAATCGTCGTCATTCCATTATACAGTTGATGGTTGTCCATATTCGGAACTGCGGATACATTTCGGTATTTGCCTAGCTAATTTGGATACCTAGAAACCACATCCAGGTTGCCTGTATCATCAGCGTACATCGTTAATCCGCGGGGCGGATTCGATCCGGAGCAGGCTCGCTCCCCGAAACGTGGAAGAGGTGCGTTAACGGGCTCGACGTGTTTAGAAGCAATTAAATGAAAGGCGTTTTTCGTTGTAGCGTGATATTTTCACGAAATTACAATCACTACGTTTTCCTCAAAATGTGAGATACTTTATTGACTGCCAACTATAGGGACAGGCTAAATAAAACTGGTCTAGAGAATACTGTTTGCGCTTTAAGACAGTCAACCTAACTTACATCATCTGCCACAGGAGCAGGGGATGTAAGTTTGGCTGCTTATCTTAACGTGCAAGAAATATTTTCGACGCCAGTTTTATCAGGGGAGATTAGAAAGTTGCCGTTCGAACCCGTACAGTTAAGTTGGCGCAACTTCTGCGACGTGACATTTGCGATACGGGGACGTGCGTTATCATGAAGCAGTATGGAACTTGGTGCACCATTCCACAACAATGGGTTTCGACAGACATGATGCCCCATACACATTCTCCACTCTCCGATTGAAGCCTACCGGCATTTGTCCTTCGGCACAAAAAAACAACGTCGCCATAGTTCACGTGTCCGTGTTTACCGCACACACGTCGGAAAGAACACCTTGCCTACACGTCGGTGCTTATACAACTGTACGAGAGTAGCACTATTTTGCATATAAACTGCAGCGACACCATCAAAAGGAAACTTTTTGATCGCTCCTTATTTTTTGACGACCCGGTGCATAGCAATCAAAGACCACTGTGATAAAATAAGAGAAATCAGAAATAATTCGCTGTTCACTTTTCCCACGTGGTATTTGAGAGTGAAACCGTAGAGAAACCCTCTGCGAGACACTTAACCGCGAATTGGAGACTAATTATGTAGAAGCAGAGGTACACTGTTATTCCGGTTCATTGTGAGGTTAACAGCTTCGTCAGAATGTCGTTTCCCGCTAAAAATGAACTCTTGCTGTGGCTCTTGTGGAACTCGTGCTTCGATACATGATAAAGGAGGTTTCACCGGATACGTACTGTTTGGCAGCCAACGTAAAGCTGTGAAAATGCACGCAAGTTGACTGTAAAAAGTAGCACCTCTCTGGACAGTCAACTTTTTTCTTCGGGGACCGAGGTTTTGAACACTACCCGAAGCTTGCGGCCGAGGTTATTTTGCTGGTTTCATTTTCTACAAGCAAGATGAATCTTCACCAAAATTATATACAACAGTAACAATGTCAACTCACTACTACGACTGAAACCGAACTACAGATGCCTCTGTACCTTCGCTAAGGGATTCTTCTACGTCCTACTGCCGTATACCATCACTAGACACATATCTCTCGCCCGTTCTCAGTTTTGCATGTTTGATTTCTGTAGTCTCATATGTCGCATAATTTCTTGTGTGTGTGTGTGTGTGTGTGTGTGTGTGTGTGTGTGTGTGTGTGTGCGTGTGTGTGTGTCTGCGTTGTTTTTTATTTTTTCCTTGACTGAACGCGGTCTGCCGGTCTATTAATCACGGATTCTCTACAGTAGCAACTATTTTGCGGCTTGTTTCAGTGCTTTCTAGTATATTAAAGGTATTCATGTACGTGTATTTGTGGATACCTAAGAAATGATGTGTCTGTTTGAATCTGTAGATGAATCTGATTTAGGTATAATTGCGATTTTTTTCTCTTGGCCATAATATTAATCATCTTTGGTCACCATAAATGAACAAAATAAAACTGGCCCGGAAAATTTTTCTTCCACCTTGAAATAAACAACCCAACTTAAATCAGCTGCAGATGTAAGTTGGGTTGACTAACGTGAGGTGCGCGAAATATTCGTTGGACCACTCCTACTTTATCCACCTCGAATCTCTTAGCACCGTCCGATCTAGAAGGTGCTTTTGCCTAGCACACTGGACTCTCATTCCAGATTACGGCAGTTAAATCTTCGTCTGTGGGTCCAAATGACGGTTTTCTGGGTTTCTCTAAATAGCGTAACACTGTTGCTGGCATGACAGTCTGGAAACAATGCGGCAGATTTCTTCCCCGAATCTGTGCTTGGGATCCGTCACTAAACACTGCGTCATTGACGGCACTTTAAACGGTAACCTTACGTTCCTTAGCGCCTAAATGGTATTGATGATGACGAAATGCTATAAACATTAATTCTTTTGACAAGTGATTCCTAGTTATTGGTGTGTCGGTCAAACAACGTCTATAGATCGAATAAGGCAACCTCGTAACTGAGAGTTTTCGATGGTGATTGTGAGGGTGGCAGTCAGCCACGCTTAACTAGACTCTGCAAAACGGGCAACAAAACGACTACATCTAGCTAAGGAGCTGCGATTAGCTGACGACTTGCCCGTACCATTTAACTCGCTAAGACGTCATTGGTAAATGAGAGAACGAGGTTGCAACTCAACATCTTGTCGCACAGAAGAATGGGTGTTTGAGGATGGTCGTGTGACCCCGAAATTTGTTGGAAAAATATTAGATAAGTAAAAATATCGCAAAGAATATACTGCATCTATTTGTATACTGGCTGAAAAAATTCGCAGCACCAAAAATAGTTAATGTAGAGTAATGAAATACCGTGAATACATTTTTTTAGGTAACAAATTTAACTGAGTAGCATGCCAAGATCACTGGTTAATGTAAGCGTCAGAAAAGCCATTGCAAATATCAAATGCTGGTAAATTAATAGCTGGTGTAACCGCTAGAATGTTGAACGCAAGCATGCAGACGTGCATATATTGCGTTGAAGAGGTGCCGGATGTCAGTCTGGAATGGAGTTCCATGCCTGTTGCACTTGAACGGTCAATAAAAAAAATAAAAAAAAATGGTTCAAATGGCTCTGAGCACTAAGGGACTTAACTTCTGAGCCGCCTAGAACTTAGAACTACTTAAACCTAACTAACCTACGGACATCACAAACATCCATGTCCGAGGCAGGACTCGAACCTGCGACCGTAGCGGTCGCGCGGTTCCAAACTGTAGCGCCTAGAACCGCGCGGCCACCCCGGCCAGCTTGGTCTTTTAATGGATGACGCTGGAATTGTCGTCCGGTGATGTCTCATACGTGCTCGGTTGGAGACAGATCTGGTGGTAGAGCAGTCCAAGGGAACATGTCACCTCTCCTACGAGCATGTTGGATTACAACAGCACTATGTGGGCGGGCGCTAGCCTGTTGGAAAACACCTAGCATGCTGTCCGTGGATGATAACAGAACAAGTCTAATCAACAGACTAACGTACAAATGTACAGTTTGGGTGCGTGGTATAACCACGAGCTTCCTCCTGCTTTCAAATGAAATCGTAACCCAGATCATAATTCCAGACGGATGTCCAGAGTGTCTAGGACGCAGACAGGTTGGTTGCAGGCGCTCAGCTGAACTCCTTCTAACCAAAACACGGCCGTCACTGCCACCGCGGCAGAACCAGCTTCCGTCAGAAAACAACAGATCTCCACCCCGCCCTCCAATGAGTCTTCGCTTGACACTACTGAAGTCGCAAATGACGATGGTTTGGGGTCAGTGGAATGCAAGCTACAGGGCGTCTGGCTCGGAGCTCTCTTTGAAGTACCCGATTTGTAACAGTTCGTTGTGTCACTATGGTGTCAACTGAGGTTCAGAATGCTACTGCAGATGCAGTCTGTGATGCGTCAGAGCCTTACGGCAAACACGATTGCCTTCCTTCTCTGTAGTGCCATGTGGCCGTCCGGACTGTGTCTTCTTGCGACCGTATATTCTCCAGACTATCGCTGCCACCAATCACGTACAGTGACTACATTCCTGCGAAGACTTTCTGCAGTATGGCAGAAGGAACATCCAGCTTCTCGTATCCCTATTACACTATCTCGTTCAGACTCAGTGAGGTGCTGATAATGGCGTTTTTGTTGCCTTAAGGGGGGTAGGACGTCAAACGGGCCGAGGGCCGACTTGGAGCAGGAGAGGCACCACAGGAGGTTTTAATTTCCGCTGTCTATACTTTTGCAAGAAAATTCGTAAAACTTTATCAGCATGCCCATGAAGAATTCAGGATTCACACTCGTAGCAGCGGAAGTTCAAATACATAACAAAATAAGTTTCTTTACATGTGAAATTTCATCATTTTTTCACTTACTATTGGCTGCATTTGTTGCTATAGGTACACTTTTCTTCATAAGTAAGAGAGACTGTTCAATGAATTTTGCACAGCATACAAACCATACTTACAGGTGTCTGAAACTGTAGCATCTATTTAATTTATGAAAAAATGAATGAGCTGTTGCGTTTTAAACTTTATGTTTAGAAAAAAATCAAATTTTGTAGTTAATTATATCAATTTTTACCACAGTTTTTAATAGATTTGGAAAATTCTAGAGTTTCATACACCTGCAAGTAAGGTTTGTATGCTGTGCAAAACTCATCAAAGAATCTCTCTTACCTGTGAAGAAGAATGTGCCTATATCAACAAATGCAGCCAATAGTAAGCGAAAAAACGATTTTTAACATTTAAAAAAATTTTGTTATGTTTTTGAACTTCCACTGCTATGAGCGTGAATCCCGAATCCTTCCTGGTCATGCTCACAAAGTTTTATGAATTTATTTGTAAAAGTATAGACAGTAGAAAATAAAATGTCCTGTGGTGCGTCTCCTGCTCCAAGTCGGCCTGTTTGACGTCCTACCCCCCTTAAAGGCATTCTTGACTGATGTCAACTCATCACGTCCAGTCCGAATGGTAACCAACGCTCGCGACCCTTACAGCGTGTATGCAAAGCAAACCTGAATGCATCCTCTCACTGCCGCTACTAGCGCCTCTCTTATGCGACTGATGCGAAATTGAAATAGACAACATCTGTGAGGTGCAAAAACACGCATACCAACTTTCGTTTATGTTACACAACTCCTTGTAGGTGTTGCGATTTTTTTTTCTCGTCATTGTATTTCCAAAAAAATACTTAATCAGCTACAAACCCGAAAGCAGATCCTCTATCGAAGAAAAGTCCTGAGAAAAATTTTGGTTATTAGTTAGCGGTGGATTAGGCTCACAATCTGGTTCGCACACCCCGCAACGACAGGAATATGTGGATTGCGTGTGATACATTGCACGCCACCAAGACATCGCAAGGACGAGCGGACGAGCATTTCACAACTATGAACCACGTGACGCAGGTTCCAGTCTAGACGTGTTCAAATTGCCCTTTGCGACTCTTTCTGCAAGCGAATAATAAAGGATATTTCTCTCAGTAACTAGTGGCCAGAATGAACAAATCTGCTGCAAGTCAACCTGTGTGTGTGTGTGTGTGTGTGTGTGTGTGTGTGTGTGTGTGTGTGTACAGGAGGCAACAAAGGATTGCCAACCGGTCTAAGCCTCCGGCCGAGTCAGGCGCAAGAAACTGGTGTGAAGTACGGCTAAGAAACCAGCCTACGTGACCCGCCGAGGGAAGGCTGAACTACGTCCGTGTGGAATCTCGCGGAGCAACAGCATCAATCTACAACACGCTAATGAGCCGCTATTACCAGTCTGCAGATCTCCAGTCGTTGGGGCGCGTCCCCGGGGCACTCATATTCATATCCACAACTCTTCTCTCCAAACTATACGCGCCTCTCAGCCGATGTGATGTCCTGTCGTGTGTGTGTGCGTGTGTGTGTGACAGAGAGAGAGAGAGAGAGAGAGAGAGAGAGAATCCAGACAGTGCGAAGGTCATAGCCGACAGCCAGACGTGGCTAATTTTACGTCCAAGTCGACCTCTGGAACGATTCGCTCACGCAGCCAGTTTCGCAAAGGAGAGCTTCGTAGGGGAGACTTTTACAAGGAACCTGTTCCTCCTTTTGCAATATATATAGGCGTACCACTCCACTACGACGGCGTTATACTACCGACGCACTTGTCGTAAAAATTTCGCAGTAAATTCGTTTTTACAGTCGCCAACTGTGAAAAAACACCTCGCACTTGCATTCCAGCTACAGACAATCTGAGACAAAGGTAATTTTCTCTGCCCGACCACCGTATGCGGATGCCTGACAACGTAGTGCTATCGCAACTATCATCTTCCTCTTTCGAAAGGCTAATTTTTACGATAATTTTTTACTCTCGCTAATTCTACTGGAAATCTGCACCATCTATGCAGTACTCGTTTGCGCCGGTATCTTGCATGAAGCTTTTAACGTTTTATGACTGAAAACTTGTTACTGTACTTCGCTTCACTGTGGTAATAATTGTTCAGGTTGTAACACAAGGTGGTCGTCTTAGATAAAAACGAAACGCAAGTTATTACACTGCATATACGTCGCGATGTACAAAGATAAACATTGTCTTTAGAAGTAAATACAGTGTCAGCCGGTGTGGATACAAATACCCTTACGTCAGATAATGTCCACATCGTTAAATTAATTTGTGAATGATAAACGTTTTTGTGGCTTTTAATTACGCTTTTTTTCTCCCGCTAACATCAGGGAACCTCTAAGTATCACCATTATTTTTACATATAGTTATACACCCTGTATGAAACGTTTGAGTAGCCGTCTTTATTTTTATGCAGAACCAAAATTTTCTTGATTTTGACCATTTTTAAGCGTAACATTTCAAACGCTATTAATGAAGCCAATCGCACACATAAGTAAAGAAATTTATAGAGCGGGAAAAGTTTTAATTCAAAAATATGTAGTAGGTTCGTTTTGATTAATGGCTGGCCGTGGGCATTTCTGTGGAAGAAACCAATTCTATTTCAATATCACGTCCGTGGCCAAAGTAATATACAGTGGAATGGTATTTCATAGCTCTTGCATTAACGTGTTCGCACTTAAAATGGTGTCCCAGAATTTCCTGGGGCTCATATCAAGACAGTTTCATGACAGAACTTTCAGATTTTACTCTCGTTTCGTTGGCTTGGCTATATGTTTCAGCAATAAAATAAATATGGATCACATGTTGGTGCAATATACTTGATTACAATCCACTTCGGCTGTTTATTCATTCAAGTAGGTTTTAGCTTGGCCTTGTAGATTACATTCCAGACTATCTGATCTGGGAATATACTGTACGAGCTGCTCACAGATAATCGAACTGGGGAGCTTCCCAACTTTTCGCAGCAATACTAGCCACTTAGTCATGCAGGTGGGTGTTTGCATCGGTACAGTAGGGTGGTATTACGTATTAGTACTATACGAAGTAAACAGAGGCAGTGTTATGAGTTAGAGATAGGTCTTGGTCATCAGTGGGAACTAGTTCACTGGCGCCAAGTTCTTTTTTTGGAATCGGTTTATTTTACAAGTTCACTGTCACATTTTTATCTAATCATGTAATGCTATATGTCTGTATCAAATTTTAATTTATTTTCATACCACCACCAGCCAAAACCTGTTGTTAAAATGTCATTCAATATCTGTTAATTAATATTACCATTTGTTAATACATACAGAGTTTAAATAACAGTAAAAAAGTTTTAAAAATGCCCTTCAAACGCTTCAGAAGATTACAGGCTGTGCCTCAGATGCTGAAACGTGAAAATGGTGCAGAAAGCTGTTTGGATACATCCACCTAATTTTATTTTTGTTACAACTCATAGAAGAAATATGTACAAAAAGTTAAATGCTGTTAACGACATTTATAAATCTAAAGTACTTTTTTTTATCCACGATCTGGGATAACTAAACAACCAGTTCTAGCGAAAAGGGATTCTTATGTTAGTTTTGATATACAGAGTGAGCACAAAAAAATCTTGCCCTGATTATAAAAATTTATAACAGGATAACCATTTGACATAATAAGTTACATTTGATGCCGTTAAATAGGTCAGTGTTACTAGTTATTTTGTAAGACCACTTACGTTAGTAAACCTCAACGTGTGCTCCCTTGGCAGCTCGGAAAATGTCGAGGCGGTGTTCCAGTTCCCACCAGGTGTTTCGTAACATGTGTTCTGTCATAGTACCCACAGCAGCTTGTATCTTAGCCTTCAGTTCGTCGACGTCAGCAACTGATGTGACGAAGACTCTGTCCTTGATACAGCCCCAGAAAAAAAAGTGAAGGGGCGTAATTTCTGGAGAGCGGGGTGGCCAGGGTGTTGGATCGTTCCTTCCAATCCACCGATCCTAACATTACTCCCCACCTCACGCCCCCCAACCCTCGTGAATTAGACACAGGACAGGAAAAAAGCGGTTTGTTGCTTTAATTTTTGACACCAGTTTAGGTTACGATTCAATTGCTTTGATGAGGTTTTTCAGTGATAGATAATTTTTCGAATCCACGTTTCGTAATTACAGTCAAGAGGAACCGACCTCATTGCAGAACATTTGGCAATAATCCGCATGTGTCCACACCGTACGCTTTTTGTGGGATTTGAGAGTGATTACCTATTGTCTGATGCTCAATTCCATAAGGTATCCATGTTTATTTTTCGTCGCGCAGATATATATGTGTTACTGTGACAACGTTCTTTACTTACTTGTACTCATAGAGCATTTACAATATGAATATTGGGTCATAACCAGTCATATGACAAAGCGTAGCTTCATAGGTCAGGATTTCGCCTAACTACTCTCAATTATACACTGAAGCGCTAAAGAAACTGTTACAGGCATGCGTTTTCCAATGCAGAGGTAATTAAACAGGCAGAATACGGCGCTGCGATCCGCAATGCCTATATGAGACAACAAGTGTCTGGCGCAGAACGGTTACCTCTGCTACAATGGGAGGTTGTCAAGATTTAAGCAAGTTTGGACGTGGTGCTATGGTAGGCGCACGAGCGATGGGACACAGCATCTCCCAGGAAGCGATGGAATGGGGATTTTCCCGTACGGCCATTTCACGAGTGTACCGCGAATATCAGGAATCGGGTAAAACATCAGATCTCCGACATCGTTGCGGCCGGGAAAAGATCCTGAGAGAACGGGACCAATGGCGACTGAAGAGAATCGTTCAACGTGACTGAAGTGCAACCCTTCCGCAAATTGATGCAGATTTCTATGCTGGATCATTAGTAAGTGTCATCGTGCGAACCATTCAACGAAACATCATCGATATGGGCTTTCGGAGCCGATGGCCCACTCGTTCATCCTTGATGACTGCACGACACAAACCTTTCCGCCTCGACTGGGCCCGTTAACACCGACATTGGACTGTTGATGACTGGAAACATGTTGCTTGCTCGGATGAGTCTCGTTTCAAATTGTATCGAGCGGATGGACGTGTACGGGTATGGAGACAGCCTCAAGAATTCATGGACTCTTCATGTCATCAGAGGACTGTTCAAGCTGATGGAGGCTCTGTAATGGTGTGGGGCGTGTGCAATTGGACTGATATGGGACCCATGATACGTCTAGATACGACTCTGACAAAAGACACGAACGGAAGCATTCTGTGTGATCACCTGCATTCACTCGCGTCCATTGTGCTTTCCGACGGACTTCGGCAAATCCAGCAGGGTAATGAGACACCGCACACGTCCAGAATTGCTTTTCAGGGACTCTAGGAACACTCTTCTGAGTTTAAACGCTTCAGCTGGCCACCAAACTCCCCAGAAATTAACTTTATTGATCATACACTACTGGCTATTAAAATTGCTACACCAAGAAGAAATGCAGATGATAAACGGGTATTCATTGGTCAAATATATTATACTAGAACTGACATGTGATTACATTTTCACACAGTTTGAGTGCATAGATCCTGAGAAATCAGTACCCAGAACAACTACCTCTGGCCGTAATAACGGCCTTGATACGCCTGGGCATTGAGTGTACAGTGTACAGGTACAGCTGCCCATGCAGCTTCAACACGATACCACAGTTCATCAAGAGTAGTGACTGGCGCATTGTGACGATACAGTTGCTCAGCCACCATTGACCAGACGTTTTCAATTGGTGAGAGATCTGGATAATGTGCTGGCCAGGGCAGCACTCGAACATTTTCTGTATCATGAAAGGCCTGTACAGGATTTGCAAATTGCGGTCGTGCAGCATCTTGCTGAAATGTAGGGTTTCGCAGGAATTGAATGACGAGTACAGCCACGGGTCGTAACATATCTGAAATGTAATGTCCACTGTTCAAAGTGCCGTCAATGCGAAAAAGAGGTGACCGAGACGTGTAACCAATGGCACCCCATACCATGACGCCGGGCGATACGCCAGTATGGCGATGACGAATACACGCTTCCAATGTGCGTTCACCGCTGCTGCTGCAAACGTCGTCGAACTGTTCGTGCAGATGATTGTTGTCTTGCAAACGTTGCCATCTGTTGTCTCAGGAATCTGGACGTGGCTGCACGATCCGTTACAGCCATGCGGATAAAATGCGTTTCATCTCGACTGCTAGCGATACGAGGCCGTTTGGATCCAGCACGGCGTTCCGTATTACCCTCCTGAACCCACCGATTCCATATTCTGCTAACAGTCATAGGATTTCGACCAACGCGAGCAGCAATGTCGTGATACGATAAACGGCATTCGCGATAGGCTACAAGCCGACCTATATCAAAATCAGAAACGTGATGGTACGGTTTTCTCCTTCTTACACGAGGCATCACAACAACGTTTCACCAGGCAACACCGGTCAACTGCTGTTTGTGTGTGAGAAACCGGTTGGAAACTTTCCTCATGGCAGCACGTTTTAGGTGTCGCCACCGGTGTCAACATTGTGAGAATGCTCTGCAAAGCTAATCATTTGCATATCGCAGCGTCTTCTTCCTGTCGGTTAAATTTCGCGCCTGTAGCACGTCATCTTCGTGGTGTAGCAATTTTAATCGGCAGTAGTGTATCTGGGTTGTCTTGTAACGTGCTTTTCAGAAGAGATCTCCACCCCCCTACTCCTAGGGATTTATTGACACCGCTGCAGAATTCGTGGTGTCAATTCCCACCAGCAGTAGTTCAGACATTAGTCGAGTCCGTGCCATGTCGTGTTGCGGCACTCCTGCGTGCTCGCGTGGGCCCTAAACCATATTAGGCAGGTGTACCAGTTTCTTTGGCTCTTCACTGTAGATGACTTACCACTAACACAGATTTTACATCGGAAACTGTCTGAACTGAATTAAATGTAAATACATGTATGGTTAAAGCAGCGTTAGTGGAAAACAGTAAATTCGGGTTCGAGTCCCGGCGTGGCACAAATTTTCAGTCGTCACGACACTGTCAGGAGGCGTCTTTATTTGTTCGTCTGAAAAGTGAACACCGCCCTGGTCTCTATGCAGAGAGTTCACACTGGGCGTTTCTCCTTAAAGCGGCGCTTTTCACGATGACGACCGCCGAGATGCAGGGGACGGCGCGGAAAGGAGGTCGTGTCGGCTCTGCTGGAGATTTGCATGCGCTCAGACGTAACTCTTGTGGCGCTATGTGGTAGGGCGCGGAGGGGGAGGGGGTCTGTGGGGTGGGGGTGGGGGGAGCAGCAGAGCCGGTGGACGGCTGCCAAGGCGTCGCCAGGCGCGGCTATTAAGCGGCGCCTCTGGTCTGCTCTGCTCTGCTGCTGCTCTCGCCTCGTTCTCAGACAGGCCAGCTACGGAGCCGGAGGAGTTCGCGCCTGCGCACGCCGCAACCGGGTGAGATTCAAGTGGCGCCTGATACGTCAACACGGATTCCGCTGGCGGAACGTTTTAAGTGCTCCGCTCATGTTCAGAAAATTTCTTTTTTTACGTATTCTCGACATATTGTCGGTCGAAGACTGACTAATACACTTAAGAAATAAGATATGTTTTACTCTACAGTCGTAATATTTTATTTTTGCCTATTGGATACCTGTTTCAGTACACAGTGTCATCCTTAGGCCATCCCATAATCAAAAAATACCAGTATATAGTTAGAGCAACATTGCAAGACTTCACGGTAAATGATGACAGACAAAAAATTGTTGAAACATTCCAAGAGAAATTTATGAACTATTTTTCCTCTGTTACAGAAAACGTTTGGTATACAGGGTGGTCCATTGATCGTGACCGGGCTAAGTATCTCACGAAGTAAGCGTCAAACGAAAAAACTACAAAGAACGAAACTCGTCTAGCTTGAAGGGGGGAACCAGATGGCGCTATGGTTGACCCGCTAGATGCCATTGCCATAGGTCAAACGGATATCAACTTCGTTTTTTTTTAAGTAGGAACCCCTATTTTTTATTACATATTCGTGTAGTACAGGGCTATTACAAATGATTGAAGCGATTTCATACATTCACTGTAGCTCCATTCATTGACATATGGTCACGACACACTACAGATACGTAGAAAAACTCATAAAGTTTTGTTCGGCTGAAGCCGCACTTCAGGTTTCTGCCGCCAGAGCGCTCGAGAGCGCAGTGAGACAAAATGGCGACAGGAACCGAGAAAGCGTATGTCGTGCTTGAAATGCACTCACATCAGTCAGTCATAACAGTGCAACGACACTTCAGGACGAAGTTCAACAAAGATCCACCAACTGCTAACTCCATTCGGCGATGGTATGCGCAGTTTAAAGCTTCTGGATGCCTCTGTAAGGGGAAAACCGATGGATCGGTCGTGGTGGAGATCATGATCAGCAGTTCATGTCATGGCCTCCACGCCCTCCCGACTTAACCCCATGCGATTTCTTTCTGTGGGGTTATGTGAAAGATTGTGTTTAAACCTCCTCTACCAAGAAACGTGCCAGAACTGCGAGCTCGCATCAACGATGCTTTCGAACTCATTGATGGGGACATGCTGCGCCGAGTGCGGGAGGAACTTGATTATCGGCTTAATGTCTGCCGAATCACTAAAGGGGCACATATCGAACATTTGTGAAGGCCTAAAAAAACTTTTTGAGTTTTTGTATGTGTGTGCAAAGCATTGTGAAAATATCTCAAATAATAAAGTTATAGTAGAGCTGTGAAATCGCTTCAATCATTTGTAATAACCCTGTATGTAAAGAAATATGAATGTTTTAGTTGGACCACTTTTTTCGCTTTGTGATACATGGCGCTCTAATAGTCACAAACATATGGCTCACAATTTTACACGAACAGTTGGTAACAGGTAGGTATTTTAAATTAAAATACAGAACGTAGGTACGTTTGAACATTTTATTTCGGTTGTTCCAATGTGATACATGTACCTATGTGAACTTACCATTCCTGAGAATACATGCTGTTACAGCGTGATTACCTGTAAATACCACATTAATGCAATAAATGCTCAAAATGATGTCCGTCAACCTCAATGCATTTGGCAATACGTGTAACGACATTCCTCTCAACAGCGAGTAGTTCGCCTTTCGTAATGTTCGCACATGCATTGATAATGCGCTGACGCATGTTGTCAGGCGTTGTCGGTGGATCACGATAGCAAATATCCTTCTACTTTCCCCACAGAAAGAAATCCGGGGACATCAGATCCGGTGAACGTGCGGCCATGTTATGGTGCTTCGACGACCAATCCACCTGTCATGAAATATGCTATTCAATACTGCTTCAACCGCACGCGAGCTACGTGCCGGACATCCATCATGTTGGAAGTACATTGCCATTCTGTCATGCAGTGAAATATCTTATAGTAACATCGGTAGAACATTACGTAGGAAATCAACATACATTACACCATTTAGATGGCCATCGACAAAATGGGGGCCAATTATCCTTCCTCCCATAGTGCCGCACCATACATTAACCCGCCAAGGTCGCTGATGTTCCACTTGTCGCAGCCATCGTGAATTTTCCGTTGCCCAATAGTGCATATTATGCTGGTTTACGTTACCGCTGTTGGTGAATGACGCTTCGTCGCTAAATAGGACGCGTGCAAAAAAATCTCTCATCGTCCCGCAATTTTTCTTGTGCCCAGTGGCAGAACTGTACACGACGTTCAAAGTCGTCGCCATGCAATTACTGGTGCATAGAAATGGTACGGGTGCAATCGACGTTGATGTAGCATTGTCAACACCGACGTTTTTGAGATTCCCGATTCTCGCGCAATTTGTCTGCTACGGATGCGCGGATTAGCCACGACAGCAGCTGAAACACCTACTTGGGTATCATCATTTGTTGCAGGTCGTGGTTGACGTTTCACATGTGGCTGAACACTTTCTGTTTCCTTAAATAATGTAACTATCCGGTGAACGCTCCGGACTCTTGGATGATGTAGTCCAGGATACCGAGCAGCATACATAGCAGACGCCCGTTGGGCATTTTGATCACAATAGCCAGACATCAACACGATATCGACCTTTCCGTAATTGGTAAGCGGTCCATTTTAACACGGGTAATGTATCACGAGGCAAATACCGTCCGCACTGGCGGAATGTTACGTGATACCACGTACTTATAGGTTTGTGACTATTACAGCGGCATTTATCACAAAGCGAAAAAAGTGGTCCAACTAAAGCATTCATATTTCTTTACGTACTACACGAATATGTAATAAAAAATGGGGGTTCCTACTTTAAAAAAAACGAAGCTTATATCCGTTTGGCCTATGGCAGCGCCATCTACCGGGCCAACCATAGCGCCATTTGGTTTCCCCCTTCAAGCTAGACGAGTTTCGTCATTTGTAGTTTTTTAGTTTGATGCTTATTTCGTGAGATACTTGACCCGGTCACGATCAATGGACCATTCTGTATAGTACAACCTTAAAAGGTAGTCCACTACTCCCGTTACGCAGTGACAACCAGAGCACTCCTATTCGTCGGCTGTTGAAGGCGTAGGAACAGGAGTAGGGGGTATCACGTCTGCCGAACGTGTTTTGAAAACTTGTTCAAGAACGCTTTAGCTGACGCCTAAACAGTATATAATATGTCAGCTTCGTGCACACACACACACACACACACACACACACACATACGAACACACACACACACATACGAACACACACACAAGATCGGCACAACTCCTATAGATGCACTTCACTTCAACAGTGTCAGTCTTAGAATCCAAAGAAAATAGAGCGCAACAGCGATATTAATAATTAAGTAGCACTACACTAATTCTTTAGCAACATACTCATTCATTTCATTCATCTACACTGTATATGTGAATCGCAGTATGAAAATGTTCAAAGCAAAGGGATCTCTGGCACCAGCTACAGGTTATAAACCGCGCACTTCGCCACAATGAACGAATCAACGTACAGTGCTTCGCTCTCGGACAAAAAGAGACTGTCGTGGGGCGGAGCGAGTGAGAAATAACTGGTGCGCACTTATGTTTGAAGGCTGTACTTACAGGTGATCATAACTCCGTACTATCGGAATAACAGTTCTAATTTTCGCGCGAGATCGATTCCCAGGGCGTGTTCAGGGTGATACATTTATAGTGTCGTGGCCATTTTGCTCCGAAACGAAAGGGGAAAATCGAAATTTTTTTCATACAAAATTTGCAGTATTCATAAGAGGACATAAGAGAGTGACTGTAACTCGTCCTTCATATGGTACTCTCAATGTTTTTTCAGTGGCTAATTACTTTTTTAAAAAAAGGGATGGTGTGTGTATTTTCTTCCAGCGAAATGGAGAGGTCATTCAGTTTTGAGTACAAAAGTTGTAATACATTTATCCGCTAGGGGTGATAGGTGATGTGATATTGGACAAATAAGAGAGAAAAACGTTTTCACACATTTTGACTTCACTGGCATTCATTTACGTACAATACGTATAGTACATGTACACTGCACAACCACAATTCCTATTCACATTAGAACGAATTTCAGTTTAGTAAATGCTTCAAGTGACGACCATGAGCTTCAATTAATTTCTGAATACGCGCTTTAATAGACTACTGAACAGCGCTCAACATTTCTTTGCTGTCCGCCCCTGGTAGCTAACGGGCCGGGTTCGATTCCCGACTAGGTCGGAGATTTTCCCCACTCAATGACTGGGTGTTATGTTGTCCTTATCATCATTTCATCCGCGTCGACACGCAAGTCGCCGAAGTGGCGTCAGCTCGAAAGACTTGCACCAGGCGAACGGTTTACCCGACGGGAAGCCCTAGCCACACGGCATTTCCATTTCTTTGCTGATTTATGCACAGCCATTTCTAACATTTTGACGTAGATTTTCGGGTGTGTTTGGTATTTCTTAATAAACTACGTCCTCCTTGGATAACCATAAGAAAAAGTCTGGGGGAGGGGGGGGGGGGGGGGCGTTGGACCCGGGGAACGAGCAGTCCAATGGATAGGCCATCTACATCCTATCCATCGGTCAGGATAATCTCTGTTTAGTATTTCTCGAACTATAGCTGAGTAATGAAATGGGTAACCATCGTGTTGATACCAAATGAAAGCCCGTTCCACAAGGGCCATGTCTTCAAGAAACGTGAAAGTTCTTGATACAAAAACTTTCCGTATTTCCTGCTATTCAGTTCACCTTTCATGAAGTACGGTCCAGTGTTACGCAATTCCAGAACTCCACACTAAATATTCATGCTCCACTGCCTTTGATGCTCTACTTCCTGTAACCATCTTGGATTTTCCACTGATGAATAATGTGTATTATGTAGGTCCACTTGAGCGCCATTTGTAAATATCACCTAAACAGAAAATAAAATTTTGGAAAATGTATCGTTTTCAATTTGTACTAGAGCCCATAGACGAAATTCAACACGCTTCTGGAAATCATCCCCACGAAGGGCTTCATGTAAACTAACGTGATATGGGTGGAATTTATTACGCTTAAGTATTCGAAGAACACTCCTTCGCAAAATTTTCGAATCACGTTGCAATCGACGGGAACTTACGTGAGGATTAGCGGCAACTGCAGCTAATACAGCGACTTCCGAATTTTCCCAAATAGCATCTCTTCTTCAATTATTGTTTCTTGGTGCGTCAATCCCGATTCTGAAAATAAGTTCGCAAGTCGTTGAAAATTTCTTGCTGGTGGCTGCCCTCTTTCAGGGTACCGTTCTCCGCATAAGTTGCAAGCTGCTCTAGCGTTCCTATGAGCTTCAACATAAATGTATATCATACCGATTCCCTCATTAATCGTGTATCGAACATCCATGATTACAAAACGAAATGGAGTTTACGGAGAATAGTAGGTAATGTTCTTACGAGGTTTAAATTGGCTCTAGATAAATTCGTACCGATGTCAACAAACCTGTAAACAAAGTATCGTAATGAGAATACAACTAAAACATCAACAAACCAGCTTACGTAGACAAATGGATACTCTTCATTGAATAACGATAACAAAATAAATATATATAGAGAGAGAAGTCATAGTGTGTGAAAAGCATTTGCTGTCTTATTTGTCCAATATGACATCACCTATCATCCCATTTCCGTAGAAGAAAGTACACCACCCAATTTACAAAAAAAGTAATTTGACCCCGAAAAAAAAGACGAACTGATGTCAGTGTCTTTATGTCCCCTCATGAATACTGAAAATTTTGTATGAAAAGATTTTCGATTTTCTCCTTCGTTCCGAGGAAAATGGCCGTGACGCTATAAACGCCTCACCCTCTGTATCTTGCACATACCTTGAAAGTGTGTTTTTTTCTCCTTAAAATATGTGGTCAAGTTGCTGATGTTCCCTTGTCAGTGTTATCATGCCTTCGAAAAATAAAGGTAATTTTTGTTAGTTTTTAGTAATTTTGGACTAGAATGTGTTCAGAATCTGCTATGACACTAATACCCCCTACAAAATCCAATAAGTAACTTTATTTAATCATAACAATACCGCGATGAATTATTTTTGGACGTAGCACCGAGTCTAAATTCGGCAACGATCTATACTTTCACTTTATACTTGCACATTATTTTCATAATTTTTAGATGTCTGTCATTGAGTTTTATGAGTATTTAACGTATTGCAATTATTTTCAAACATAAATAGGATTCCCATGGAACATGTTGCAAAAATTTAGTGAGACACGAATTTTTTAAGCCTTTGTTTTAACCTTAATTTGCCCTGAACAATGCACTGATTCAATATTAACTTTTCCTTCATAAAATCCAAGTTCAGTACTGAGGAGGCTACGAGAAAGAATCACAAGAGTATCACGTATCAAAAATGTGTTTCAGAACATGCAGCAGTGAATTAATAGTTTTGCAAGAAACTAATTTCAGTTGAGTAGCGAGTTGAAAAATTTACGATTTTGCACTGGGTCAAAACATACAGGCAAGGGAGGGGTCTCGGCTTTTGTGCCAGCCTGTACCATTTGTCTGTGGCGTTAACAAGCATCAATACACCCGCGTCGGGCAGCACACGAGAGAGAGAGAGAGAGAGAGAGAGAGAGAGAGAGAGAGAGAGAGGGAGGGAGGGGGGGAGGGGGGACGGGGTGTTGAGGCAGCAGTCAGCCAGCCAGTTAGTTATACGTCGGCAACTGGACAGTTGTTAATCTATCGCGCCAGCCAGCAATATGGAGTGGTAACCACGCATTAAGCGTCTCTATCGGTTTCTGGATAATTGTTTTTGTGTGATCAATCGGTTAAGCTGAGTGGAATGAGGATGAAGTGAGGCAATTACGTAAACTGCGTGCAAATCATCCGCGCGCCGCCAGCACTACTTGTCGCTCTGACGTCACTAATGAGCGGCAGACAGCGCTACCTTCCGGTGGAAACGCCCACCGCCACACATTTCCCGCGGCCACACCGTCGGTGTATTTTCGGTGTCAGAATGAGGCGGAATTTTATGAGACCCAAGAGCTGATCAAATTTGTAACCTCGGGTAGCTTTCCGCAGCTAATAGTAACACGTCTAAAGAAGAAGTAGCCTTGTCAGACGCAAAGGTATATGCAACAAACAAAATTAGGTAAAGAAAGAAGCAGACGCAGTTCGCATGTAACCAAACAAATAGCTGCAGCGAGGTCCTGTAAATATGAATTCAAAGCAGTCAAAGAGTAAGGTTAGGAAAAAAGCAAGAGAATTTTACTGAAGGCTAAATAGGATGAAGCCGAATCCAAAAATAGCCTGGGAAACAGTACGAAAGTGAAGAATTTTTAAAGAGCTTCAATTCTACCAGTATCTCCCCATGCTTTCCAAACTTCGCAAAAGTTTTCTGCTTAAACTGTGAGACAAAAACTTCTGGAACACAGGCTTCCGTGGAGAAGAGGCTTACCGCAGCCTAGGTGATTGTTTTCACTACAAAAAAAGGCAAATATACTGTTAGACGCTCGTCGATAGAGCATTAGAGACGGAGAACATAAGGTAAGGATGCGTAAGGAATCAGTCCAGTCACTTCAAAGGAACCATCTCCGAATCTGACACATGTGGTTTACGGAAACAACGGAAAACCTAAAATTGTATTGCCGGAAGAGGATATGAATCGTCGTCCTCTCGAATGAGAGTCTAGTGGGCTAACCACTACGCCACCTCGCTCTGTGCTTCCACTTTGAATCTTTCATTCTTCCCGTGGTGTTGAGTAAACCGCTTGTCCGCGATATTCCTTTCTCCGTAAGTGCCAGTCTAGAAAGGTGTGAAGAAGAGTCTTTCTGAATTTGTGTGACTTATCGCGTAATCGAAATTTAGCTGATTTCTTTTAGTACTCGTGTGAATAACTTCGCGCTTTTCTTTATTCAGGGTCAATTTCCACTTTTCGCACCATACAGATATCTTATCTAAATCATTTTTCAAGTCGTTTTGATCATCTGATGACTTTACAAGACGGTAAATGACAGCATCATCCGCAAACAATGTAAGACTGCTACTCAGATAGTCTCCTATGTCGTTAATATAAATCAGGAACAATAGAGGGTCCGTAACACTTCCTTGGCGAACGCCGGATATTACTTCCGTTTTACTCGATGACTTTCCGTCTATTACTACGAACTGTGACCTTTCTGATAGGAAACCACGAATCCAGTCGCACAAGGGAGGCGATACTCCGTAGGCACACAGTTTGGTTAGAAGGTTCTTGTGAGGAACGGTGTCGAAAGCCTTCTGGAAATCTAAAAATATGGGATCAATTTGACATCCCCTGTCGATAGCACTTATTTCTTCGTGAGTATAAAGAGCTAGTTGTATTTCACAAGAACGATATTTTCTGAATCCGTGCTGACTATGTCTCAATAAATCGTTTTCTTCGAGGTGCTTCATAATGTTCGAATACAGTATATGATTCAAAACCCTACTGCAAATCGACGTTAGTGATATAGGCCTGTAATTCAGCGGATTACTCCTACTTCGCTTTTTGGGTATTGGTGTGACTTAAGCAATTTTCCAGTCTTCAGGTACGGATCTTTTTGTGAGCGAGTAGTTTTAAAAAAAATGGCTCTGAGCACTATGGGACTTAACAGCTATGGTCATCAGTTCCCTAGAACTTAGAACTACTTAAACCTAACTAACTTAAGGACATCACACAACACCCAGCCATCACGAGGCAGAGAAAATCTCTGACCCCGCCGGGAATCGAACCCGGGAACCCGGGCGTGGGAAGCGAGAACGCTACCGCACGACCACGAGATGCGGGCCGAGTAGTTTTATATAATTGCTAAATATGGAGCTATTTTATCAGCATACTCTGAGAGGAACCTGACTGGCATACAATCTGGACCGGAGGCCTTGCCTTTATTAAGTGATTTAAGCTGCTTCGTTACTCCGAGGATATGTACTTCTATGTTACTCATCTTGGTAGTTGTCTTGATTGGAATTCAGGAATTGTTACTTCGTCTTCTTTGGTAAGGGAGTTTCGGAAAACCGTCTTTAATAACTCCGCTTTAGTGGCACTGTCATCAGTGACTTCACGGTTGTTATCGCGTAGTGAAGGTACTGATTGCGTCTTGCCACTGGTGTGCTCTATGGATGACCAGAATCTCTTTGGGTTTTCTGCCAGAAAGGACGCCAATTCCGCCGGGCAGCTGAACCTAACCCGTGGGATACCTCAGCCAGCAATAGCACGCGACATTTAATTTTTAAAGACAAGGATTTTCCTCCGGTAACAGTCTGACAGCACCAGCGCGACCAAGAACACAGTCCGGAGGTGGGCCGCTTTTTTGCCCCAGGATGCGTCCGTTAATTGGTTCGTGAGACTCCTGACTGCGTGACGTATCCGCAGCCCGCCGCGGCGAACTCTGTTTGGAGTGGTCCAGCCGGCGGCGGCCGTGCGCGCCGAATCGCCCCGGCTCCACTCCACCAGGCTGCCGCCGTCGCATAATATTGGTGCTGGCCCCGGCGCGGGCGGACCTCCCTTCTTCCCGGCACCCGGACAGTTTAATTAAATGCTTCGGCTCCGCATTAAGAGATCGATTTATTGTGTGGAATCTCCGAGTACGAGCCGCCTCGCCCGGCGCACAATGAGCTCTCCGTTTAATTCTCGCCTCGTCAGCGGTGGGCCTCGGCGGTGCTGGGACGGGGGTAGGGCGTAGCGGGTAGCGGCTACGGAAGGGGGTGCTCCGCGGTGGAGGTATTAGCGTCATCGAGACGCCACTCGGCTGATGCCAATTACGCCTGATTCGACGCTCTCCTCGTCCGCTTCCACCCCCCTCCCCCACCCCCCTCTCCTGCGCCTCTTACCAACTACTCTGGTGGCAAGCAAGGTACAAGGTACTCGTGTCACTGGAGAATTCTATAGCTGCGCCTGGCGACGCAAAGGTAGCGGCACTTTTACGACTAATTGTCAACGTCTCTGCCAACTCAGAGTTTAGGATTTGGCAAAGCATTTCTACAGATTAAATTGTAAATGCCGTGTGCCTAGGGCCTCCCGTCGGGTAGACCGTTCGCCTGGTGCAAGTCTTTCGAGTTGACGCCACTTCGGCGACTTGCGTGTCGATGGAGATGAAATGATGATACGGACACTTTTTTCCTCTAGCTGCTTATTTTTATGACCCACCGTCTAATTTCTTGTGGTGGGTCGTATGTTGCCACATAGCCGCTGTGACTGGGTCCGGGATCCGGTGTGACTGAAAGTAACACCACCCCGGCTCCCGTCCCCACCCACACCGTTGCCCGTGTCCCGCCACATGGAGGCGGGCTGTATTTGTTTACATCCATTTGACATCTTTTTTGTGCAGTTTTATAAAAACTTATAACTAATACAAAATCAAATGAGATATTAATCAACAAAACGAAATTATATATTTATTTAGAAAGAAGGAAGGAAGGAAGAGAATTGAATAGAGAAGAGATAGGTATAATATTGCCCGTCACCTGGTTGTGGGCGGCGGTCCGGGTCTTGGTTCAAATGGTTCAAATGGCTCTGAGCACTATGGGACTTAACATCTGAGGTCATCAGTCCCCTAGAACTTAGAACTACTTAAACCTAACTAACCAAAGGACATCACACACATCCATGCCCGAGGCAGGATTCGAACCTGCGACCGTAGCGGTCTCGCGGTTCCAGACTGACGCGCCTAGAACCGCTTGGCCACACCGGCCGGCCCGGTTCTTCCCGGCCGCGGTGGTCTAGCGGTTCTAGGCGCTCAGTTCGGAACCGCGCGACTGCTACAATCGCAGGTTAGAATCCTGCCTCGGGCATGGATGTTTGTGAAGTCCTTAGGTTAGTTAGGTTCAAGTAGTTCTAAGTTCTAGGGGACTGATGACCACAGATGTTAAGTCCCATAGTGCTCAGAGCCATTTGAACCCCGGTTCTTGGAATGACCCTCAAGACGCTGGCCATCGCTCACCATGCCTTTAGCATCTGCCATCCTAAAAGCTAACGTAACTGGGAGAGATTAGGGTACGTTAAAGCTAGAACTGAGACTAAGACCTCCATATCCAGCCTGATAAACTATTTACGATATACAATAGAGAGGTAACTGCTTTTGTGCTTGGCTCAAAGTTGCTAGTGGAAGGGTGTTTATGGTAAAAGTAATAAACGTAATGACGCTAATGGTTTGTGTTGAGCCTACAAGGCTCCTAGTAGAGTACATCAGGCGCAAGCACCTCCCCGCCCCACCGACAACACGACCTGAACGGTGGTTTTCCCCGATCAACCCATCCGTCGGGTTGGGGTCAAAAGAGAGGGACCACAATTAAGATCCTTCCATCCAGACTGTGCGCTGCCTCTTAACGGAAGGCGTAGGTCCCTTGAAGAGGTACCTAGCTTTAAAAACTTATTAGACATGGAGGTACTGTTATCTATTTACATATTTACATATAAGGAGCAATCCTTTTTTATGATTGTGTGTGTCTTGTGCACCTCTTGTCATTTGTTCCAGACTGTTCTTTGAATCTTTGAAATGGTGTTGGTTGACACTATGGATCATCCGCGCTGGACGCTTCAATATCTGTGTTGGTGCCCTGGTCTGTATCTGTTTCTTCTTCATCACTCGTAGTGTTAATCATGTCTGTGTCCCCCTGGGCATCATGATGTCTATTTTGAAGGAAAGGGACAGAAATGATGATGATGATGATGATGATGATGATGATGATGACAACTTAACTTCCAGTCCCTGAGCGGAGAAAATCTCCGACCCAGCAGGAAATCGAACCCGGCCCGTTGTGTATGACATTCGGTCGCGCTGACCACTCAGCTACCAGGGGCGGACTTCTACACATTGAAAAATCAATACAATGAGAACGATGGAATATTACGAGACGATATAGAGCTGTCTCTACTGGTTTCGAAATGATGCACAAATCGTGTGTTGTGAAGCCTCAGGGTATGTGACTAAAAGTTATTGAACAGATCCACAGAAGGAATGCAAAATGGAAATCAACATCAGCAGCGAACTTGAATTTCATTATCTTTTTACCATCTCTGGTGAATATTTGTGACAAACAAAGAGAGTTCCTGTGGGGTGGGGTTTTCTTTTTGAAGCCACCTATTCTATGAAGTAGGCTGGGGACCTCTGTATAATGCCCTGCAGCCACTCACAGTGATGGTCCTCGTTTGAGAATAATCGACGAAAAATAGTTTTACGTAACCCTGAGCCTTACCAGACAGCTCTTATCATATAACTAGAAGCTGGTGCAAACAGAATCCATGAACAATTGAATGGATTTGGATTTCATCCTCTTCTCTAGCAAATTCATGTTTATTCCGAAACAGTTCAGGTGTGTTCTGAAGCATATTTTAAATATTTTTTATTGGCGATAAAAATAAGCGTCACCTGGCTGTCATTATGGAGTACATTTCGGTAGAATAGCTTTCGTTGTGCATGTAGCTCTTCCAGAACTATTCACAAATATTGTGTCGCATAAAGTATCGTCAGAACTCACAAACATTTCAATAAAGATTTAAAAAGTACCCTTCCCCCCCCCCCCCCCCAATGGGACTCGAACCTATACCCTTCAGCACGGAATTGACACAACTTGGCCGCCACGCTATTGCAGCGTTTAGAAAATAAGCTGTTATTAAGGTTATATGAATCATTACAATTCTTCTACCTAGATTACTCGTAAAGAGGACCTCGGCAGGCTGACTGGCTGCAGGGTGTGATACCCGGAACCCTGCACCACTGTATAGGAATTTTAAAAAAATCTGTCCCCCCCTTCATATTTCCACGTGGCTCACTTGTCCTATTTGAAAATCATCATCAGTAGCGGCTCAGATCTGCATCTTATTCACATCTTTGCTACGGTGGAACGTATTTTGTATCATAAACAGTCCAATAGCTCCTGTTAAAACTTGTAAACTGTCAACGGCAAATTTGTAGCGTGCAAGCAAATACATATAATTTGTAATACGATGAAAAGTCCCGCCGTGCAACTGATGTGAAGAATAATTCTCACTGACAATGCTTCAAAATAAAAGAAACGTGCGTATCACACTCAAGGTATGTAGCTTAGTTGCAAAATTTTATCTGATACACTAAGAAGGAGATTCGCCTATTAACAAGTGAATAATAAACGTCATCTCAGTTTTTTTCGTCTGCAGTGTGGAAGATACGGAACAGTCCGTTCGATATTTGATGTTAGAAATCGCGGCAGCGAAGGCACGACGCATTTAATTTCGTACTATCGCCCGCTTCTTTTTTTCTGGTTTAACGCTTGGGTTGATTTTAAGGGCAGCTCCTCAGTTTCCTTTTAAATTTCAGCCGTTTTTTTCTCACATTACACATTAGTATCAGTTGTCCGAGTGTACTATGCAACAGGAAAAACGGTGTTTGGTGTAAAAGTTTGAGTTTTCACTGCATGTTTTTATGTTTAAACGCCGTCCATACTGTTTTTTTAACTGAATTTTATCGTGTTTCCTTTCTGGAGGATCGTAGTCGCAATTTCTGAAGACTGGCCACTCCTGGTTATTATGACAAAAATATGATAAATATAATATTATGAAGATTTTCCAGAGAGCCTAAGGCGATAATGTAATGAGTTGTTCTCACCACACCTAAGCATGCTGTTATTTTTATAGAACAGCTGTTTCCATATCGAGTAACTTGTCGCTTTCGTTTGGCCCTATTTACGAGACTCAGAAATTTCTTGTGAAGGTTTCTCCTAGAATGTGTATTTCTATTGCACTCCAACACTAACTCCGAGAATAAAATAGTTTTCGAGCCAATAGTTCGCTACTTGATCTGCGGATGGCTCTCCTGAAAGTTGGAGCTCACTCGCTCTGTATTATATGCTATCGGGTGTTACTGAATCAAGTGCTGAAGAAAGTAAATGAAACCCCTAATGTGAAAGCGTTATGTAACTGTGTTATGTTTATTTCTGTACTCCGTGAGCCAGCATAAACGATTATATTTCGTTACACAACCGCAATTTGCCAAATAAACCGCAGATTAATGTAATGTAGATGTAATTGTAATGTACCTGATAACGGCAGCGTGCTGCGAACGTCGTGCTGGTACGTATTAGTTAAAAGTGACTGAAGCAGTGGAAACTATTTTTTAAAAATGGAGAAAAGGAGTTGTCAAAGTCGCTAAAATTTTCACAATTCCTGCAGAACTCTATGTTTCAATAGTAGTTGCTGATGAGCGACGCGGAACTCCGTTATGCCTTACAAGTAGTTTGAACTTAAATGCTGAGATCACGCGCCTTACAAAACAAAAGCAGATTCAAAATCACAGACTTAAATTAAATCCGTCCCAACAGGCCTTGGAAGCCCCAACGGTACCGACCGGCCGCCGTGTCATCCGCAGCCCACAGGCGTCACTGGATGCGGATATGAAGGGGCATGTGCTCAGCACACCGCTCTCCCGGCCGTATGTCAGTTTACGAGACCGGAGCCGCTACTTCTCAATCAAGTAGTTCCTCAGATTACCTCACAAGGGCTGATTGCATCCCGCTTGCCAACATGCGCTCGGCAGACCGGACGGTCACCCATCCAAGTGCTAGCCCAACCCGACAGCGCTTAACTTCGGTGATCGAGTGTTACCACTACGGCAAGGCCGTTTACAAAAATCACAGACGTTTACGAGTACTTCATTCGTCGTATACAAATGACACATTTAAAGCCTCGATACTGTTGATTGTTGATAGATCGTGTAAAAGGCCTGCTGACTTGTAGGAATTTTCCTAAAGAGGAAACGTTGTCATAACGAGCATCAGATGGTAATGCCAAATACCACTGCTCCATGTTGGCACATTACCTAATTCGCTATGAGACAATGGCCTTGCCGCAGTGGATACACCGGTTCCCGTGACATCACCGAAGTTAAGCGCTGTCGGGTGTGGTCGGCACTTGGATGGGTGACCATCCTGGCCGCGATGCGCTGTTGCCATTTTCGGGGTGCATTCAGCCTCGTGATGCCAATTGAGGAGCTACTCGACCTAATAGTAGCGGCTTCGGTCAAGAATACCATCATAACGACCGGGAGAGTAGTGTGCTGACCCCATGCCCCTCCTATCCGCATCCTCCTCTGAGGATGACCGGTGGTCGGATGGTCCCGATGAGCCACTTGTGGCCTGTAGACGGAGTGGTAATTCGCTATGGAATTTAGCACCATCCATCAATGGTCAAAAACATCGCCTGTTTATTTCAAACAAGAGATCCATCGAAATAGTGATAATTTATAAAAGCACCGTGCGAAGTAGCGCCCAGGACCTTCAACAGTTTTTATCACGTCTGGCAAACTTTTATCAGTACAGAGGATCTTATTTCATTAATAACTGCATGGTATGTTGTGGCGCGTTAAGTTTGGACTATAGCAGGGGTGGGCGATGGTTTTGCTCGGGTACCGCTTTGTAGAAGCAGAGGTTAGCGGATGGCCGGAGCTTTTAAAGTCATTGCATGGATTAATTAACTTCGCATTTCAGAAACGATGAAAATGGTTTAATAAAAATATGACTGTCTTAGAGGGATATTAGATAGGCGTATGCGGCCCGCGGCCCGCTATTTGCCCACCCCTGCCCCAGAGAGTGGAGAGACGTGAGGAGACTGACCTGATGTAGTCTGTCTTGCAGAGGATCATGTTGGCCTTGGTGAAGCAGGAGCCGCCGATGTCTGCGAGCATGGCGCCGCAGCAGGAGCACTTGAGGCAGCCGTTGTGCCAATAGCGGTCGAGCGCGTGCAGCAGGAAGCGCTCCACGATCTTGCCGCCGCAGCCGGCGCACACCTTCACCGTGCCGCCCGTGCAGTTGTTGTTGTTGTTGTTGTTGGCGGGCCCGCCGTTGTTGTTGGGGTTGGGCCCCGCGCTGCTGGCGGGACCACCGCCGGGCCCGCCGCCGCCCACCGTCGTCGCTGCGGGGTTGTTGTTGTTGGCGTTGCCGCTGTTGTTATTGTTGTTGTTGGCGTTGTTGAGGTGGTGCTGGTGGTGCGGGTGCATCTGCTGCGGGCCGCCGCCGGGCCCGCCGGGTCCGCCCCCGCCGCCACCGCCGCCGCCGCCCCCGCTGCCCGGGCCGGGCCCGAAGCCGTGGTGGTCCCCCGGTCCCGGGCCGCCCGCGCCCAGCACGTGGCCGTTGCTGACAGGACCCCCCGGGCCGCCGCCCCCGCCGCCGCCTCCGGGAGGCCCACCCCCGGGCCCGGCCGCAGGGTGCGGCGGGTGCGGGTGGTGGTGGTGATGGTGGTGGTGGTGGTGCGGGTGGTAGGAGCTGTTGTCCGGAGGCGGCGAGTGCGGACTCGCCAGCTCCGTGTAAGCGTGGTAATGCGGGTTCATGGCTGCCGTGGCCAGCTTGCCGGTGTGCGGGGCTGCTGCCGCGCACAGTTCTGCAACACACGAACAACACGCGGCCGCTGTAATACAATACTCTGTTTCAAAGATCGTCAGGCTTGGTGGATGTCACGAACGAGACATGTGTGGAAAAAGACACCAAACAGTTTAACCCTCAGACTACCAACGGGATGAATGTGTCTCACCATAGATTATCGCTATGTATCAGTGTCCCACTGGTAAAGGGAAGCCAGCTACTGGTTAGCAGAATTCTTATAATTATAGATTGCACATGTAGCTGGTGCCTTCCTTGAGTTCGCCGGCCGGGATGGCCGAGCGGTTCTAGGCGCTAGTCTGGAACCGAGCGACCGCTACGGTCGCAGGTTCGAATCCTGCCTCGGGCATGGATGTGTGTGATGTCTTTAGGTTAGTTAGGTTTAATTAGTTCTAAGTTCTAGGCGACTGATGACCTCAGAAGTTAAGTCGCATAGTGCTCAGAGCCATTTGAACCTTCCTTGAGTTCCATTGTTAACCCTCGTCACCGTATTGTCACAAGTGATTGCTTCGCAGCTGCATACAGGCAACCACATTACCAGATTCGTAAAGCGGGCTGACTATACGCCTTTTCAAATACATCGCGTCAACGACTTGCATTCACGAACTAGTACTAGCCACATCACAAACGTAGCCCATATTGAGCACCTCTAGTATGAGCTACAAGATTGGAGAGATTCTCTGCCCACTGATGTGTGTCTCCTACCAAAATATCTAATTAGGTTTTGCGCAGTGGTCTTCTGAAACCCAAGAGATTCTTATGAGTAATTCTTTGTGTCATACTCCCCCGCCCCACCCTGCTTGTAAAACAAAATGACCGGAATTATTTTTATCATATTCTTACTTCTGACTAACACATTAATTAAAATAACCATACACCAACGTTTTTGAAATAAAATTGATGGTCAAAGGTTAACGCCATACTTGCTCGACGAATAGTTCCAGGCAGCATTAACAATGTTCGACATATACCCAAGAAAGGTTTTCACTTCAAATATTTTAACAGAGTGTAGCTACATTCAGCTAACAACTCCAGAAAAGAAAAGGAGCACATGAAAGAAGTATACATCAACCAGAAGGACGGTAAGGACAGTAACATAAAAGAAAAATAAATACCCAAAATTTGATCGGCTGTCAATTTAGAAAACTTCGACGATCATGAGCTACCATCTATAGTGAAATCTACCTGGTATTTCGCGTTTAACAGAAAAACAGGTACCGTATTCATTTTGATTATTCACCAATATGTTCCCTAACTAATAATTTAACAGGTACTGAAGAAGACAGGTTTGTACACAAAAGTCTCGACGTAATAAGGCACTACAACAGACAAAAAAAATCACTTGCGTCAATAGAACGTGCCCTAATCGCTATTAAACTAGCACCTTTCCTGCAGTCAGACGAGATACCATTTCCAAACGCAAAATGAATGAAACCAACGGGATTTAGGTCACACGACTATCTCTTAAAAAAAATACTGAATATTTTTCGATATAAAACATCTTATGCTGGATAAGACCAGAAATAATAAAGAAAAGTGCGCAAATTTCCAAAAATAGGACTCAGGTGAAAAGTTCAACGATCTTAAGGACTTTGCTGTGATGGAAGCAGTTACTGTTTTACAGTTTATTGTTTTATTTATCTTTTTAATATTTCAATCTACTGCATATAATTTCTGTCTATAATATCACACTTTTCCATTATCTATGTTTTAAATTTTTACACGATGCAAATGGAGTACCTTCCCCTAATGGAACAGAAGAACATCTTTTCTTTCTAGGAATAATACCAATTCTATTTCATTTTATTATAAAACTGTCAATCCAGAAAGAAGAAGGATTTTAGTTTTAATATGACACCGTTAAGTTTTCTCAGTAAGAAGTGTTTGCTCATTAATAATGTTTAAAAACACTTGGACATTAAAAATGAGCTAAAATAATAAGCACTAAAAGAACTTAACAGGGAAAACAATTATAGCGGAGGCATTATTGGAGACTGTAAGAACGGATTAGAACGGGAGGTTCGGAGAGTGCATGCCAGGAAGCCGAATGGACACTGGGTCGAATCCCGGCGAGACGAAATTTTTCAGTCTGCCTTTGCCCTAGCTTTCGTATCTCGATTATGTGAAGATGAGGCAGGGACGTCACGTGGTTCAGATTTTACGTTAAACTATAGGTCCCCTTTCTCCCGTTGGATTGCTACGTAGATTAGAAGCATGAACGTCGCCAAAATGGCGTCCAGCTAGAAGACTTGCACCAGGCGCACGAACATCCCTCTTGAGAGACTCTCAGCCAGTCATTGAATACGATATTTATTTTATTTCAGAAAGTAAATTATATATTTCTCGTAAAATAACTGTTAGTTCTGTGAATAGTTCCGTTGCCGCATGTATTCGCCATTTCATTACTCTTTCCAAAGGATAAAATTTGACGAGCTTCTTCTTATTATAATTAAGTACATTTCTGTACACAAGATGAGTAGTGCAAGGTGTACCACCACACTTATTTCGCCAACGATTCAAGATTCAGCGCTGAACCTCGCGTTTGGAGGGCGGTCTAGAGGCAGGCGTATCCCCCTACGCAAACTCCCTGTAGCGTCTTTCGATGACGTTTTCGGTCAAGCTTTCCTGACCTCAATTTGTTCCTCAAGGAACTCTCTTCAATCCCTCGAAATCATTTTGTTACATTCTGTAAGTGGTGTATTTACAGTGTGCAGTGGAGAACGCTTGTTCTCGCACGTTACGTTCAATGATATCTCACAGAGGGCGAGTGACGCTGCAGTATATGCGCAGGTACGCTATTAGATGGCGAATACAGAAAGACGGCTCAGTTGCATAACGTCGACGTATTTTCCATTATAGAATATACACGTGTCACGCTCGAAAGGTCAAGGCAATCCGCTACGGAGCAGAGAAACGAATGCTAGAACTGTATCCCACGGAGCTTTGTTGACCGCATCACCGTCTCACCTTTTTCTGAGGATCTTCCCCGATGAAATGAAGACTACTTTTCTACGCGTTGCAAACAGCAGAGAGGACTGATTTATGTCTGATGCTCCAGCGAGCGCTGCGCTACAGATTATCTAAGGTCTCGTTTCAGTTATCGACTCGCTATCTTTTTTCCACGTTTCCGAGAACGTGATTCTTCTTTCGTTACAGACTAAAGAGTGGAATAAGAGTTGATCAATGCTAGGTCAGCAGTAATTTAGGGGGTATTGGTCTCGCTGATATACAGGGTGAGTCACGAAGATATGCAAATATTTTAATATGTTATTCTACAAGTAAAACTAAAGAAAAAAGTTAATATAAACATAGGTCAGCAAATGTTTAGTTGTGGAGTAAGGGCTACTAAAAGATTTTTCCTACAATTTAGCAACTTCGCTAATATGAAGCCACCGAAAAACTGTACGAGGTTAAAGTAAAGCTTTATGTACATTTATTTTGTTGTCATAGATCTGGTGAATCTAATAAAACATATCCCGGACATGTATCTGCTGTAGTTTTCCAGAACATTCATGGAAGCAAAGATTATTATATAAATAAATTTGTTTACTTTCCACTAAGAATATAGAAACATTTATGTCACTGTTGGCAACCGTTACTGAGTTGTTTGAGTCGTTTCCTAGCCTTGAAACGAGTTATTTTCTGTATTGTTCAGTGAAATAACATAGTAACAACAGTGTATTTAAGTGCAACCACATAGTAACTGTTGTAGTTTGTAGATTATTTATGAAATAGGGATGCCTTCCAAATTTACGACAGAGGAATACGCCGATATGGTGTTTATCTATGGCAAATGTGACAGTAATGCTATGGCTGCAGTTAACGAACATCGCGTACTTTATCCAAGTCGGAGGATTCTGAATACATGAACCATTAGTGGAGCATTTGGAACGTTACGGGAGAGAGGTTTTCCACCTAGCGTTCATAATAAGTACGAGTGCTCGATACGTGAAGACGATGATGAGGATATTACAGATGCTGTTCAACATAGCCCGGGTACCAGTACACGATGTATCTCTCAACGATTAGCCATTTCACAACCGAAAGTATGGCGTTCACTGACGTACTACAATCTGTATCCTTACCATAAACAAAAAGTGGATCTTTTACATCTGGTAAATCTTGCCCTTTGCTTGGAGTTGTGCAACTGGTTAAATACTAATCGGCAGTTACACAAATACATTTTATTTACTGAAGAGGCACAGTTTACTATAGACTTACAACTTACATAAGGAGATTACTTCTTTGCTTCTCTGGATGTTATCGAAATGTACTGCAGACACGTTTTATTACATTCACCAGATCAATAACGCCAAAATAAATGGATATTAAATGGAAATCGTGCCTTAGTTTTACCTGGTACAGTTCTGCGATGGCTTCACATTAGCGAAGTTGCTAAATTTCAGGCAAAATCTTTTATTAGCCCTAACTCCGTAACTGAACATTTGCGGATCTATGTTTATACGAATTTTTTTCATTAGTTTTACTTGTAGAATAACATATTAAAATATTTGCGTATCTTCGTGAATCGCCCTGCATAATGCAGCACAAAATAATGTAGCTGACAATGTCGAGAGCGACATGGCCGGATCTCAGAAATTTTTACTTGAATGTAATGTAATTCATCTATTTTCACCATGTGAATAACCGGAGATGTAGAATTCGATTGTCTTATATCGTAACAATTAAAGTGCACAGCAAACTATCTACTTCTGTGGTCTTTTACATTATGAAAAGTATTCAGACGATCCGCTACTACATTTTCCAGATCCAACAACGTCATAGTTTTAGCTCGACCGCCGGTCTCATCAGTGTAATGAGGCTGAATAATTACTCTTTCGATAACCCATGGCTATCAGCTTGCTAAAGATATTATACACATCCATACTGAAAGTTATATGAAAGGTAGTTCTCAAACGTTTATTGTATTTATTACAATCACACTATTCCACTACCATTTTTAAACTCAATGGCTCGCTCGAACACCACATAATAAGTCCAGTGATGTTTTAACAAGTACTATAATCCTGCCATTTCTTCTAGTTAATATTAGGTGACGAACCCGGCACTGACAGTATTCTATTACAAACGAAAACAAATAAATGAACTCTATTTGTAGTGTAATATCGAAATAATTTCATTTCCATGTATTCTTAAAAACACTTCTGAAATTTGGAAACAGTCGTACAGAGAAATACGTATAACGCACAAGTGTATAAGCGCAGCGCAGCTGCTTTACGTGTCTACAAAGCGATATTGTAAACGTCTCTATGGCAACGCCTCTTCATGTTTATACGGACGGCTTCGCAGTTGAAAACTGTCAAAAGCGTTTTGAAGTGTCAAGGATTTGTTTATGTTGACTCAGCTGGGGGAGTGACTTGATAGTAAAGAATAAATGTCTTAAAAACTTCATGCATGATGTGGCAATTTTTCACGCATTTCAGTATTTATGACGTCATATCGTAGAATGATAGATATACACTACGGGCCATTAAAATTGCTACACCAAGAAGAAATACAGTGATAAAAGGGTATTCATTGGACAAATATATTACATACATGCGATTACATTTTCACGCAATTTGGGTGCATAGATCCTGAGAAATCAGTACCCAGAACAACCATCTCCGGCCGTAATAACGGTCTTGATACGCCTACGCACTGAGTCAAACAGAGCTTGGATGGCGTGTACAGGTACAGCTGCCAATGCAGCTTCAACACGATACCACAATTCATCAAGAGTAGTGACTGGCGTATTGTGACGAGCCAGTTGCTCGGCCACCATTGACCAGACGTTTCCAATTGATGAGACATCTGGAGAATGTGCTGGCCAGGACATCAGTCGAACATTTTCTGTATCCAGAAAGACCCGTACAGGACCTGCAACATGCGGTCGTGCATTATCCTGCTGAAATGTAGGTTTTCGCAGGGATCGAAAGAAAGGTATAGCCACGGGTCGTAACACATCTGAAATGTAACGTCCACTGTTCAAAGTGCCGTCAATGCGAACAAGAGCTGACCGAGACGTGTAACCAATGGCACCTCATACGATCACGCCGGGTGATACGCCAGTATGGCGATGACGTATACACGCTTCCAATGTAAACAGAACCTGGATTCATCCGAAAAAATGACGTTTTACCATTCGTGCACACAGGTTCGTCGTTGAGTACACCATCGCAGGCGCTCCTGTCTGTGATGCAGCGTCAAGGGTAACCGCAGCCATGGTCTCCAAACTGATAGTTCATACTTTTGCAAACGTCGAACTGTTCGTGCAGATGGTTGTTGTCTTGTAAACGTCTCCATCTGTGACTCAGCGATCGATACGTGGCTGCACGATCCGTTACAGCCATGCGGATAAGACGCCTGTCATCTCGACTGCTAGTGATACGAGGCCGTTGGGATCCAGCACGGCGCTCCGTATTACCCTCCTGAACCCACCGATTCCTTATTCTGCTAACAATCATTGGATCTCGACCAACGCGAGCAGCAGTTTCGCGATACGATAAACCGCAATTGCGATAGGCGACAATCCGACTTTTATCAAAGTCGGAAAGGTGATGGTACGCATTTCTCCTCCTTACACGAGGCATGACAACTTAGTTTCACCAGGCAACGCCGGTCAACTGCTGTTTGTGTATGAGAAATCGGTTGGAAAATTTCCTCATGTCAGCACGTTACATGGGTCACCACCGGCGCCAACCTTGTGTGAATGCTCTGAAAAGCTAATCATTTGCATATCACAGCATCTTCCTGTCGGTTAAATTTCGCGTCTGTAGCACGTTATCTTCGTGGTGTAGCAATTTTAATGGCCAGTAGTGTATTTGTGTAGGTACATCTACCGACATATGTGGATACTGTCTGTGATATACGTTGCGAATAGAGTTAGTAGGAAAGGAGCAATAAATTTAAACGTCGTACATAATGCGGCAGTTTTTCACGGATCGCATTGTTTATGGCGTATGTCTCCCGAGCTGTGACACGTGGTTGGTTCTTACTCCTACAGCGAATGTTGCCTGACAGTACGTGACATGTTGATCAAGTTTAGTTGAAGTAAGTCCGTTGGTTGAGGAGGAGTTGTGAAACACACGCACGTACTTACGCACATACATAGACCCATTTTTATAACATGTATGTGCTTCCTTCCTCGCCGTTTCTGCTGTGAACCCATCCGATTAGTTACGTTTACTGAACTTACTCACACGCTTTTTTGCGTAATTTAAAGTGATAAAACTGTAATTAGAAAAACTGACCGATTTTTTTTTTTTTTTCAGCTATTGATTTTTCGTAGTTGTGTCACTTCGAACGATGAGTACACTATCCGACCAAAAATAGCCAGACACCATTACGTAACGCTGAATTGACCACCAAATATCACTGGAGGCGGACCGGCCAGTGTAAAAGGTGAAGAGGGAGTATTGTGTTGTCAGTAGAGAAATAACAACGGCAGGAACGGTCGGTCATGAGAGTTCAGCGGCTCCGAACATTGACTAGCCTTTGGATGTCACTTGAGTAACAAATCCATCGGCGATATCTCTAAACTTCTAAAGCTGCCCAACTCACCTGTTGATGATTGACTGTGAAGTGGAAAAGCGAAGGAACAACTACAGCTAAATGAACCTCAGCCAGCAGAATCGTATACTGGCGGAAAAGGAACAGCGAATAACTGCGGAGCAGGTACGGGGAAAAAAAATCGCACGAAATCAGATGAAGGAATCGCTCTTGAATTCCAAAGCGCAACTAGGACAATGATTGTGCGTAGCTAGTTAAAAATATTGGGGTACAATAGTCGAGCAACTCCTAAAAAGTCACAAATTTCTGGAGCCAGTGTCAAGCCACTGGCCAGTGAATTAGTGGAAATGAATGATTTGGAATGATGGATCACGCTATACACTGTGGCATCCGACGCATGGGTTTACGTTTGGCAAACGTGTAAAAAATATTACCTGTCACCACGTATAGTGCTACCAGTGAAATATGGACGATGTGGTGTTGCTATAAGGGGGCGTTTTTCGCGGTTAAAGTGTGGACCTCTTGTTGCGCTTAAGAAAACGTTATATGCAGAAGGATATGAACATATTTTACAGAATTGTGTACTGCGCTTTGTAGAACAGCAGTTCGGAGACGATGGCTCTTGTATCAGTATGGCAAGGCACCCTGAAATAAAGCAGCGTCTGTGAGGCAATGGTTTGAAGAAAGTAGCATTGCTTAAATGGACTGTCCCGTTCAGTGTCCAGGCATTATCCCAATGGAACGCCTTTGGAATGGGTTAGAATGTCGCTGCGCTCCAGACCCGAGCGTCCAAAGTCATTTCCTTCCCTCGTTTCGGTTCTCGGGCAGAGTAGGCTACTTTTTACCCACAGACATTTAGATGCCTGTTCGCAGCGGAACTCAAGACGTGAAAGTAACGAAGGTTGGACCCGTGTAAGGTGTCAGGCAAATCCAACACCTTCCACGAAAACCCTGACATGATAGAAAATCCGGCAATATGACACATAGCTCCGAATAAATCCTGACATTAAAGTGACCAAAGTAATACGATCAACGAGTGAGCAAATGGAATACCACAGACTAACACAAGTACGTCTAAATGCATGTCATACCTTCCCACCGTGAAACAGACGCAGTTCCGAGGGAAGAAACGAGAACAGAAGCCGAGAGCAGAGCCGTGTAGGCTAGAAGGCCCTACAATAAGAGTGGGACAATGGGACCCCGCTACGCCGGCCGACCACCAAGAGGCCCATCCTCCAGCCCATGTTAAAAAATAGAGCCCTCCAGAAGAACAGTATAGATCTTACGATAATACTAAAGGGGCCACACCAGCGGCACGTTTTAGCGTGAGACTATACACGTCTCTGTTACAATGCAAACATTAAAAACATTGCCCCACCACGAAAAGTATAACGTTTCTCATTGGATAGACAGAATTTTTGTAGGCGGAGCTTAAGGTTAACATTGAGACGCTGATTGGTCAGTTGAAAAAACAACCAGATACTTTTTCTTAAACCAACTTCGGTAAACAGTAGTAAGGATAAGTTCGAGAGAGTTGCTACCGAGACGGCGAGGTGTGTGGAGCTGCGCCACCAGCCGCCCCTGACGCTGCCTAACCACCGACAAGGTAACGAACGCACACGATGCTGCATAAGAGCAAATAAGGCTTCAGTCAGAACTGCAGAAGTCTCATCTGTTACATCCCCTTTTTGCGTAATACTAGTGTCGATCGTCAAGTAAACTTCGTGGTATTCACATTTGCTACTTGCAGTTAAAATCTGAAATGTGATGATTTTTCTGTTATATAATTATTGAGAAGCCACATCAGCCACTGTAATTTACAAGTTAAATAAGTAATTAAAGATACTTGAGGGTCACTGTAGACCATTTTTGATAGTTTTCTCTTTTATAAAACTTAATTTAATCCTAGATTATAGATGTGATATGGAATAAGTCATCCTTCGATCCATTATAGAACTTAGAAACCCATTCAGGGAATATTCTTTCACATTTTTGTTGAACGCAGTTGGTTTTTATCATCTTGTATTAAAATATTTCCTTTCATCAATAGTACAGTTTATAAACAATGTTTTGTGAGTAGAATAAAAATTCCAATGGTAAACTTTCGACGTTATTTTACCAGCTGACTAAAAATAGGAAAGCCTTGAACCCCTTCCACTAAATTTAGTTAGTATTAAGATTCTTTTACAGGGAGTGCAGTGGATCTGACGCTGAAATCATTAAGTATTTGATTACATCATCGCTAGTCTCACTGAACTCTTCTGAACTCTACATGTCACGTGTGGTCTGGCGTCTCCTTACCAGCAACAGGTCCCTGGTTCAAAACTAGTCAATTCCACCACGCAGAATGTTAGACCCGTCCCATATTGATGTTTACTGATACACGTCCGGATACTTTTGAGCAGATAGTGTGGAAGCCACGGCACACCTACTGGAGGTCCTGCATGGGTCTAGCCCAACGGCAGCTTCGGAGGTAGTGTTTCCGCGGCGCACGCCGGTCGTAGCGCGCGGCCCGTGCGTCAGTGGGTAGGCTGCCGGCGATTCCTTATTAAGTCAAGGTCGCGCGACGAGGCTAACGTGTAATTCCGGGGCGCGGCGGCGCGTCGCCGCTCGCTGCTCGCCACCCGCTCTTAGCCACCCGCTGCCAGCCCGGCAGGCGAGGTATTGTGCGGGCGCGAGTGCCGACAGCGGTCATTACCGGCAGTGTTTTAATCAGCAGGTGCGCCGCGCCATTAGTGTTGCTCGGCGGCCCGCTCCTGGGCTCGACAATCTCGCAAACAAACGGAAAAACAACGACGGCAACAAAAGGAGGGGGAAAATACTCGCGGAAAAAACTCGGCCGCTTCAAGAGCGTTTCATTAACCGCCACTGCAGCCGCAGCCGCTGTAGCTGCTTGCCGGCGCCGCTCGGCCCCTCACTCGCTGTGCAGTGCCGTGCGTTTAGCACCCTCCCGACGTCTCCCCGGTAGGTAACCAATTCGCCGCAATTAAACGACGGCCAAAGCCGTCCTCACACGGGACGAGGAAGCGCTCGTGTACGAGGAGCTAGTCGAGTTTTTTGACGTCACGTTCCGCGGCATTCCGTAACGTGGAAGTCTGTTTCTTGGAGAGGAACATGGGTAATGTAAAGGCAAATCGCTTTCTACGTCACAAGCAGATCTCAAGAGATGCCATATTTGATTTCGTCGTTTTCAGTTGAATCCCATATTTGGTGGCCTTTATATTATCGTTTTGTAAGCTAGTGAAACGTGGACTGTGGGAAAACCTAAAAAAGAGAATTGAATCATTTGAGATGTGATGCTACAGAAGAATTGTGAAAATTAGATGGACTGATAAGGCAAGGAAAGAGGTTCTGTGGAGAATCGGCGACGAAAGAAATATATGGAAAACACTGACAAGAAGAAAGAACAGGATGATAGGAAATCTGTTGAGACATCACGGAATAAATTCCACGATACTAGAAGGAGTTTTAGAGGGGAAAAACTGTTGAGAAAGACATAGATTGGAATATATCCAACTAATAATTGAGGACGTTTATGCAAATGCTACTCTGAGATAAAGAGATTGGTCAAAGACAGATCAGAACACTAAAGACTCAAAAAAATGATAAATAAATGAATTAATTTTAAACGTACGTCCTATGCATGCCTTCTATTTCAAATCTCCAGCACACTGATGAAGTTTCGAAAACGCATCATTATTCGTGCCATTTATTGTAATAAAATTACGGGAAACGTGCTGGTGGTTAAAGAATTTTTGTATCTGATTGTTTTCCTAATGTATCTTGCATGTTACGAAAGAAAACCATTTGGAGATAACGGTACATTGAAGATTTATTTAAAAAAAAGCGTTGTTTTTGATACGGTTTGTTACAATTAAATGTCGATTTAGTAACGCAGAAGCATTTAAAGCCTTCACGAGATCGTTCAAAAAATGGCTCTGAGCACTATGGGACTCAACTGCTGTGGTCATAAGTCCCCTAGAACTTAGAACTACTTAAACCTAACTAACCTAAGGACAGCACACAACACCCAGGCATCACGAGGCAGAGAAAATCCCTGACCCCGCCGGGAATCGAACCCGGGAACCCGGGCGCGGGAAGCGAGAACGCTACCGCACGACAACGAGATGCGGGCACACGAGATCGTAACATGTCAGTGTTGTTACGAAGTTCATTGTAATGTAGAGAACACAGGTGTCGAATTGCGGAACTGAGTGCATGTGGTTTACGTCCTGCTGTATCAAAATACTTTTTTTATTCACTTTCTCGTTACACTAAACTTGTATGGCACTATCTGTAGTAGAACTTTTGTAAGATGGCGTCCTTAGTGACTGCACATAGAACTTCTTTTTGCCTTATTACTTGTTAATGGCTACTGAAAATTTTGTTTACGTGTATTGCAAACATAACAACATAACTAGTGTATGGGGAAGGGAGGAAACGTTCATTTTACTAGAGTTAACCCAGGAAATTTACAAGCGTCAGTTTTCATATACAAACTATGTGATTAGCGAGCCAGATACAGCCGACAACTGCCGCTAGAGATCGCTGTAGCTGCAAACCGTAACGAGGACCTCGTCGCGTGTGATGCACTTGCTCTTTTACGCATTTTCTCCAGCCGGAACGTAAGCCATGTGTGTCGAGCTTAACGATGAGAAACACGTCCCGAGTGTGCCTGACTTATTTCTGTTCCCCAGATTTTCGACTAAATGCGTTTTTAATCGTCAGTATATGTACCAGGCCGACTTCAAACGTTATGAGGAACTAAGGCGTATATCTGACGCTGCAAAAACATTCATTTTTTAATTTGTCATGCTGCCGTATCCACTACGATAGCCTGATCGGACATAATATTACAATTAATATTAAAAGACAGTCCTACGTTGCAGAATGCTGTTTATTGGTTCAAAACCGACGCGTTTCACTTGGTAGGGGCATCATCAGGGTATCTCGTGCGATGTCGATCATCAGCGTAGAGTAAGATCACGCTCGTAAACCGTAAACACGGCCCCGGAACAAAGTGCCACGCTCAAACAGTGTAGACACAGTATCTTCGCAAATTACAGTACTATGTCCGTTTTTCTTGTAAATATTTATTGTGTACTTTGGTTTTTCCATCTCCCATTATGAATATATTGGGAAATATAGTACATGTAATCTACTCTAATTAGCGTGTTGCCTCAAGAGTGGGTAGATGCTAATTTTTTTCTAGTGTGTGCTTATAGGCATAGCCTATAATTCATATGTACCAATAAATATAAAGATAAAGTAGTAGTTTACGCTGAATACGGATTCCAGCCATATCTCAGAAATTACCATGCGATGTATGACGTGAACACCTGTCGCGCATTTCAAGGTGAATTCGACGTTCTCGATCATCAGCTAGCTCAGAGTACTACTGTGTTTGCAGTGAGTGCAAAAGTCATCACAAAAAGTCACTGAACGTAACTCCTATTTGCTGCATCGACTATCTGTTTAACAGAAACAACAAGACAAAAATTCCAGCAATGATGAGTTTCTACTCATATGTCTATAGTCCGAGAGAAATCTTACGAGGTTAGTTTGTTTACCACTGTCATTCTCCTCCCCCCCCCCCCCCCCCCATAATTGTTCCTGACGCAATGGCGCGCTATAACATCGATTGTTGGTAGGCCGTGTGAGCTCGAATCTCCTAAATGTTACCTTCTTTATCTTTTCACGAGATATACGTACGAGAAAGCAATACATTGGTGGACTCTTCCAGGAACGAACGCTCTCGGTATTTAATAGCGAACTATTGTAGCTTCTGCCACTAGAATTTCACTTCGCCTTACCAAACGAAACTATGACGCAATGCGCTGGTCTTCTTTTGATCTTCTTTGTTTCAGCTTCACAGTTTTGACGTCATCCTTTTCTTTTCCGGGAAATACTTTTAAACGCGTTGGTTGCTGCACCCGAGGAATCGTTATTCGTTAGAGACAGTAAGCTACGTGTTGTGAAATGGAAATAATAAAAGACAAGCAGTTACGTCTGTCTTTCTATCGAAATATTTATTTGGTTATAGACCTTCTTGTGACCCCTGCACAATGTCGTTGCGTATACGACTGAACGCGTAAGAGATATTGATTTTCAGATTATGCACCAACACTTTCCACGTAATATTCAAAGTGTACAAAATCCCAGGAAACAATCGAAGGTTGTACCGTCAGGTGGACCGAAAAACCATCAACAGTTAAAAGTGCGTCGTATTATAGCAGTTGGGTCTGCTGCTGAAATCATGCACTAGAAGCACACGACGATCATCTTACATTTATAACGACATAATTTTCTGGGGGAATAATCTAACTTACGTAGGATTTTCCTTCCCAGGTGGCTTAATCATTATCTGACTGACTGACTACTTTAAACAGATTCCCTGGTTTTTTGTTGCAGATCTACAATGAGGTGACAGAAATTATGGGACAGCGATATGCACATATACAGACGGCTGTAGTGCACACAAGGTGAAAAAGGGCAGTGCATTGACGAAGCTGTTATTTGCATTAAGCTGATTCATGTGAAAAGGTTTCCGTCGTGATTATGTCCGCACGACGGGAATTAACATACTCTGAACGCGGAATAGTAATTTGGAGCTACACGCGTGGTACATTCCATTTCGGAAATCGTTAAGAAATTCAGTACTCCGCGATCCACAGAGTCAAGTGCGCGTCGAGAATACCACATTTCAGGCTTTACCTCTCACCACAGCCAACGTAGTGGCCGAAGGCCTTCACTTAACGATAGAGGAGCAGCGGCGTTCGCGTAGAGTTGTCATTGCTAACAGACAAGCAACACTACGTAAAATAACCGCAGAAATCAATGTGGGACGTGTCCGTTACGACACTGCAGCGAAATTTGGCGTTGGCAGCAGACAACCAGTACGGGCTCCTCACAATATCGGTTGCACCGTAGGCAACAGAAAAACCGTTGCCTGGTCAGATGAGTCCCGATTTCAGTTGGTAAGAACCGATGATAGGCTCCTAGTATGATGCAGACCCCACGAAGCCGTGGACCCACATTGTCAACGAGCCACTTTGCAAGCTGGTGGTGGCTCTATAATGGAGTGGGTTGTGTTTACATGGAATGAACAGGGTCCCCTAGAAGTTCGGCTACTCGGAGAGCATTTACAGCCCTTGATGGACGTCATGTTCCCAAACAACGATGTAATTTTTATGGATAACGATGTTCCATGTCACGGGGCCACGATGGTTCGAGATCGGTCTGAAAAACCTTCTGGACAATTAAAGTGAATGATTTGAACACCTAGATCGCCCGACGTGAATCCCGTCGAGCTGTTATGGAGTATGGCCGGCCGGAGTGGCCGAGCAGTTCTCGGCGCTACAGTCTGGAACCGCGCGACCGCTGCGGTCGCAGGTTCGAATCCTGCCTCGGGCACGGATGTGTGTGATGTCCTTAGGTTAGTTAGGTTTAAGTAGTTCTAAGTTGTAGGGGACTGATGACCTCAGAAGTTAAGCCGCATAGTGCTCAGAGCCATTTTATGGAGTATAATCGAGAGGTCAGTTCGTGCACAAACTCCTGCATCGGCAACACTTCCGCAATTATGGACGTCTATAGAGGTAGCACGGCTCAATATTTTAGCAGGAAACTTCCAACGACTTGCTGAGACCATACCACCTCGAGTTGCTGCACAAAACCGGGAAACTGGAGGTCCGACACTGTATTAGGAGGTATCCCATGAGTTTTATCTCCTCCTTGTACACTTGCGGATTTCACTGCATGAGCTGTTATTTTTCCTACGTACTTGTATTAAGTAATATACACCCATAACAGAACTTCACGTTCTTCCTTTGAAACGTGTAATTCTTTGCTTCCAATAGTAATTTTCTGCGGCTGTATCTTCTTCAAGCACCGCATCTTACACCTACATTATTCTATTGTCGTTGCTATTTCCACCATGTTGCACTCAACTGCGACAATGGGACAGGCGATCGCTCCGCCGTACTTACGCCACGACAACCAATGAAACGGCATTTGAGTGCGGCTTTAGTGCGACACTATGGATCGCTTGTTCGCCGCGAGCAGCGTTCTCGCACAAGCACTCCACAACAACTGCACACTGTAAAAGGAGCGTCAGTGCGGGTAAAGTGACCATCAGACCGACTGTAAATCCCCTTTTAAAAAATCCCTCTGATAGGTTTTTGATAGCTTTGTTGCAGTTTACTGCATATGTACCACGTCGCTAGGCGCTGTATGTACAGGTGTCTCGTTATGCAGCGACACAGAAAATAAAACGCAGAGGTGCATTCACAGTTTATTGTTTCAGTGGAGGCTGTCTAAAAAGTAAACAACACAGAAATGTTGCAACGATTTCTAAACGCTTAACTTGCAGAGCTTTTGGACAGTAGAAAAGAAACTACTTGTACCATGCTTCTAAAAAATCAGTCTCAACATAATGTATTAAGCAAAATAGCACAGGCTCCTACTTTAGAGTAGGAACGTGTGTATGGTTTAACGTGCGTCGGCGACAAGATCATTAGAGTCGGTAGTAATTTGGATAGAGAAACGCAAATCATCGTCACAAACATTGTGGTTCAGGTTTTCCGCGCTCGCCGTAAATTACTCGAGGCAAATAAGGAATGGCTCTTCGAATAAGTATAATTTATTACCGCCTCTTTGTCTATTAAAAGCTATAACCGCCTCTATGTCTATTCAAAGCTATTGCAGCGACTCTAAAGACTTCGACAGGACTTAACCATATCCTAAATGTACATTACACAGTAATCTTTTTTCTGAGTATTTGTCTACGTATGGAATCACATCGTACACCTGACAGGCGAACACGTCACTAGCGAACAGTTAAGGCGAAATTTAAGTAGCAGAGAAGGGATTCTAGAAGTAGTTGGTTGTAGGTGGATAGCTTTGCTAGAGAAATCCTCTCGGCACTCGTCATATACACACATAAAAAAAAAGTTTTGCATCAACCCGGTTCCTAGAGTTTCGGAACCTGTACAGAAAATTGGAATAGAGAGCAACATAAACATTATTTCCGCCCTTTTTATTGCTTATGAAAACCACACATTGCATGCTATACCATCATACAACGAGACATTCAGAGGTGGTGGTCATAATTGCTGTACACACAGGTACCTCTAATACCCAGAAGCACGTCCTCTTACACTGAAGCATGCCTGTATTCGTCATGGCATACTATCCACAAGTTCACCAAGGCACTGTTGGTCCAGACTGTCCCACTCCTCGACGGCTATTCGGCGTAGATCCCTCAGAGTGGTTCATGGCTCACGTCGTCCCTAAACAGCCATTTTCAATCTATCCCAGGCATGTTCGATTAGGGTTCATGTCTGAAGAACATGCTGCTGACTCTCCTCGAGCGATGTCGTCATCCTGAGTGAACTCATTCACAAGGTGTGCGCGATGGGGGCTCGAATTATCGTCCATGAAGACGGATGCCTAGTCAATATGCTGGCGATACGATTGCACTATCTTTCGGAGGATGGCATTTACATATCGTACAGCCGTTTCGATGACCACCAGCGGCGTACATCGGCCACACGTGATGCCACCACAAAACAGCAGGGAACCTGAACCTTGCTGCACTCGCTGGACAGTGTGTCTAAGGCGTTCAGCCTGACCGGGTTGCCTCCAAACACGTCTCTGATGATTGATTGGTTGAAGGCATATGTGACACTCATCGGTGAAGAGAACGTCATGCCAATCCTGAGCCGTCCATTTGGCATGTTGTTGGGCCCATCTGTACCACGCTGCATGGTGTTGTGGTTGGAAAGATGGACCTCGTCATGGACGTCGGGAGTGAAGTTGCGCATCATATAGCCTGTTGCGCATAGTATGAGTCATAACACGGCGTCCTGTGGCTGCACTATAAGCATTATTCAACATGGTGGCGTTGCTGGCACAAAGAAACAATGCGGATGCGATCGAAGGGCGCTTTTGGCCGTCTAGGCATGGTTGAACTACAGACAACACGAGCCGTATACCTCCTTCCTGGTGGAATGACTGGAACTCATCGGCTCTCGGACCTTCTCCGTCTAATAGGCGCTGCTCATGCATGGTTGTTTACATCTTTGGGCGGGTTTAGTGACACCTCTGAACAGTTTGTGCCTGTGCCTGTGATACAATATCCACAGTCAACGTCTATCGTCAGGAGTTCTGGGAACCGAGGTGATGCGAATCTTTTTTTATGAGTGTGTGTGATTTCGAATATTACCAAAGCCTGAAGTTTAGGTGATCGAACAGGTATTCTCATCGGCCGGTTTAGATCGCACTGCGATATTTCTCACTGAAACTACAACTGATTGCGCCATCTGGACGTCCTAGAAACATGAAGATTTCAGAAAAATTTGGGAACTGTTTGAGATAGCTCTAAATGAATGATACCGAAATTAACTATGTATGTATCTAATTCGAAGACACAGAAAAGTAAGAGAGATTTGTAATTACTTCCTTGAAAAATGGCTCCACAGCTTCTTTAAATTTTTGAACTGATGTGATTTTGCTTTTAGCTGTTAGAATTTTATTTTACGTTTGAAATTTCGGCATTAAGCCATTTTCATGCATCTACAAATTGTAATTTAGAGCGCCTTCAAAAACAGCCACAATGCATACTGAATGAACAAACAGACTCCGAAATAAAATAAATTCTTGATCGTTTTAGACATTTACTGTGACGTATTTTTAAATACACGCTTTTAGATGCGTGATATATAAAATCCACTCATAACTGCAATGTGCAAAATGAAATACTAGCTAGTATTGCTCCCCCCATGAACCATGGACCTTGCCGTTGGTGGGGAGGCTTGCGTGCCTCAGCGATACAGACAGCCGTACCGTAGGTGCAACCACAACGGAGGGGTATCTGTTGAGAGGCCAGACAAACGTGTGGTTCCTGAAGAGGGGCAACAGTCTGGATGACTGACTGATCTGGCCTTGTAACACTAACCGAAATGGCCTTGCTGTTCTCGTACTGCGAACGGCTGAAAGGAAGGGGAAACTACAGCCGTAATTTTTTCCGAGGACATGCAGCTTTACTGTATGATTAAATGATGATGGCGTCCTCTTGCGTAACATATTCCGGAGGTAAAATAGTCCCCCATTCGGATCTCCGGGCGGGGACTACTCAAGAGGATGTCGTTATCAGGAGAAAGAAAACTGGTGTTCTACGGATCGGAGCGTGGAATGTCAGATCGCTTAATCGGGCAGGTAGGTTAGAAAATTTAAAAAGGGAAATGGATAGGTTAAAGTTAGATGTAGTGGGAATTAGTGAAGTTCGCTGGCAGGAGGAACAAGACTTTTGGTCAAGTGAATACAGGGTTATAAATACAAAAGCAAATAGGGGTAATGCAGGAGTAGGTTTAATAATGAATAAAAAATAGCAGTGCGGGTAAGCTACTACAAACAGCATAGTGAACGCATTATTGTGGCCAAGATAGACACAAAGCCCACGCCTACTACAGTAGTACAAGTTTATATGCCAACTAGCTCTGCAGATGACGAAGAAATTGATGAAATGTGTGATGAAATAAAAGGAATTATTCAGGTAGAGAAGGGAGACGAAAATTTAATAGTCGTGGGTGACTGGAATTCGTCAGTAGGAAAAGAGAGAGAAGGAAACACGGTAGGTAAATATGGATTGGGGCTAAGAAATGAAACAGGAAGCCGTCTGGTTGAATTTTGCGCAGACCATAACTTAATCATAGCTAACACTTGGCTCAAGAATCATGAAAGAAGGTTGTATACATGGAAGAACCCTGGAGATACTAAAAAGGTATCAGATAGCCTATATAATGGTAACACAGAGATTTAGGAACCAGGTTTTAAATTGTAAGACATTTCCAGGGGCAGATGTGGACTCTGACCACAATCTATTGGTTATGAACTGTAGATTAGAACTGAAGAAACTGCAAAAAGGTGGGAATTTAAGGAGATGGGACCTGGATAAACGGAAAGAACCAGAGGTTATACAGAGTTTCAAGGACAGCATAAGGGAACAATTGACAGGAATGGGGGAAAAAAATACAGTAGAAGAAGAATGGGTAGCTTTGAAGGATGAAATAGTGAAGGCAGAAGAGGATCAAATAGGTAAAAAGACGAGGGCTAGTAGAAACCCTTGGGTAACAGAAGAAATATTGAATTTAATTGATGAAAGGAGAAAATATAAAAATGCAGTAAATGAAGCAGGCAAAAAGGAATACAAACGTCTCAAAAATAACATCGACAGGAAGCGCAAAATGGCTAAGTAGGGATGGCTGGAGGACAAATGTAAGGATGTAGAGGCTTATCTCACTAGGGGTAAAATAGATACTGCTTACAGGAAAATTAAAGAGACCTTTGGAGAAACGAGAACCACTTGTATGAATATAAAGAGCTCAGATGGAAACCCAGTTCTAAGCAAAGAAGGGAAAGCAGAAAGGTGGAAGGAGTATATAGAGGGTCTATACCAGGGCGACGTACTTGAGGAAAATATTATGGAAATGGAAGAGGATGTAGATGAAGATGAAATGGGAGATATGATACTGCGTAGAGAGTTTGACAGAGCACTGAAAGACCTAAGCCGAAACAAGGCCCCGGAGTAGACAACATTCCATTAGAACTACTGACAGCCTTGGGAGAGCCAGTCCTGACAACACTCTACCTTCTGTTGAGCAAGATGTGTGAGACAGGCGAAATACCCTCAGACTTCAAGAAGAATATAATAATTCCAATCCCAAAGAAAGCAGGTGTTGACAGGTGTGAAAATTACCGAACTATCAGTTTAACAAGTCACAGCTGCAAAATACTAACGCGAATTCTGTACAGACGAATGGAAAAACTGATAGAAGCCGACCTCGGGGACGATCAGTTTGGATTCCGTAGAAATGTTGGAACACGTGAGGCAATACTGACCCTACGACTTATCTTGGAAGCTAGATTAAGGAAAGGCAAACCTACGTTTCTAGCATTTGTAGACTTAGAGAAAGCTTTTGACAATGTTGATTGGAATACTCTCTTTCAAATTCTGAAGGTGGCAGGGGTAAAATACAGGGAGCGAAAGGCTATTTACAATTTGTACAGAAAGCAGATGGCAGTTATAAGAGTCGAGGGGCATGAAGGGAAAGCAGTGGTTGGGAAGGGAGTGAGACAGGGTTGTAGCCTATCCCCGATGTTGTTCAATCTGTATATCGAGCAAGCAATAAAGGAAACAGAAGAAAAGTTCGGAGTAGGTATTAAAATCCATGGAGAAGAAACAAAAACTTTGAGGTTCGCCGATGACACTGTAATTCTGTCGGAGACAGCAAAGGACTTGGAAGAGCAGCTGAACGGAATGGACAGTGTCTTGAAAGGAGGGTATAAGATGAACAACAAAAGCAAAACGAGGATAATGGAATGTAGTCGAATTAAGTTGGGTGATGCTGAGGAAATTAGATTAGGAAATGAGACACTTAAAGCAGTAAAGGAGTTTTGCTATTTGGGGAGCAAAATAACTGACGATGGTCGAAGTAGAGAGGATATAAAATGTAGAATGGCAATGGCAAGGAATGCATTCCTGAAGAAGAAAAGTTTGTTAACATCGAGTATAGATATAAACATCGGAAAGTCGTTTCTGCAAGTATTTGTATGGAGTGTAGCCATGTATGGAAGTGAAACGTGGACAATAAATAGTTTGGACAAGAAAAGAATAGAAGCTTTCGAAATGTGGTGCTGCAGAAGAATGCTGAAGATTAGACGGGTAGATCACATAACTAATGAGGAGGTATTGAACAGAATTGGGGAGAAGAGGAGCTTGTGGCACAACTTGACTAGAAGAAGGGATCGGTTGGTAGGACATGTTCTGAGACATCGAGGGATCACCAATTTAGTATTGGAGGGCAGCGTGGAGGGTAAAAATCGTAGAGGGAGACCAAGAGATGAATACACTAAGCAGATTCAGAAGGATGTAGGCTGCAGTAGGTACTGGGAGATGAAGAAGCTTGCACAGGATAGAGTAGCATGGAGAGCTGCATCAAACCAGTCTGAGGACTGAAGACCGCAACAACAACATTGCTGACTATTTGTTCTTTGATGGGAATATTGCATTGTTATCTCTACCTAACTTAATACTATACGTCAAAATCTTGTAAATACATAAATGTCAACAATCTATAAAATTGGTTGTATCTACTGTTAATTTCATGTTACATTGTTATCATTACGTTGTGTGATGTGGTACAGATGCTTCAAAATGGCTTAATGGCGAAATCTCAATTGTAAAATATAATTCTAACAGCTTAAAAATTCACATAATTTTCAATAATATAAATGTTTGCTACGAGTGATTTAGTCTCGATTACCAAAAAGTAGGTCGGAGTCAACGAAAGAAAACTCGTGATTGACATTTCGCGAAAAGATCTCGTTGCGACGAAAAACGCCTATTCCTAGGCCATTACATTCGACAGGGACTGTATTATCTGTTAAATTTTCCATTAGTTAAGAGTGCTGCATTTGTCTCTTTTGTGAGAAGTTCTTGTAACGAAATGGTTTATTTTATACTTTATACACATGGTGTGTGTGAGACGTATCTTGGCATTAGCCATAGGGGCTCACATCCTATTTATTAACTTTATTACTGTTGACTTCCGCAGTGTTTTCAGGACCTGAGTCCTTAACCCAGGTTTGTGAAAGACATACGTTTATCCGATTTTACCACTGGTATAGATAACCTTCATATATGTGTTGTCTGCGCTTGGAACCACATGATAATGACCTAATATCGAAATTGCAACGCGCAGAACTGTAATAAATAGTACAGTGGACGCAAACATATAGTCATTTACAAAATTCTACGAGATTGTGGTCCCACAGCGAATAAAATTGTGTAAACGGGTTTATTTTAATGATTGCCACCCCAGTTCCCGTATCATATCCATGACACTTTCTCCCCTATTTTGCGATAACACAAGAAAATCTGCCCTTTTTTGAACTTTTCATTGTCTTCAGTGAATTGTAAATGATAAGGATACCACAACGCGCAGAAGAGAAATGATAAAAGTAGTGTTGGTAGTCTCTTTAGGAGATTTGTTGTATCCTCTAAGTGTTCTGCGAATAAGACGCGGTCTTTGATTCGCTTTCCCAGGAGGGGAGGAGAAGACGGTGACCCTCGTCGCCCCCCCTCCACCCCTTCCCGACTCGAAACCAAAACCTGAATCCGCTCCTTGGTACAGTAACATACGCAGTTGGGGAAAAAAGATTGGGTTCCCACCTTAACCCCCTCCCCCCCCCCCCCCCTCTCCATGTCTGCCCCGATAGACCTACATGTGATTCAGGCTGATAGTTTACTTTTTAAACGAGAACTAAACGAAGCGTACTACATACACCCCGACCAAACCTACATGTGATTCAGGCTGATAGTTTACTTTTTAAACGAGAATTAAACGAAACGTACTACATACACCTTAGCATTACTGGAGTCCAATTCAGCAGGCTGATGGGCTCAATATGAGAAGGCCGAAAGAGAGAGATGCTTGGAAGTTTCGAACCTTGCGAGATGGCCATTACTGCAAAATTGAAGCAGAACCAGGGGGGGAGCCACCAGCAACCAAATGAACGGAAGAGAACGATACCGCAGACGTCACATCGGCACGGCGGCGTTCTGCAGTCGTCGTAAATTGCTACGGCAACGGAAACGCGATATTAAAAAAATAAAAACGGTGACTCTTGTACGCCTTCCGCTAACCGGCCACAATAAGGCCACTTTTTTGCCCGCCGGTCCCCGCTCCGCACAAGCGGCTTTTAATCCCGGGGATAGCGGCGGCGGCCGGTCTCCGCTCTCTTGCGGCCAGCGTCCTCCGCAGACCGCAGCCCAGCACACAGATCGCGTTAAGATAGCCATCGCGGCCGGCCAAACAGCGCGTTCACACGCGCGCCCAACACGCACGTGCACACACGCACACACCAGCGAGCTCATGGTAAAGGAGGTCCGACCTCCCGCCAGCCAATTGTTTATTTCCTCTGGGCAATACGATCCGCGGAATACGTTTCACATTTCATTAGCCGCAAATGTTTCAATTCCCGGCGAGCGGCCGGCGCCGGCCACTTGGCGGGATATCATCTGTTCATTTCCGTGTATCTGCGCGCTCCCATCTCCGCTGGCCAGACTCCCCTCCCCCCTCCCTCCCCCCCTTCTCTCTCCCTCCTATCCCGATGGCCACCACGGACCAATCTGCCGGCGCCAACAGTCCGGTTACACAGCCGCGTCCGCGCCTCCATCCACACTCACTATCTGCCCAACTCTGGGACAGTCTTTTAATTTCTTCGATACCAAATGGGACTGCGTAGCTTTCTTCGGACGCAGCCGCTACCTAAGCGGAGGCTGTCGCACCGCAGAAAATATGGAACGTCGGTTAAACAGTTATTGTGACGCTCCGAGTACATTCGCCGCCCATGCGCTTTTGTGTTGTTTCTCCGGCAAAGGGTGCTATGGTCCACCAATACCGGTCGTCTATGAGCCAGTTTTTTTATTTACTCCAATTAAGTAACGGGTGTATTCTACGCGGAAAAATGTTGCTCAGTGACAGAAATAAGCTACTTTGTATTAGATACACAACTAGCCATTAAAATTGCTACACCAAGAAGAAATGCAGATGATAAATGGGTATTCATTGGACAAATATATTATACTAGAATTGACATGTGATTGCATTTCATGCAATTTGGGTGCATAGATCCTGAGAAAGCAGTACCCAGAACAACCACCTCTGGCTGCAATAACGGCCTTGATACGCCTGGGCATTGAGTCAAACAGAGCTCGGATGGCGTGTACAGGTACAGTTGCCCATGCAGCTTCAACATGATACCACAGTTCATCACGAGTAGCGACTAGCGTATTGTGACGAGCCAGTTGTTCGGCGACCATTGACCAGACGTTTTCAATTGGTGAGAGATCTGGAGAATGTGCTGGCCTTGGCAGCAGTCGAACATTTTCTGTATCCAGAAAGGCCCATACAGGACCTGCAACATGGGGTCGTACATTATCCTGCTGAAATGTAGGGTTTCGCAGGGATCGAATGACGGGTAGAGCCACGGGTCGTAACACATCTGAAATGTAACGTCCACTGTTCAAAGTGCCATCAATGCGAACAAGAGATGACCGAGACGTGTAACCAATGGCACCCCATACCATCACGCCGGGTGATACGCCAGTATGGCGATGACGAATACACGCTTCCAATGTGCGTTCAACGCGATGTCGCCAAACACGGATGCGGCCATCATGATGCTGTAAACAGAACCTGGATTCATCCGAAAAAAATGACGTTTTGCTATTCGTGCACCCAGATTCGTCGTTGAGTACACCATCGCAGGCACTCCTGTCTGTGATGCAGCGTCAAGGGTAACCGCAGCCATGATCTCCGAGCTGATAGTCCATGCTGCAGCAAACGACGTCGAACTGTTCGTGCAGATGGTTGTTGTCTTGCAAACGTCCCCATCTGTTGACTAAGGGATCGAGACGTGGCTGCACGATCCGTTACAGCCATGCGGATAAGGCACCTGTCATCTCGACTGCTAGTGATAAGAGGCCGTCAGGATCCAGCACGGCGTTCCTTATCACCCTCCTGAACCCACCGATTCCATATTCTGCTAACAGTCATTGGACCTCGACCAACGCGAGCAGTAATGTCGCGATACGATAAACCGCAATCGCGGTAGGCTACAATCCTACCTTTATCAAAGTCGGAAACGTGATGGTACGTATTTCTCCTCCTTACACGTGGCATCACAACAACGTTTCACCAGACAACGCCGGTCACCTGCTACTTGTGCATAAGAAATCGGTTGGAAAATTTCCTCATGTCAGCACGTTCTAGGTGTCGCCACCGGCGCCAACCTTGTGTGAATGCTCTGAAAAGCTAATCATTTGCATATCACAGCATCTTCCTGTCGGTTAAATTTCGCGTCTGTAGCACGTCATCTTCGTGGTGTAGCAATGTTAACGGCCAGTAGTGTATTTTTGAAAACCTGTTTTGGTAAGTTAATATGCCGCCACTAACTTACTCCAGTTACAGAAAAATATATAAAAGTTTATGAGATTATTCGGCACTCGGAAAATCCCTTTAAGTGTGCAGAATATACTGTATGACGCTTACCAAGAACATTCTAAATTAAATTTTGCTTTGCTATTAATTCAGTCTAAGACAAAAAGTCAGCGATTCGCCACGAACTAATTATCCGAATTTCTTACAGTCCATCTGTGGCATGAACCAGAAATCCAGTGTTTAGTATTATTAGTTGAAAACAGTCTTGGTTGCAATTTTAGTTTTTTATCAACTACGCTCTTTACCTTATTTAGGCATCTTCAGGCTGATCTTAATCTGGTATTTCTTAGGATGATAATTTAGACAGTGTAGCTAAAGGGCATCGTCGAGTACATCAGGTTAACGAAGGCGATGTTGGCCTGATGTACTAGGCGATACCCTGTAGCTACACTGTCTAAAGGATCGTCCTAAGAAATACGAAATTAAGATCAGCCTGAAGATGCCTAAATAAGGTGAAACGCGTAGTTGGTAAATAAAAAAAACTAAAATTGCAACCAACACTGTTTTCAACTAATACTAATTATCCGAATGTGATGGACATCGGTAAATGTGATGCACATGTACAGACAAACAAATGATCACAATTTCAGGATTACTAAATGATTTATTCAAGAGAAAGAGCGTCACACATTGAGCAAGTCAGTAAGACTTTGCTTCACCTCTGGCCCTTATGCAAGCAATCATTCGGCTTTGCATTGACCGACAGAGTTTCTGGATCCCCTCCTATATTTGAGAGATATCCTGCCACATTCTATAAAACTGGCGCGTTAGATAGTCGAAATACCGAGCTGATTGCAGGGCCCTACCCGTAATGCTCCATATGTTCTTAGTCTTGTAGAGACCCGGCGCCCTTGTTGGGCAAGGTAAGGTTTGTCAAGCTCAAAGACAAGCAATAGGATTTCTCGCCGGGTGCGGTCGGACGTTATCTTGCTGAAATGTAAGCTCACGACGGTTTGCCACGAAAGGAAACAAAACTGGGCTTATAATATCGTCGACGTACCGCTGTGCTCTAAGGGTGCCGCGGATGACAACCAAAAGGGTCTTGCTATGGAAATAAATGGCACCGTAGACCAGCACTCCTGGTTGTTCGGCCGTGTGGAGGGCGACACTCTGGTGGGCATCCCGCCGCTGTATTGGGCATCTCCAGACGCGTCTTCACTGGTCATCGTGGCCCAGCTCGAAACGGGACTCATCACTGAGGGAAATCCTACTCCAGTCGATGTGATTACAGTCTGAAGACGTGTCTGGAGACGCCACGGATAGCGTTGCGGTACCAATCTGAATTTCACCCGCCATAAGGCCTGACAACCAGGAACGATGGTCTAGGATGCCATTTCTTTTCATAGCAGAACCTGTTTGGTTGTCATCCGCTGCAACCTTACAGCACAGCGGTACGTCGATGATATTCTACACCTCGTTCTGTTGACCTTCATGGCACGCCCCCCTGATCGTAAACTTCAGCAATGTAACGTCCTCCGTCATATGTCGAGAGTTTCTGCTGCTTGTCTTTGTGGCAGCCGGCCTTTGTGACCGAGTGGTTCTAGGCGCTTCAGTCCGGAACCACGCTGCTGCTACGGTCGCAGGTTCGAATCCTGCCTCGGACATGGATGTGTGTCATGTCCTTAGGTTGGTTAGGTTTAAGTAGTTCTATGTCTAGGGAACTGATGACCTCATATGTTAAGTGCCATAGTGCTCAGAGCCTTTTGAACCATTTTCTTTTGTCTTTGTGCTGGCCAAACCCTAACTTGGCCAAAACCATCGCCGGATCTCTCCCCAACTGAAAACACTTTAAGCATTATGGGCAGGGCGCTCCAAGCAGCTAGGAATTTTGCCGTTCCAACGCGCCAATTGGACAGACTTCGGCACGATATGCCTCAGGAGGACATTCACAAACTCAGTGAATCACTACCAAGGTGGATAACTGCTTGCATGGGGGCCAGAGGTGAACCAATGCTCAATTTGTCAAGCTCTTTCTCTTGTACAAATCACCTAAAATGGTTCAAATGGCTCTGAGCACTATGGGACTTGACAGCTGAGGTCATCAGTCCTTTAGAACTTATAACTACTTAAACCTAACTAACCTAAGGACACACATCCATGCCCGAGGCAGGATTCGAACCTGCGACCGTAGCGGTCCCGCGGTTCCAGACTGAAGCGCTTAGAACCGCTCGGCCACCACGGCCGGCTAAATCACCTAATTTTTATTAAATTGTACCCAGTTGTTTATATGTGCATGCACATCACCTCTAACAATTTCAGTTCCATTCGCATAATTCATTCGTCATGCATCTTTTTTTAATATTAAAGCGTAAATTCTACTGACATTGCTATTTCCTTAAATCTGAGGCAATATTTCGGCTGGCTGTAATACGGACGGTTTCTCTTACCACCTTCGCCGTCCAGCACTGTTCCATGCAACGAGATGCGGAGATTACGTTCGATCTAGCGTGAACGCAGGTATCATCGAACATGTATAACAATACAGTGCGATGATGTCAAGCTGATACTGGTTACATCATAAGTCGATGCCACTTTGACTTAGTTGTATTAGGAAAGTATAAACCTTTCTTTTAATCAGTTCTGAAGATGGTTATTGTGGACCGAAATCAACAGAATGACAATTCATTTCTGATCAATGACTGGAATTTTTTTTAAAAAAAAGATTAATTCTCTACATCCAGGATCACTGCCTTTATTCGCTACCATGTAGCAGTTTGTAAAAACCTAGAACTGTATTAAATGCATCAAGGAACACGTCATCAACATGTAGGAAATAAATTATTCACGAAAATTAATCAAGTCTCTTCTTGTTTCGTACACGTACATGTTCCTAATTTTAGACAGTGAACTGAACCGCGGTTACACACTTGATATTACGGCCACTGTCTGGAGACTGCAGAAATGAGTTTGACTGCTCGTTTGTTGCAGAAGTAACTTATTTTATACATGTGTCGTCGATTATAAACGGGGCATTAGTCTTCTAGGCGTCAAACAGAAGCGTAATCACCTACGTCTCTACGTACTTTTGCGGAACATTTCCCTCTCGTATCTGTCGTAAAGCGAGAGACGCGCTATCCGCGTTCGCTCATCGAAATATGTGCTAAAACGTACAAGCGGCCACCCCTGGCATTATGGGGCGTGCTAGTTTCAACCTTATAAGCGCTGAATATGCATCTAAAAGGTCAAACATCGCGTTCAAGTGTGACCGTTGCGTCGTACCAGCAAGCCTCGTATTAACGTTGGGACTGGCGTATCAGTAGTTCATATGAATATCTAGAGAGCCCCGACAACATCTCCGCGATACGCAAGGAATTATTAAGCAGGGCGGCTAAATCAGGAAATTTCAGTTATAGCAGATTGCAAAAGATTCAAAAGATGGCGGAAGATGACGATTTGTTGAGTAACATGTTGTGGACCGACGAAACTCATTTCACGCTCCGAGGGTCTGTCAATGCCCCCAACTGCAGAATTTGGGCTACCGAAAATCCTAGAACTGTCGTGGAAACTCCTCCATTGCACGACGAGAAAGTCACGGTATGGGTTGAGTTTACCACATACACTGTTTTCGGGCCTTTTTTCTTCGAGGAAATGCGTGATTCTGATTTTGTAACTGCTACCGTGACGGGTGAGAGGTACGCCGATATGTTACAGAATCGCATCATCCCCAGCCTGGCTGATGAACACCTGCTGGAACGTACGATGTTTATGCAGGATGGCGCTCCACCCCATATTGCTAGACGCGTGAAAGATCTCTTGCGCGCGTCGTTTGGTGATGATCGGGTGCTCAGCCGCCACTTTCGTCATGCTTGGCCTCCCAGGTTCCCCTCCCAGGTTCCCAGACCTCAGTCCGTGCGATTATTGGCTTTTGGGGTTACCTGAAGTCGCAAGTGTATCGTGATCGACCGACATCTCTAAGGGTGCTGAAAGACAACATCCGACGCCAATGCCTCACCATAACTCCGGACATGCTTTACAGTGCTATTCACAACATTATTCCTCGACTACAGCTATTGTTGAAGAATGATGGTGCACATATTTAGCATTTCCTGTAAAGAACATCATCTTTGCTTTGTCTTACTTTAGTATGCTAATTATTGCTATTATGATCAGATGAAGCGCCATCTGTCGGACTTTTTTGAACTTCGTTTTTTTTTGTTATAATAAAACCTCATATCATTCCAATCATGTGTGTCAATTTGTACCTCTCTATCTACATTATTCCGTGATTTATTCAGTTTTCAAATTTGTTGTTGTTGTTGTGGTCTTCAGTCCTGATACTGGTTTGATGCAGCTCTCCATGCTACTCTATCCTGTGCAAGCTTCTTCATCTCCCAGTACCTACTGCAACCTACATCCTTCTGAATCTGATTAGTGTATTCATCTCTTGGTCTCACTCTACGATTTTTATGCTCCACGCTGCCCTCCAGGACTAAATTGGTGATCCCTTGATGCCTCAGAACATGTCCTACCAACCGATTCCTTCTTCTAGTCCAGTTGTGCCACAACTTCTCTTCTCCCCAATCCTATTCAATACCTCCTCATCAGTTACGTGATCTACCCATCTAATCTTCAGCATTCTTCTGTAGCACCACATTTCGAAAGCTTCTATTCTCTTCATGTCCAAACTATTTATCGTCCATGTTTCACGTCCATACATGGCTACACTCCATACAAATACTTTCAGAAATGACTTCCTGACACTTAAATCTTTACTCGATGTTAACAAATTTCTCTTCTTCAGAAACACTTTCCTTGCCACTGCCAGTCTACATATTACATCCTCTCTACATCGACCAACGTCATTTATTTTGCTCCCCAAATAGCAAAACTCCTTTACTGCTTTAAGTGTCTCATTTCCTAATCTAATTCTCTCAGCATCACCCGACTTAATTTGACTACATTCCATTATGCTCCTTTTGCTTTTGTTGATGTTCATATTATATCCTCCTTTCAAGACACTATCTATTCCTTTCAATTGCTCTTCCAAGTCCTTTGCTGTCTGTGACAGAATTACAAAGTCATCGGCGAACCTCAAAGTTTTTATTTCTTCTCCATGGGTTTTAATACCTACTCCGAATTTTTCTTTTGTTCCCTTCACTGGTTGCTCAATATACAGATTGAATAACATCAGGGAGAGGCTACAACCCTGTCTCAATCCCCTCCCAACCACTGCTTCCCTTTCATGTCCCTAGACCCTTAGAACTGCCATCTGGTTTCTGTAAATATTGTAAATAGCGTTTCGCTCCCTGTATTTTACCCCTGCCACTTTCAGAATTTGAAAGAGGGTATTCCAGTCAACATTGTCAAAAGCTTTCTCTAAGTCTACAAATGCTAGATACGTAGGTTTGCCTTTCCTTAATTAGCTTCTAAGATAAGTCGTAGGGTCAGTATTGCCTCACGTGTTCCGATATTTCTGCGGAATCCAAACTGATCTTCCCCGAGGTCGGCTTCCACTAGTTTTTCCATTCGTCTGTAAAGAATTCGCTTTAGTATTTTGCATCCGTGATTTATTAAACTGATAGTTCGGTAATTTTCACATCTGTCAACACCAGCTTTCTTTGGGATTGGAATTATTATATTCTTCTTGAAGTCTGAGGGTACATCGTACATCTTCACTCACCAGATGGTGGAATTTATCAGGACTGGCTCTCCCAAAGCTGTCAGTAGTTCTAATGGAATGTTGTCTACTCCCGGGGCCTTGTTTCGGCTCAGGTCTTTCAGTGCTTTTCAAATTTATACTGACTTTTTGATCACCCAGTATAGAGTCTTGGTATACAATATTTTAATGTCCTCGGATTCAGGGTGTGGACAGCAGACTCCGTATCCATGCAGAGCTTTTTGTCTGACGGTGGCGTAGTGCGAGTCTGCCAGGTTTGGTGGACGACTCCATCGCAGTAAGGGCCCTGAGCAGAGCTCTGCACAAAAGCGAAATGCGTCGGTAACAAAGGTTTGCAGGTAAACAGGGCTGCGTGGGAAGAGAACGGGAGGAACATAGAGAGAGAGAGAGAGAGAGAGAGAAGAGGGCAGAGCGAGAGCCATTTACTGTTTTTACCTGCGCCGGTCGGCTGAGGTTATCGGAACTACAAATTACACAAGAATGCGTGGCGCTCCGAGAAGATGAGCGCCGGGATGGGCGGGTGGTGGGAGGAGGGTGTAGGACGGCGGGGGGAGGGGGGGAATAACCAGTATGGAGGCGAGGCGAGTCGGCTCAAGGCCATGGCTCCGGTCAAGACGCGAGCCGCTGCGCGCCGGGCAGAGTCGAGCTGAGCTGAGCTCAGCTCAGCTGCCGTCCGTTCCGTGCGGCCAGTCCCCCGCTGCGCCCGACCCCACAGAGCCTCTTTTAATTTAGCTCCTCATTAGCGAAGAATGTTATCATAAACCCTCACCCGCACCGCAGCCTCTATGTGAGATTCGTTTAATTAAAGATAATATCACCTGCCTTCCTCGTCGCTGATAACAACTCCCGGATACCACACTGTTGTAGCGGACGAGACTCCACTCTACGCTGTCTGCTGCTGCTGACCTTTCGAGTTAATAGCGTGACCGGTGGTCAACCGCACGGCTTGGATGAAAACTGTGGTTGGAACACAGTAACTCGAAGGTCGGCGTTAGCACCACAGTGCCCTACTGGAGGTAGTATACATCGTTGCCTTCCTGTGACCTTTGAATTGACTTAGCACCGCTTCACATTTAACTGCAAGGAGCGCCAAGACACGCAACAGTTCTTTCCAAATGATTATGTTCACACAGGTCGTCAGCGGTAATGAATGAAAAGGAACAGGACGTAACGGACGTCAACGCCAGGGTGTCTCGAGATGAATGTTTCTGACGTTGACGTCGATGATCAGAGAGAGGGCAGGGGAGGGTGAGGTATCGTCTGTACTAACAGAAGGCAAGCAGTTACCATATTCCCACAGCATTAACTCTGCTTTATACAGGATATGTCTGCTAATGTTTCCATGTGACATTTTCTCAGACATTTCGGCAAGTATCTGCAATCTCATGTTCTCATGTTTGTGATGTATAGCAGGAGTGAGTCAAAACAAAAACCACTCATCACGTCTTTCTTGCGAAGCCCAGGGTCGACGGGAAACTTTTTTTTTCAGTTACAAATTACTCTTAAAGTGGAGTTTTACCTGACAATTCTACAGAGTGGTCCGATGCTAGTCTAGTGCGATATTCGTTTTATCGATATGTGTTAACAGGGACAGTGTAACGTGAAGAATAACCAGTACTGTAGCAGCGACTGAGCAGCGCTAATGCATGGCGGCAGCGGGTCAGAAGCGTGCTGTCGCTCCTAGAGTATTGGTAGTTCTTTGTTCTCTGCTGTCCCATTTAACACGTTTCGATGAGACAAATATCAAACGAGACTAATTTGGTACCGCTGTATCGAATGGGCACGTAAAATTCCGCTTTAAAATCTTTTTGTTTGTAACGGGAAACAAACCGACGCCTTCCGTCGACATCGGGCGTCGCATGAAAGATACGATTAGTGGTGTCTGTTTGGGCTACCTCCAGCTACACACTGCAAACACTAAATTGCAGATATCTGCCCAAAAACCGGAGAAAATGCTTCTGACGACTCTTAGGAGAGAGACCCTGAATAATGGACAGTCAAATGAAACCGAGACAGATGGATAAAAGTAAGTTAACTGCTTATTATTTGAAAAATAATCACTATAAATCTTGATATATTTCATCACTACGTCTGATAAGATGGTCAGTACCTTCATGGGAAATGTCTGCGGTTGCCTACAGAACTATCATTATACACAGACGTGTATCTCTTCTTTTGGAGCAAATCAACAGCCGCAAATTTCGTTTTTCGGGTCTCCAAAAATATGGGAATAGTATGGTGAGAGGTCGGGTCTGTATCCAGGATATGTAGGTGCATCCCAGTCGAGACAACCTTGGTAACATGTGGGAGGGCATTATCCTTCCACAGAAAGATGCTGTTCGTCAATCCGCTGTTCACTGACTCACTGGAAAACGACACCACAAATAACGCACAGTCGTACGTGGACACTTTGCAAAAATTGAAGCGCTCCATAACCTCCAAACGCCCAAAAATGTTGCCGGACGGCTTCATTCTGTTGCAGGCTAATACCCGCCCACACATTGCCAACGTAGATTCGACTACGCTGCAAAGTTTCCGCTGGGAATTCGTTATACGTCCTCCATACAGTCCTGATCTCTCCACATGAGAGTATCATATTTTTGGAGCCCTGAAGAAACACATTTGTGGCCATTGATTTGCTTCGGACGAAGAGCTGCACGCCTGTAAACAGCCATGGCTCTGTATATAAACAGGCAACATTTTTTTCGATGAAGGCACTGACCGTATTGTCTCACAGTGGGACAAGTGTATTAGCATTTATGGCGATCACTTTTTAAATAATACACGTTTTCTCAATTTCATGTTTTCATTTGGCTGGTCCTTACAGTAGTGGATTTAGTGCTCTTGTCTCTTAGACGTCTTTAAATTACGATTTTCAGCTGAAAGTTAGCCCTTCCAGCTGACATAAAGCTGTTCAAGCTCAAAATTATGCCAGCTGTCATTAAGGGAATTCGACTAACATCGACCAATTTCACGGTGAAAAAGACTCAAAGAACTGGAGAACTGGAAAGCCTGATTCCTAAAAGAGAGCTCTGTCAACCTCAAAATTCACGGTAGATAGCTTCACCAACATAACAGCTCTGGTAAATTTCTTCATAGAATAAATTAGACAATGCTTCTATCTACCAGAGATGCAAGCATACTAAACCGTCACTGAGGAGAGACCGAACAAAACTAGGTAGATACCAAAGCAAATCATGGAAACAGAACTGATGAATTCGGATACCTGGAAAGGTTCAAACTTCCAACTCCGCCACCTGCACACGCTCTTTGCTGTCCATGGTTTCCCCGAAAAGATGTGTCAGAAGGGATAATATCACGACGCAACGGTGGACTGCATTTTTAAACTGTGCATCAAGTCAGGCTCCAAGTATCATTTAGTGAAGTGTGAAAGCAGAACTCAACCAGTAAGGATATTAAAAAAAAAAACTGGTGGAAACGTAACTCGAATGGATGGAACCAAATGATTAGCAAAGTTATTATATGTTATTGCAAATCATTTTATGGTTTGATGTCTTTTAGGGGCACATTGCAATAGTTCCATGAGGAATTACACTTTTTCCTACAAGCGTTGCTCCGCAACACAGGCCACATTTCTGAAGTGACTGATGATTTAGATTTTGCAATACCAGGATGAAGATGAAGCCTACACTGTTCATAAATAAGAACGTAAAGAAATAAGGCAAGGGAAAATTAACGGTGTCAGGAAATGTAGGTATTTATGTTAGGAATACAACAGAATGGCTTAGAAATGGAAGCGATTAATCTTAGGACATGCATCCTATCAACTCACAGATACCTTCTGTATCAAGAAGTAGCTGAGTATTGGAGGCAAGTTAAGAGACTATGCTACGGTTGTCAATAAAGAATGTTATTAAGCTTCGGAGACTTTGACAACGAACAGACGGGGACAATTGTCGATATTTTAGTCACAAGAGACAGCAGCATATTAAAGAAGATTTTAGCCAACAGATGGATTAATGGGTACATGTATTTGACATCAGATGATTAACTCTGCAAAAAGAACCAGTAACAACACTGATTGTTCTATAGGCACATCTTCAGAATGGCCAGTGATCGTCTAACAAAGAAAATCTGGAATTTCGTAAGGCCAAAGGCAAAAAGATTTGGGTGGTTCGAAGAACCCGATAAAGGTCTTAAAGTAGTCGGTATTGCAGAAGACTTTTCATGGACAGGAATGAATTTAGACAAATGGTAAAAAATTATTTTGGACTTTAAGCTGGGAGAAGAACTCAAAACACGAAGGGGATTCAGACAGAAGACTGGAAGAAGCCACTGAGTGATGAGATCGAGAGGAACCGGTGAAACATAAAAGGTGGAAAATGGAAAATATGGAAAATGGTATGACTTGTTAAATCGTAGTCCATAGTGACTCAATTCGAATGTAAGAAAAGAAAAGAAATGGAGAAACAACTGTCATTCAATGATGTTTTAACAGTACAGATATTAACTCAACTGAAGGACGGAAATACTGTCGTGTTTTACTTTGTTTGGTGTTAGGGTTGCTTCTTTCTTTCTTTCAAATCAGGGCAAGAGTGTTTCGCGAGTAACGCTATCGTTTCACTTCAGTTGCAGGAGCAGAAGTTGTGGAGCGCCTCTAAGATTCAGCTCCCCGCTTTTCCTTCCACCGATTCCATGTGCTGCAGAGGGTCTCGTGATGAAACCGCAGAATTGGCACCTCTGCCAGGACGGGTTCGGCAGACTGAATGACTTAACAACAGCCTCGGGGTTGTTTCTGGAATGAATCGCTGTCTTTTTCTGGGTGGTAACTTATTTCATCACAGTGATCTCCAAATAGTGGAGTTCCGCAGCTGCCGCTGCCGTTAACTTCGTCTCGAAGGTGTTAATAGAGTGTGCTACGGCAATGGTACCACTGTTGGATAATAAAAAGAGACAAAAAGGGAACCACTTCGAAGAGAAAAACTTGACTAGTCAAACTGGAAGGAAGGGCTGGAATTTGCGTCGATGTAGCACTGGCTCATTTGGACAAGAACGTAGAAGAGTAATCGACCGTTACCTTTCCAGACGAACCGTGCAGCTAATACTAATACTGATTAATAAAAGTCACAGAAAACTAGTACTTAACAGTCGATCTGGGAGTAGAACGTCATATTTTGTGAATAAGAGTCGGCGAACTTAGTGAACTGTGATAAGTTTCAAATCGAAGGATTTGGAAAGCTTACAGAAAACGCAGACAGTATTGAATTGCTATTTTTGTGGTGAATCTTAGGATGTTTTTGTCTTTTATTTTTGCATGACTCCTACATGTTATGTTGGTGGTGCACGTGTTATAGAGCTCTGGATCTTTTCAGCCACATCACAGGAGATAGGAGTGGGGAAGGAAGACAGTATGTTCGTAGTTTAATATCAAGGTGATTAAACACTTTGACACAAGGCACAATTACAGAATTGTTCGGTGCTCACGGAACGTTTGTGATAATGATTTAAGGAAACCAGAGGAAAACCAAATTTCGTCTATTTAATAGAAATCCGTTTTTATCGTTTATTTCTCTTGAATTCGCTGTTTCTATTCGCCTGCGTTCCAAGACATGGTTTTAGGTGCGTTCCAAGACATGGTTTTAGGTCGTGTAAATCGAATAAAATATTGTTGTCTGTCTCAATAAGCGATTAGTTTCGTGAGGATAAAATGGGACGTGGTCACGTTAAAAAACACGGCTCAAGGAATAAAAAAGAAAGAAACGAAGGGGCAAAGCAACGCAAATCTGATAACACTCCAAAGGAGGAGGAGACGGGAGTATTTTTAACCGCCCACAAATTTCTGTCAAACGGCTGCCCGAAGCTTTGATTTAAAGGCAGAAGGGCCTTTGGGCAACTGAGCGTCGCGTAAATATTGCATCCGGCACGGCGAGGAACAAATATATCTGCTTCCGCGCCAACGCGCACGTCTAATTACGATCGATAGTTAAAACGATACGCGAGGTACGACTGGCAAATGCGGCGCGGATCCTGCCTCCTTTCCTTGGTCGAGTAAACAGCCAAACGGCAACCGTTTGCAGCCCATCAGCTCTGATTACGCTTCCAATTAGAGCACCGTTATGCCGAGGCGTGTATGTATTTGCACTTGTATGCGCCGGACGACTGCGAATTCGTTAGCGATCCATGATTTTTCCCCCCGTCCCCCCACTGTACCACCTCTTCCCCTCCCCTCTTCCTCCCGCACGCCGACGCTCACTGTTGCACTGAAAACAAAAAGAAACGGGTTTTAAAATGCCAAACGGATGGCAGTGATAATTATCGGAGCAATGGCAGCAACAACTATCCATCACGCAAATAGGAATATTAATAACAAAAAAGAGCACAGCGTTGTGGGAGGTGAGTGTAGGAGGAGGAAGGGGTGGTAGGGGCTGAGTGTGGGGGAGGGGGTGAGGAAGGGAGGGGGGGGGGTTGGTTGCAGGCAGATACATTGCACTCTAATTTGACAGCTTGATTGTAATTGCTTTTCCTTTTTGTTAGCAAACCGCGCGCATCGAGTTTGGTGGCCGCGCCGATTGATATTGAAAAGCAATTTGTAAATTGAATACGCGATGGGCGCGCGAGGCAAGGACGCGGTAACCGTGTTAGTGGGCGGCGGCTGCTACTGCTGCTGCTGCTGCTGCTACGTCTGCTCGCCGCCCCACGGCCCGGGCGGGCCGGCATCTGGCCGATATTGTGTTTTGATTGACAGTTCCATATAGCGAATTGTCAGCGTCCCGAGCCGAGCCGAGCGTGCTTTGCCGTCAGCGTGACGTCAGACTGACGGCCGAGGAGGTGGTTGTTGTGCAGGGTGTGGAGTGAGTGGGGGGGGGGGGGGGGGGTAGAGTGGAGGAGTTTGGGAGGGGGGAGGGGGCAGAGTGCTCTGCGCGCCGGCTGAGTGCCGCCTCGCCATTAGCAACAGCGGAGCTGCCGCCCAAACAGCCGTCCGTGGGCGGCGGTGGCCGGCGCTTGCAGCAATAAAGTGCCTCGCGCGGCGATTGCTCCACGTCCGTGTATTACAAGAGCGAGGCCCGTCCGCTACTCTGCGACGAGTCCGTGTTTTCTTTACAGGCATCTCCTTACCCACAAATCGAAATATCCGATATTACTGTTTGTTTCAATACGTATACGTACGATGCATTCTGTAATTTCGTAGTGATACGTTATCATTTTCTGGTCGTCATTGTACGCTCATGCTACCTCAGTTTTCTATGCTGTATCGCCATTTTGCGGTAGCTGGAAGGAGGAAGTTTCGTTCAACCTGCAACTGAAAGGTTAGTCTTCAGCTAACCCTTCTACAGCAATGGTCGTCACATTTTTTAGCTCATGTGACAATACAGGTGCCAACGGCCTTGCCGGAGTGGTAACACCGGTTCCCGTCAGATCACCGAATTTAAGCGCTGTCGGACTGGGATGGGTGACCATCCGGTCTGCTCAGCGCAGTTGGCGAGCGGGGTGCACCAGCCCTTGTGGGGCAAACTGAGGAGCTACTTGACAGAGAAGTAGCGGCTCCGGTCACGAAAACTGACAAAGGCCGGGAGCGGTGTGTTGACCACATGCCCCTCCATATCCGCATCCAGTGATGCCTGTGGGCTAAGGATGACACGGCGGCCGGTTGGTACCGTTTGGGCCTTCATGGGCTATTTGGTCGGAGTTTAGACAATACAGGTATGGTGCGGAGGCACCTTAGTCCACATATGTTTTTACATATTATTATCTCGTAACTCGCATAAATTAGTATGTTATGTGCCCAAATAGAATAGTTTACTAACGGCACCAAGAGTTATCTATCCACTGGCCTCCATCTCGTGAAAGTCGGTGCCATCTGTAACACCTACTGTCGTCTATTCTCTGTTTCAGATTGCTCCCGTCCTCCTAATCACAAAACTATGACAATGTAATTGCCTAACGAAGTTTTGTTGTGTTGTGTTGTGTTGTGTTGTGTGTGTGTGTGGGCGGATGAGTAATTTATTAATAGGAGTTCAAAATGGTTCAAATGGCTCTGATCACTATGGGACTAACATCTGAGGTCATCAGTCCTCTGGAACTTAGAACTACTTAAACCTAACTTACCTAAGGACATCACACACATCCATGACCGATGCAGGATTTGAACCTGCGACCGCAGTGGTCCCGCGGTTCCAGACTGTAGCCCCTAGAACCGCTCGGCCACCCCGTCCAGCGATTAATAGCAGTAATTAGATTTATATTTCAATTCATTATGCAAATCGAGACACCATCACGAATGTTTACTAAATGCTCTGAATGTAATTCTTCTTCTACTCATTACGCTTCATTACAATATCCTTAATATAATACAACATTCCCCCTCTCACATCCTCTATCGCGCTACTTACCCCTCAGTCCCTGAAGTAAGCAGCCGAATTTACTTAGCTCACGGCCGAGTTTGCTAACATCAATTAAAACTGCGAACTGTTAAATACGAGGTCTATTCGGAAAGTAAGGCCCGATTGGTCGCAAAATGGAAACCACTGAAAATCAAAAATGTTTTCCTTGGAACAGTTAACTACACCTTCCAGCTGCTTCTCTACATAGTCACCGTTCCGGTTTAGACATTTGTCGTAGCGTTGTAGTCCAGAACCACGCGACTGCTACGGTCGCAGGTTCGAATCCTGCCTCGGGCATGGATATGTGTGATGTCTTTAGGTTGGTTACGTTTAAGTAGTTCTAAGTTCTAGCGGACTGATGACCTCAGATGTTAAGTCCCATAGTGCTCAGAGCCATTTGAACTTTTTTTTATTCTCACAGTATAGAGGAAGATAACGGAAATGATTTTCCTGATGACGTTATCGAATTTGCGATAAGCGAGAAACTTTTCTGTTATTGAAAACTGAAAGAAATATTACGCATGCGAAGTCTTAAAAATAAATCATATTTTCATCCGTTCCAAACCGGATTCATGCCACAATGATTTCTATCACAACATAATTAGACTTAAAAGAGAAGCATAATGCTCCAGTCCCGCTTGAAGAGCGGATGCTCGTTTCATTTCGTTACGAGAAACAGATCTCTAGGTTTATCTTAACCCTGTTACTACGTTTCCTGGCCAGCCTCATGTCTATCCACTGGACTCGCATTCGGAAGGACGACGGTTCAATCCCGTCTGCGGCCATCCTGATTTAGGTTTTCAGTGATTTCCCTAAATCGTTTCAGGCAAATGCCGGGATGGTTCCTTTGAAAGGGCATGGCCGATTTCCTTCCCAATCCTTCCCTAACCCGAGCCCGCGCTCCGTCTCTAATGACCTCGTTGTCGACGGGACGTTAAACACTAACCACCACCTCATGTCTACCTATTTGACTCGTCTCTACCAAAAGCCCACTGCAACGTATAAGTCGGTAGGAAAATGCGTAGATCGTGCATAATTGTAATTAACGGTTTTCGCCTACCTTCAAAAAGACTTGGTTCCTTAATATTGATCAATGTTCCTTTCGGCCGTGTGGGGTAGCAGCGTGGTCCGCGGCGCCTAATCACGGCCCGCGAGGCTCTCCCCGTTGGAGGTTCGAGTGCATGGGTGTGTGTGTTGTCCTTAGCGTAACTTAGTTTAAGTTGGATTAAGTAGTGCGTAAGCTTAGGGACCGATGACCTTAGCAGTTTGGTCCCATAGGCTCTTACCACGAACTTCCAAATTTTTTCATTTCCTCGATAACAGTCATAAACATGAAAGATTAATCCGCTTGTCCATATGTTCCACTCCCCAGTGTGTCACGCTTCGTGGATTTCCCAGATTACTCTTCTTTCTCATATATTATCTTGCTAATCACTGTGACAGTAATTTAGTTTGTATTCGAAGCTACAGGAGATCTTTCGACCACCTCGTTAACGGGGAGCAGTAAGTTGCCGTAAGTTTTTCTTTCGCGATGTGCGCACGTAATGACTCAGCTCATATGGCAATCACCTGACCAAGAGAGTGGCTAAGAACTTTCTCTCTCTCAGCTTTTGACGAATTTCGTTCTGGCAACGTTCAGAACCGCAGAACACACAAAAACAAAAATAAACAAAATGCTAACTCCCATAACCGTAATAAATGAAATCAAACAAAATCTCAGAGTGCAACAAACGATCTGGCAGGATAGCAAGCTGCCAGAAACTGAAACCTAGTGCAAGCAGTGCAAGCCGCTGGTGGCCGAGCGGTTCTAGGCGCTTCAGTCTGGAACCGCGCGACCGCTACAGTCGCAGGTTCGAATCCTGCCTCGGGTATGGATGTGTGTGATGTCCACAGGTTAGTTAGGTTTAAGTAGTTCTAAGTTCTAGGTGACTGATGACCTCAGATGTTACGTCCCATAGTGCTCAGAGCCATTTGAACCATTTTGCAAATCCGAACATGGTATTGCCTTTGAGGTTACAGTAGCCGCATTGGGTGTGGAGAGGGTCATGGGAACTTACATAGCCGTCATTTTGCCAAATAGTGTCGGGGTTGAAGTGGTATTATTAACTGTAGCGGGGGCTTGTGAGGATCCAATGTCTTCGCATGTCAAGATATTAGTCATTATGTGGAACAATCAGCCGTAAATTTATCAGTCTGCTTCGTCGCAGAGTGCGTGTTGAAGCTATCTTTGCTTCAGCCAAGGAAGAATTCCGCTGGAAATGCATCGAATAATGTATCCTTGTTGGCGAGAACGCTTGGTGCGGCAGTCTAGTGGAGAGTGACACGCCGGCCCTTAAATCCGCAAATCCGCAGTCGAGTCGAGTGGAATCCAGACGATGTGCTTGTGGGCACTGTTCGGATGAAATTACTACTTCCCTTTTGTTATAATTATCTGCGCAGAGTTTTTCTGCTGTGGAGTTTCAGTGTGAAACGATCAGTGTCGGATGGTGGCATGTGGAATATCTTTAAAACAGCGTGTCTTACCAAATTTTTGGGATGTTTAATGATAGCGGTAATAAGCTGCACTATTGGTGATCACCTAACAAGTCCGAAAGAACAGATACCATCTTCATATGTATATATAGTTAAGGCTCACCGGCCATTTGACAATCTTCTGTGCGGGTGCCCACACATTGCCCGACCTCTTACGGGAATCGGTTAAGCAGTGAGTAATGAGTGTAATGGGCAAGGGCACTACGAATATAGTGCGGGACAATAAATTGGGAATGTGGGTTTCACGGCAGGCGTGCCAGAGGTAAGTCCCTGCAGCCGCACTGTCATCTGTGTCCTCGGTGGCTCCCGGTCGGGGCACACATTTTCAACTGTCCCAGCTGACGCACGTCAACGAGTATATGCAGCTAAGTGTATTCATTTTATTGTATTGATTTAATTGTAAAATCATTCACTATTCTTGCTCTAAACGGTCGTTATCCGCTATCTTCAACTATCAGTAACTGAAAAATACATCTTTAATTTCTTGGAGTAGTGAGAAGCATCTTCGTCACAATGTGGCATATCCAGACAATTCTGCTATAGGCTGAACGAACAGGAGTGCCTAGGAGCGAGTTACAAGCCAACATTTCTGAAGGCTACAACGCTGACAGAAGAAATACTTCAACTCCCTGTGCCTGTTAATTTGTAGCAATCAAAAATGGGAGCAACAACGAAGTTTCACCACGGCAGCTGTTGCCGACAATATGATTTTCTACAAGCGTCTGCACGTTGTGGACCACGACATAATGAGTATACTGGCTGATGATTCGCTAACCCGTCCTCGGAGATCTTCACCATCTACATATTGTGCCACTTCCAGAGGATGGTATGGTCTGTCTCGAAATAGAAGAGCGACCACGCGAGAACCCACTCTGTCTACCCAGTTACGTTACAAAGACGTTCCGGAAGTACATACGGGTCCTTCCAGGGCGTGCATTCTAAATCACTGGTGGCGCAGTCCACAGACACGGCTGGAGAATGTTTATTTGTCACTAAATGAATTAACACTCCTAGAAGAACAGAAATTAGTTACTGATGGCATTACACTGCCGGAAAATAATTTATTAGGCCATTCACTCCAGATTTATTGCGACAACAGTGCATATGGAGTATGTGAAATTATTACATTGACAGATCTGTACCACGAACGGTTCAGAGGTACCAGGCATCGACCCCTGCTGAAACATCCTTGGTTCAAATGGCTCTGAGCACTATGGGACTCAACTGCTGTGGTCATAAGTCCCCTAGAACTTAGAACTACTTAAACCTAACTAACCTAAGGACAGCACACAACACCCAGCCATCACGAGGCAGAGAAAATCCCTGACCCCGCCGGGAATCGAACCCGGGAACCCGGGCGTGGGAAGCGAGAACGCTACCGCACGACCACGAGATGCGGGCGAAACATCCTTGTTAGGTGCGTGGTGTAGCCTCCATGGACGGCAACGCAGGCACTGATCGTACAGATGGTGAATAGTGTTCTGGGGTACGTTATGCCACGTCTTCTCGACCTGTTCACGTAGTTGTGAAAGAGTTATTGGTTGATAAGTTGCACATGTCACTTCCCGTCCCATAGTATGCCAAACATGCTCGGCTAGAGATAAGTACGGAGATCGTGCTGGCCAGGGAAGCTGCTGTGCATCTTGCAGAGCACATTGAGTTTCACGGGTACTGTATTGGCGAGCATTATCCTGTTGGAACCTGTCGATCAGTGCACGTCGATGCTGTGGCTAGAGGCGTGCTTGCTCGTAGCCGGTCCACAACAGTTTGTGTTGATACGACTGTGCTCACAACTCCTCTTGTCTGTGCTGTGCTACCTGTAAGATCTACCACTGCTGCCCTTACAATAAGACGATCCTGGAGGGTGTCTGTGCTGCGTGGACGTCCAGAACATCGTCTGCGATGAGAATGTTCACGTGACCGTTGATACCAGTATCGTTGCACAACTGACGTAGCACGTCCAGCTTGCGTGACAGTTCTCCGAAAGGACCAACTCGACACTCGGAAGGCCACAATTTGACCCTTATCAAACTCAGTCAGTTGGCTCAGGAAGCACGCATACGGCTCTGTGTTAAGATTGCCTGCTTGCTTCAGACGTCTGCACCACACTAAGCTTTCTGGCTGTTAGTACTTCCTGTTAAAGGGTAGACACGTATGGCCTTCTGGTAGCTATGCCGCTACGCTCTCTGTTGGTGGACGACACTGAAACCATTATAAGCAAATCTACTATCTCCCAGGCGGCATATGGCATCATTGGATCAAAATCGACGTCGTCTTTCCATGTGCACTATTTTTTCTCCGGCAGTGTAACTGAAGCAGACACGTACGTGAACACTATGTACGTAAATCGCTGCACTGCTATACAGGAAACTGATCAGCGGTTGTCCTGCATGGCAGTTGTACAGTCCTTACAAGAAGGCTAACCCATCATAAGTGTTGCCATCATTGTGGCGCGTCTACGATTGTCCCTGTGAAGGGAACGATCACAGCTTCTTGTTATTTCCGAACGCAAACTCCGTTCACAGGCCCTGGGGGCCCCTCGCTACCGACCGACCGCCCTGTCATCCTCCACCACTGCGTCACTGGATGTGACATGGAGGAGCGTGAGGTCAGCACAGCGCTCTGTCGCCTGTTGTCAGTTTTCGCGGCGTGGGGCCGTAACTACTCCAAGTAGCTCCTCAGGTGCCACCACGAGGCTGTGCGCAGCTCGTTCCAGTCCTCCCACCAAGGAAAAGCCGGCCGGTGTGGCCGAGCGGTTCCTAGGCGCTTCAGTCTGGAACCGCGCGACCACTACAGTCGCAGGTTCGAATCCTGCTGTTGTGGCGTAGCAAGACAGCCACGCCTCGGAAGTAGCCGAAAGGCACGCGCTAAGCTCACGCAGATGGGCGTGAGGTCTGAAACAGGATACGTAATGAATGCTATAAAGAAACGTACGTAGCTTCTGGAATACTTAACTTTAATCCATACTTGTGGTACATCGCTCTTGACGATACAAGTGAGACTCTGTAGATACAGGCAATGTTACTAATGGCGCCTTGCTAGGTCGTAGCCATTGACTTACCTGAAGGCTATTCTAACTATCTGCTCTGCAAATGAGCGAGGCTTCGACAGTGTGCATCGCTAGCTACGTCGTACGTACAACTGGGGCGAGTGCTATTCCGTATCTCGAGACCTGCCTTGGTGGTGGCGCTCGGTCTGCGATCACACAGTGGCGACACGCGGGTCCGACATGTACTAATGGACCGCGGCCGATTTAAAACTACCACCTAGCAAGTGTGGTGTCTGGCGGTGACGCCACACCTGCCTCGGGCATGGATGTGTGCGGTGTCCTTAGGTTCAAGTAGTTCTAAGTTCTAGGGGACTGATGACCTCAGATGTTAAGTCCCATAGTGCTCAGAGCCATCTGAACAATTTTAAAATTTTACTGCGTACAAAATGCAGTTTATTTTCTGTAAGGCTATGAAGTTCAAGACCGACTAACACTCAATGACGTGCGTTTTCAGTTATATGGGAAAAAACCGAAGAAATGACGTCATCGGCTCCCCAGTTTCTTTCTTACACATTCATTTATGTTTCTTTCCCTATCAACGCTACCAGTGCTACCGGTAACCGCATCATTTACTATGTTATTGATGTAGTGCACCGAACCGTAGAGCTCAACTACAGTGGTGAACACTGCTCCAGAAATCCTTTCAGACCTGTACGAGACACTAAGAGTCTTTGCTGCTGTGAGCTGCTCTGCTGACCTTAACTTCTAGCAGCTAGTAATGTTCATGAGCGGGCAAGCACACTTGCGAATTCATGTAGGAAGTTCGAAACAACGTACTACTTGCGAGAGCTGTGAAAAAAGTCTGTGTTGGTAATTTCTGTAGCTCCTGGAGTAGGAGCTCATCTCGCTGTGACAGGAAGTGAAAAACGCAACACTCGGGCTGTTTGGCCCGGCAGAGCACGCAGCTACGGCGGCGCCGGTTCACAAGCGGGCAGGTACCGGCTGCGACAGATTTTTAAGGCCTCCGCTGTGTGCGGGAGTTTGTCGCAGCCGCGGCCGACTGCTGTATAGCGACAGGCGTCGCTTTGCGCGGCCACCTAAGTGCCTTTCGTTGTCACATATTTTTTTTTTTGCTGGCGGTGGCGAAATTCGCGGCGACGTCGACACAGGCGCTAATGGAACGATGGTAATATGACGAACGGCGAGTCGGACAAACGGCGAGAGCGCTCGCCGCGTTTCGTCCCGCCGCGCGGCAAATTTCTCTCCGTGCTGGCTTCGCGGGCCAATCTGCGTGTCTCCACTGGTCACAGGCTTGAGTCGCTACTGCTGAGAGTTCTCTCCTCTGGTGAGGAGGCCATTATTCTGCAAGTGTGGCAGCTCTGCTCGAAGTCAATCAGCTAAGTACTGCACGTCGGAAAGCGTCCTAGTAAAGACGTAAAAGTGTGAAAAGTTATATTGATAGAAAATGCAAAATAGGACTGAAGGAGTGGCTAGACAGAAAATGAAAAGACGTAGAAGCATGCGTAATCAGGGAAAGGTAGATTTCGCCTGTAGGAAAATCAAAGAGGACACTGGTGAAAAGAGAACCAGCTGTATGAATATCAGGATCTCTTGTAGCATGCCGGTACCACCCAAGGAAGAGAAACCTTTGTCTTGTTTTAGGGCGCAAAAAGAACTACGATCATACGAGCCCTTGTCAGAACCGTAGAACACGAAGACTACACGTTCACCCCAAAGGACGGAAGATAAGACAGCTAAAAACAGGGATGTGGAGAAAAGTCTATAAAATACGCCATGGAGAAACGCAGTTCCTGAACTAAAAATTTAATGGCCTTCTCCAAATTACTATGACGGATAAAAAGTAAAACGTGGTCGATAGCCTGCGCGTCGTTCGCTAAAAGGCCGATAACTCAGACGGCAAACACAAACGAGAAAGTTAGAGGTTAAAAAAAGGGTATTTCGTCACGAAACGGCAAACCGTCAAAGGTTGAGCGCAGTGAGTACAAAGTGGTGGGGAAGCAAAAAATGGTTCAAATGGCTCTGAGCACTATGGGACTTAACACCTGAGGTCATCAGTCCCCTAGAACTTAGAACTACTTAAAACTAATTAACCTAAGGACATCACACACATCCATACCCGAGGCAGGATTGGAACCTGCGACCGTAGCAGTCACGCGGTTCCAGACTAAAGCGCCTAGAACTGCTCGACCACCGCGGCCGGCGTGGGGAAGCACCACTTAACAAATGGCCATGGCTAAAACGATAGTGCCCGATGCGCAGCCTAGCTACAACGATATCCTCACGGCGAGAGGGTGTTGCCAAATAGAAACCACCTGCTGACAAACGGCAACACAGAGATCATCGGAGGGAAAGTAAAAACTAGCGGGTTGAGGTACGAGGACTGCAGCCTTGGCAGCAGCGTCAGCGGCCTCGTTTCTTGTCAGACCAACGTGGCCAGGAAACCACATTAACAGCACAGTGTCTCCATCGAGAGTGAGCAAGTGATAGTTTTCCTGGACCCGTTGCACTAAGGGATCGACGGTGTGCAGCACACAGAAGCTTTGAAGGGCAGATGACGTAATTGAAAAGCTTGTGTCGCCGGGTGTACTGCGTAGCTGATACACGGCGAAAAGTTCTGCTGTAAATATTGAACAGTGTTCCGGAAGCCGATAAAGAAGAACGTCGGTGCCAATACGAAGGCACGCCCGACAAGACGGTCAGTCCGAGAGCTAACAGTGTACACAAAGGTACTATCGCGAAGTTCCGTGTGAAGGTCGTGAAACTGAAGGCGATAGCTGAAATGAGGGAGGAATATACAGGGTGCAACGGATATAATTTCTGATATTTTTATGTGTGGGGTACCTTAATGTATACACACATCAGTGTGATGGTTATTTTTTCTCTGCATCGAACAGTCTTCCCACAAACACGTCACAAATTTTACTCCCTGACATTTTCTGCACGGTCTTACTGCATCCTAAGTGGACTACGCCTTGCAGTGTAGACTAACCGTTTTCCGCCCACGCTTCCACCCTTCCATACCTGGCCTGCTGCCCAGGATAGTAAGCATTAATGGGTTGCTCTTGCCACATGTAGTTGTTGACCAACCTATAACATACAACTTGTAACAGATGTATTTGTTAGTTTGAAAATGACGTAAATACTCAGGTTATGTTGTTCAGACACCGTCCTCACTCACCAACAGAAATATCTGCACTTCTAAGCGTTACACACTGTGTAGAAGGGCTGTACGTGAGAAATAAACTTGGAAGCAGTCTTATAGAATGAGAAGAGGAAGAAAATAAAGATGAGATGGGAGATAAAGCCAGAAGAAGTTGACAGAGCACTGAAAGGCCTAATTCGAAACAAGACATCTGCAGTAGATAATATTCCCGCAGAACTATTGAGATCCTTCAGAGACCCGGACATGACAAAAATACTCCACCTTGTGTCCAACATGTATCAGACAGGCAAAATACTCTCAGATTTCAAGAAGCACGTAATAATCGCATTTCCAAAGAAAGCAGATGCTGACATATTTGAACATTACTGAACAGTTACCTTAATAAGTCGCCTTTGTAAATCAGTGACACTAATTGTGTAAGTAGGCTGTTCCGGTTTTTATGTTGGTAACGCCACGTAGCGCTCTGTATGAAAATCACTGACTGTGCTGTGGGCAGTCTGTGGGTGGTTGGCATTGTTGGAATACAGGGTATTACAAAAAGGTATGGCCAAACTTTCAGGAAACATTCCTCACACACAAAGAAAGAAAATATGTTATGTGGACATATGTCCGGAAACGCTTACATTCCATGTTAGAGCTCATTTTATTACTTCTCTTCAAATCACATTAATCATGGAATGGAAACACACAGCAACAGAACGTACCAGCGTGACTTCAAACACTTTGTTACAGGAAATGTTCAAAATGCCCTCCGTTAGCGAGGATACATGCATCCACCCTCCGTCGCATGGAATCCATGATGCGCTGATGCAGCCCTGGAGAATGGCGTATTGTATCACAGCCGTCCACAATACGAGCACGAAGAGTCTCTACATTTGGTACAGGGGTTGAGTAGACAAGAGCTTTCAAATGCCCCCATAAATGAAAGTCAAGAGGGTTGAGGTAAGGAGAGCGTGGAGGCCATGGAATTGGTCTGCCTCTACCAATCCATCGGTCACCGAATCTGTTGTTGAGAAGCATGCGAACACTTCGACTGAAATGTGCAGGAGCTCCATCGTGCATGGACCACATGTTGTGTCATACTTGTAAAGGCACATGTTCTAGCAGCACAGGTAGTGTATCCCGTATGAAATCATGATAACGTACTCCATTGAGCGTAGGTGGAAGAACATGGGGCCCAATCAAGATATCACCAACAATGCCTGCCCAAACGTTCACAGAAAATCTGTGTTGATGACATGATGCACAATTGCGTGCGGATTCTTGTCAGCCCACACATGTTGATTGTGAAAATTTACAATTTGATCACGTTGGAATGAAGCCTAATCCGTAAAGAGAACATTTGCACTGAAATGAGGATTGACACATTGTTGGATGAACCATTCGCAGACGTGTACCCGTGGAGGCCAATGAGCTGCTGATAGTGCCTGCACACGCTGTACATGGTACGGAAACAACTGGTTCTCCCGTAGCACTCTCCATACAGTGACGTGGTTAACGTTACCTTGTACAGCAGCAACTTCTCTGACGCTGACATTACGGTTTTCGTCAACTGCACGAAGAATTGCCTCGTCCATTGCAGGTGTCCTCGTCGTTCTAGGTCTTCCCCAGTCGCGAGTCATAGGCTGGAATGTTCCGTGCTCCCTAAGACGCCGATCAATTGCTTCGAACGTCTTCCTGTCGGGACACCTTCGTTCTGGAAATCTGTCTCGATACAAACGTACCGCGCCACGGCTATTGCCCCGTGCTAATCCATACATCAAATGGGCATCTGCCAACTCCGCATTTGTAAACATTACACTGACTGCAAAACCACGTTCGTGATGAACACTAACCTGTTGGTGCTACTACGTACTGATGTGCTTGATGCTAGTACTGTAGAGCAATGAGTCGCATGTCAAGACAAGCACCGAAGTCAACATTACCTTCCTTCCATAGGGCCAACTGGAGGTGAATCAAGGAAGTACACTACGTACTGACGAAACTAAAATGAGATCTAACATGGAAATTAAGCGTTTCCGGACACATGTCCACATAACATATTTTCTTTATTTGTGTGTGAGGAATGTTTCCTGAAAGTTTGGCCGTACCTTTTTGTAACACCCTGTATATATTATGACTTTTGAACACTATTAAGGTAAATACATTGTTTGTTCTCTATCAAAATCTTTCATTTGCTAACTATGCCTATCAGCAGCTAGTGCCTTCAGTAGTTAGAATCTTTCATTTATCTGGCAGTATTGGTGCTCGCTATATTGCAGTAGATCGAATAACGAAGATTTTTGTGAGGTAAGTAATTGTATGAAAGGTACAGTTTATTGTTGCTCAGGGCCATTCTTTTGTAGGGATTATTGAAAGTCAGATTGCGTTGCGCTAAAAATATTGTGTGTCAGTTTAGTGATGATCGGAATAAGTAAAGAGAGAAATGTCTGAGTACGTTCAGTTTTGCTCAGCTGTTTAAAAATCAAATACCGTAGAGGTTTTCAGCCATGTCATTTGAAAATTTCCTTAAGGGGAAGTTTCAATTGTTTACAGAAGAATGGAATAACTGGTGGAGGCCAAACTTGCAGAAAATCACTCTACGTTCACTCTAGCTCCACGAACTATCTTAGAAGATATATAAGGAAAGGGGAACCTACTTGTATAGCATTCGTAGAGTCAGACAAAGATTTCGACAACGTCAACTGGAATACACACTTCGAAATTCTAAAGGTATCCGAGGTAAAATACAGGGAGCGGAGGTTTATTTACAATGTGTACAGGAACAAACCAGACTGCACTTGTAAGAGTGAAGGACATGAAAGGGAAACAGTTTATAAGAGGGGACGCAGACGGGTGTGTAGCCTTTCCTTATGTTATTCAATCTGTACATAGACCAAGCAGTAAAAGAAAGCTGAAAAATTTGAGCAGGGATTTAATGTTCAAAGGAGGAGAAATAAAAAGTTTGTGGTTTGCCGATGGCAAAGTAATTCTGTCAGAGACAGGAAAAGACTTGGAACAACAGTTGAATGTAAAGAGCAGTAGATGATTTTTGCAATTTGGGCAGCAAAATAAACTGTGATGGCTGAAGCAGAGAGGGAAGAAGCTGCAGACAGGTTCACTGCACGAAAAGCATTTCCCAGAAAGGGGAATTTTTTAACATCTAACATATATTTAAGTGTTCGGAAGTCTTTTCTGAAGGTATTTGTCTGGAGTTTATCTATGTACGGAAGTGAAACTTCTACCATAACCAGATCATACAAGAAGTGAATAAAAACTTTTGAATTCTGGTGCTATAGAAGAATGCTGAAGATCACATGTGTAGATCGAGTAACAAATTACGACTTTCTTAATCGAATTGGGGAAAAAATAAGTTTAGGGCACAACTTGACTAAAAGAAGGGATCAGGTAGGTGTGTGTGTGTGTGTGTGTGTGTGTGTGCGCGTGTGTGTGTGTGTGTGTGTGTGTGTGTGTGTGTGTGTGTGTGAGAGAGAGAGAGAGAGAGAGAGAGAGAGAGAGAGAGGAGAGAGAGAATTATGAGCTGAATACAGTAAGCAGGAGCAGGTTCAGATGCTGGGCGCGCCCTCATATGACGAGAGGTGGGCACCAGTAATGCACCCAGGAACATTGTCGCACATGATTGTTCTGGTGGTCCAGGTGCTATGGTATGAGTAGGCATAATGTTGCATGGGGGTAATTACCTGCCAATCTATGAATACGGTATACTCATCCGACAAAATTATTGTGACACAGTTCACCTTCCTCATGTGCTGCTTTGGGATGCATTCGGCCCTGACTTCATTATTATGACAATGCGCGACCGCAGTTACAGGAGCTCTTTGAAGAAGATATTCAGCGAATGGACTGGTCTGTCCGTTTCCCCTGACTTATATGCCATGGAGCACGTGTGAGGTGCTTTGAGGTGAGCTGCTGCAGCACGTCCACATGCTCCAATGATCATTCAGCATCCGTCAGCACCCCTGGTGGGGGAACCGCACTACACCAAGAACTCCTTGGCAACCTTGTGGTCATTATGCGAGTACGTTTCAGAGGACGCATATTACTAGCAATAAGCATTAGATACTCCTCCCCTTTGATCCTGTCATCCAATCGACATAGTGTACCCCATGATGCGCAGACACTTTCAGCTGGAGCGGTAGTGATGTTTGTGTAAAGCACGAACGCCGGATCACAAAGTGATTAAGATGGGCCGCAATAGTAGCCGAAACGTCGGTAGCTTTCGTCTTATCACGACGCCGTCACACACCCAGGAGCAGAGTACCGAAAATGTGCTGGCTGGAGGCGTTGGAAATGTACCACACGTCTGCCGATGTGGCATCGTCTGATGTATTTAAAACTATCTGATAAGTGACTGACCTAGCAGCTAAAGTACACATTAACATTTAGATGCAAAAAAAAAACCACAAACTGCAAAAAGTTTTGATTATTGCGCAACTGTTTACAACCTTGAGGTCGTCACCCGGCAGATGATCTGCAATTTTTCATTGTGAATACCACAAGTCTACAATTTTAAGATGTAATACATGATTCACTGTGCATATACTTTTTGATGTCGTACCATACGCCACGACCGCGTACTCGTGTACGCACAATGAGTCATGGATTATATTTTTATTGGAAAGCCCTATCCGGACAATGTTAAATTTAGTGACTTCAAATGGTTCAAATGGCTCTGAGCACTATGGGTCTACACATCTGACGTCATCAGACCCCTAGAACTTAGAACTACTTAAACATAACTAACCTAAGGACATCACACACATCCATGCCCGAGGCAGGATTCGAACTTGCGACCATAGCGGTCTTGCGGTTCCAGACCTAGAACCTCTCGGCCACACCGGCTGGCTTAGTGACTTCGCTTCCCTGTATTTCAGGAACCAGTGTAGCCATTGACATGAAACGTTTATTGGACTTTAAACTGTATGTTATGAGTCTACTGAACTACAGTAACTGCATTTCAGCCACTCTTTACGGAAAAACAATTTTAATTACACCAAGTTGTGGGAATAACCAGTTCCGTAGCATTGCAAGATATGATTGTCCTGTCACGGTTTCTTCCTTAAAAAGGTAGGGTCCATAAACCTTGCTTTGCGAAACAGCATAAAAAACATTCACTTTTCGTGAACCACGATCGTGTTCCATTGTTTCATGAGGATTTTAGAATCCCCATATACGAACATTTTGACGGTGAACATTAACGCTAATACTGGGAAGTTGCCTCATCGCTGAATACCAACCGTAACATAAAAGTGTCATCTTCCACGTCCTCTACATCTACTACATATCTACACACATACTACTCAATCCTCCATACGGTGCGTGGGGAGGGTACCTCGTACCACAACTAGCATCTTCTCTCCCTGTTCCACTCCCAAACAGAACGAGGGAGAAATGAATGCCTATATGCCTCTGTACGAGCCCTCATCTCTCTTATCTTATCTTTGTGGTCTTTCCGCGAAATGTAAGTTGGCGGCAGTAAAATTGTACTGCAGTCAGCCTCAAATGCTGGTTCTCTAAATTTCCTCAGTAGCGATTCACGAAAAGAACGCCTCCCTTCCTCTAGAGTTTAGTGTTCTATAAGCGGTCTCCTTTACAGATGAACCACATCTTCCCAAAATTCTACCAATGAACCGAAGACGACTATCCGCCTTCCCCACAACTGCCATTACATGCTTGTCCCACTTCATACCGCTCTGCAGTGTTACGCCCAAATATTTAATCGACTGGACTGTGTCAAGCGCTACACTCCTAATGGAGTATTCAAACATTACAGGATTCTTTTTCCTATTCATCTGCATTAATTTACATTTATCTATATTTAGAGTTAGCTGCCATTCTTTACACCAATCAGAAATCTTGTCACCGAGCGAGGTGGCACAGTGGTTAGATACTGGACTAGCATTCGGGAGACGACGGTTCAATCCCGCGTCCGGCCCTCCTGATTTAGGTTTTCCCTAAATCGCTCCAGGCAAATGCCGGGATGGTTCCTTTCAAAGGGCACGGCCGACCTCCTTCCCCGTCCTTCCCTAATCCGATGAGACCGATGACCTCGCTGTCTGGTCTCCCTCCCCAAACCCCCCCCCCCCCCCACAAATCTTGTCCATGTCATCTTGTATCCTTCTACAGTCACTCAACGACGACACCTTCCCGTACACCATAGCATCATCAGCAATCAGCTGCACATTGCTATCCACCCTATCCAAAAGATCATTTCTGTAGATAGAAAACAACAGCGGATCTACCACACTTCCCTGGGGCACTCCAGATGATACCCTCACCTCCGACGAACACTCACAATCGAGGACAACGTACTGGGTTCTATTACCCTACTCTAGAATAGCATTGCTATAGTCCACTCGCTTCACTTTGTTAGTATCTCGAAGAGCTTGTACCGGTTGTAGTCCAGACCATGCCGATTACATCTAGCGCTGTTTCCGTTATCTAGTGACATTTGTATCAATATGATTACAAGTTAAAATCGGGTCATTCTTTTTGGGATACCCTGTATAACAACTTTGCAACAGTGATCAGCAGTGGGGAGGGGAACCGTTTCTCATGCAGGTATCCCACGAAGAAATGAGACGGCGGTGACGCAGCGGGCGCCGAAAGGGGGCCACGGGGCGACGGCGACGGCGGCTGCGACGGCGGTGGTCACGAATACCACGTGTCGTCCGCGGAAATCAATACGACTGGCTGGCGGGCCGGCTGGCTGGCTGGCGGGCTAGCTGGCGGCGGCGTCGGAGGCGGCGGCGGCGGCGGCGGCCACGCTGCGGCGGGTACCGCGCTGGCCGAATATTCGGCGGCTCCTTACCGCGCGGCCGAGGAGGCGCCACGTAATTGAAAAACTTTCAACAGCGCCGCATCGCGCAGCGTCGGCCTGCGTCCGCCAAGTTGCTGCCGCTGCCCGTCCGGAGGCTGCCGTCTGGCCGTCTGGCGGCTGGCGGCGTCTTCCGAACCCTTCCTCTGCTACCCACGCAGCCAAAATAATGGCCAGGGTGGCGGCCAAATGTGGACCGCTGGTTGCTGACAGTCGTTCTCATCTCAGTACTCGTTACGCTACATATTACCCCTGTAAGCCACAGTACTGTACGTGGCAGAGGGCACATAGTCTACCGATAACGGTTTGATCGACCAAACTCGGTGGCACTGGACTCGCATTCAGATCCTCGTTCACCCAGCCACATTTAGGTTTTACATACACCACTGGTCATTTAACTGCTACACCATGAAGGAATGCAGATGATAAACGGGTATTCAGATATAGTATACTAGAACTGACGTGATTACATTTTCACGCAATTCGGGTGCATAAATCCTGAGATATCAGAATCCAGAACAACCACCTCTGGCCGTAATAACGGCCTTGATACGCCTGGGCATTGAGTCAAACAGAGCTTGGATGTCGTGTACATGTACAGCTGCCCATGCAGCTTCAAGCACAATACCACAGTTCATCAAGAGTAGTGACTGGCGTACTGTTACGAGATAGTTACTCGGCCACCATTGACCAGACGTTTTCAATTGGTGAGAGATCTGGAGAATGTGCTGGCCAGGGCAGCAGTCGAACATTTTCTGTATCCAGAAAGGCCCCTACAGGACCTACAACATGCGGTCGTGCATTATCTTGCTGAAATGTAGGGTTTCGGAGGGATTGAATGAAGGGTAGAGCCACGGGTCGTAACACATCTGAAATGAAACGTCGACTGTTCCAAGTGCCGTCAGTGCGAACAAGGGGTGACCGAGACGTGTAACCAATGGCACCCCATACCATCACGCCGGGTGATACGCCAGTATGGCGATGACGAATACTCGCTTCCAATGTGCGTTCACCGCGATGTCGCCAAACACGGATGCGACCATCATGATGTTGTAAACTGAACCTGGATTCATCAGAAAAAATGATGTGTTGCCATTCGTGCACCCTGGTGCGTCGTTGAGTACACCATCGCAGGCGCTCCTGTCTGTGATGCAGCGTCAAGGGTTACCGCAGCCATGGTCTCCGAGCTGATAGTCCGTGCTGCTGCAAACGTCGTCGAACTGTTCGTGCAGATGGTTGTTGTCTTGCAAACCTCCCAATCTGTTGACTCAGAGATCGAGATGTGGCTGCACGATCCGTTACAGCCATGCGAATAAGATGCCTGTCATCTCGACTGCAAGTCATACGAGGACGTTGGATCCAGCACGGCGTTCCGTATTACCCTCCTGAACACACCGATTCCATATTCTGCTAACAGTCATTGGACCTCGACCAACCGCCGGCCGCGGTGGCCGTGCGGTTCTGGGCGCTACAGTCCGGACCCGCGGGACTGCTACGGTCGCAGGCTCGAATCCTGCCTCGGGCATGGATGTGTGTGATGTCCTTAGGTTAATTAGGTTTAAGTAGTTCTAAGTTCTAGGGGACTGATGACATAAGATGTTAAGTCCCATAGTGCTCAGAGCCATTTGAACCATTTGAATCTCGACCAACCCGAGCAGCAATGTCGCGATACGATAAACCGCAATCCCGATAAGCTACAATCCGGCCTTTATCAAAGTCGGAAACGTGATGGTACGCATTTCTCCTCCTAACACGAGGCATCACAACAATGTTTCACCAGGCAACGCCGGTCAACTGCGGCTTGTGTATGAGAAATCGGTTGGAAACTGTCCTCATGTCAGCACGTTGTAGGTGTCGCCACCGGCGCCAACCTTGTGTGAATGCTCTGAAAAGCGAATCATTTGCATATCACAGCATGTTCTTCCTGTCGGCTAAATTTCGCGTCTGTAGTACGTCATCTTCGTGGTGTAGCAATTTTAATGGCCAGTAGTGTAGTTTCGCCCCATGCTGTGTTATCCAAGATGCAACAAAAATCACCAGTGTGCTGGCAAGGAGCCCAAACAAATGTGAACAAACTGCTGTTTTAAAGCAATCCCTTTCCAATACTATTAATACAACATAAATGTAACTACATACTCTAGAAACAACTGTGAGTCGTGTGGCGGAAGGTACCCAGTCGAGAGTGTACATGGGATCTGAGCTGGACAGAGAGGTGATGGGAGGGAAAAGGTCGTCAGGGGAACTGGGAGGCGAGGAGAAGAATATATATATTTCAAGTCTGTAGGGCCAGATAACCGCTTTGCCTCCATTCGTTCGATAACTTAAGCTCTAGAGTGATTGCGCAAGAAATATTTTATGATGAATTAGCAAAGTAACTTGCTATTCAGGAAACTATTACCGACCTCCAAATTGTGACTATAATAGTAGTTAACGTTTCATTGCATTAATTTAGTGTAGTAACTAAAAGTCACTGTGCACTCACTGCATGGAAGACTCAACTGTTGCACAGGACACTGAAGTCCTATCAGCGAGGTAGTGTGGTAATTAGTAAACATGTTAGCTATCGTAGGCTAGTCAAAAGTCGTAGGCTACTTAAACGTTAAATCTGTTGCTTCATTCACGTGATTATTATGAGCATGTGGCACTATTGGCTGGGAGGCCCCATCCGGGGAAGTTCGGCCGCCGAGTGCGAGTCTTATTTCAGTCGACGCTACGCTGGGCGACTTGCTTGCAGGTGATGAGGATGAAATGGTGAAGACAACACAATACTCAGTCCAAGAGCGCAGTAAATCTCCAACCCGGCCGGGAATCGAACCCGGGCCCGCTGCATGGGAGGCAAGCACGTCATCACTCCGCTAAGCACGTGGACATTTATGTTGTTATTGTTGTCTTAAGTATGAAGACTGGTTTGACGCAGTTATCCATGCTAGTCTATTCTGTGTAAGTCTCTTCATCTGTTAATAATTACTGCAACGGCACCCATCTCAAGCCCCTTACCATATTAATGCCTACCTCTTCCTCTTCAATTTGTACCCCTCGCACTTCCCTTTGTTACCAAACTGACTATGCCTTGATGACGCTGTACGAGTCCTGTGAACCGACCCCTTCTTTAAACAAGTTGTGCCATAAATTTCTGTTCTCCCCAATTCGATTCAGATGAATACTACACGGACGGTGTAATATCGATGGGCGTTTTAAAAATTTTCTTCCTGAACAGATTCGCGAGACTAGGAATAGTGTGGCTTAAGGTCCGGTGGACGACGAAGTCATTCGCAAGGATAGGAAAGAAATATGGCAGCTTTATTTTCAAAGGAAGTACGCCGGCTACGTAGGGTTCTCCTGCAAAACTAAAAGCCGAATGACTCGACGGGGAATTGAATCCCGATCTTCCAGAAGACATCCACTTTCTTTGGTAACCATTGCACCATTTTTCTCAATCGTTGCGCGAGCAGGTTTTTTGTACCGTGAACAAGTAACGTCTATACGACAAAGGATGATCTAAAAATATTCAAATAATGTTCAAACAAATTTCTCGTTGTCGACAAGTCTACCTGTACTGCAGAGGACACTTTCATGTTGTTATTCCGACGTTACACAAGTTTTTTTCCATTTTTTTTCAGCGTTTGAACAGATTTTAGAACAGCTTGTGGCTTGAGGCATTTCGTGACACTTTCTGACTGCTGAAGAAATGCTTAACTGCCGTATAGGAGCGCAGTAATTTATCGACCAGCACGACGTTGTTCTTGGGGCGAAACCCGGAGCGCTCAGAGAACGGCGGTGTTCCCGGCAGTGGGGCGCGTCTCGGAGCTCGGAGGGGAGATCAGCTGGGCTGCAGCGGCGTCCATTAGCGCCCCCTCCCCTCCGCCCACGCCCTTCCTCAAGGGAACATCCTCCTGGACAGCAGCAACCACTTCTCCCTCTCGCCGCAGACGCCTAGCGCACCTCGCGCTACTTCTGTTTCCTTCGTCGTACAATCCAACAGTGAATTCTCGTTTTGTGCGCCGTCAGTCTCTACAGCGACGCTTCGGGTCAATCACACAAGTTGATTACAAACGATTCTTCGAAGTCTGACGCCTTGCAGCTTGAAATATAATAAGTGATTCAGCTGCGCCGGCCGAAGTGGCCGTGCGGTTAAAGGCGCTGCAGTCTGGAACCGCAAGTCCGCTACGGTCGCAGGTTCGAATCCTGCCTCGGGCATGGATGTTTGTGATGTCCTTAGGTTAGTTAGGTTTAACTAGTTCTAAGTTCTAGGGGACTAATGACCTCAGCAGTTGAGTCCCATAGTGCTCAGAGCCATTTGAACCATTTGATTCAGCTGCTCGTAGCTATGGGGTTATGCAACCCGCAACACATTCACAAACCGCGGGCGAAATTTCCATATTCTTTCGCTCGCTAAGCGCTAACTATTTGTCCCATGAAGAATGAAAAAGACCTTTTTGTAACAAATTTAGTGTCACTAAAATACAGGGAGCGAAAGGTTTTTTAGAATTTGTACAAAAACCAAATGGCAGTTTTAAGAGTCGAGGGGGCACGAAAGGGAAGCAGTGATTGAGAAGTGAGTGAGACAGGATTGTAGCCTATCCCCGATGTTATTCAATCTGTATATTAAGCAAGCAGTAAAGAAAACAAAAGAAACATGAAGTAGGAATTAAAATCTATGGAGAAGAAATAAAAACTTTGAGGTTTGCCGATAACATTGTAATTCTGTCAGAGACAGCAAAAGACCTAGAAGAACAGTTGAAAGAAATGGACTGTGTCTTCAAAGGAGGATATGAGATGAACATCAACAAAAGCAAAACGAACATAAAGGAACGTAGTAGTCAAATTAAATCACGTGATGCAGAGGGAATTAGATTAGGAAATGAGACACTTAAAGTAGTAAAGGAGTTTTGCTATTTGAGGAGCAAAATAACTGATGATGGTCGAAGTAGAGAGGATATAAAATGTAGTTGGCAATGGTAAGGAAAGCGTTTCAGAAGAGGGGAAATTTGTTGACATCGAGTATAGATTTAAGTGTCAGGAAGTCATTTCTGAAAGTATTTGTATCGAGTGTAGCCACGTATGGAAGTGAAACATGGACGATAAGTTGCTTAAACAAGAAGAGAATAGAGGCTTTCGAAACGCTGTGCTACTGAAGAATGCTCAAGAATGCTGAAGATTAGATGGGTAGCTCACGTAACTGAGGAGGTACTGAACGGAATTGGGGAGAAGAGGAATTTGTGGATCGGTTGGCAGGAATGTTCTGAGGCATCAAGGAACCACCAATTTAGTACTGGAGCAAAGCGTGGAGGGTAAAAATCTTAAAGGGGGACCAAGAGATGAATACACTAAGCAGATTCAGAAGGATGTAGGCTGCAATAGTTACTCGGAGATGAAGAGGCTTTCACTGGATAGAGTGGCATGGAGAGCTGAATCAGACCAGTCTTTGGACTGAAGGCCACAACAGCAGCAACAACAACAAATTTGGTACTGGGATGCGTTTTCGCTGGAGACCGTGGTGTTCGAGTTATTCAAGACAAATGAGTTTGAAAGTGACTTCTGTTCATGTTTTTCTGTAGGACTAACAGCGTGCATGTAGCAAGCGAGAGAATATGATAATCTTACATGTGGTATTTGAAAGCGATGCAGTTTACATAAAAGCCACAGGTAGGGGCAGCTGAATCACCCCATTTGTGCTAACAACTAATGAAAAGAGCACAATGTAAAGTTTTGGTCACGTGATTGCAAGTCTCCTTGTGATTCACCAGCTGGTAGGGTGATAGCTGTTCCCAAAATGATGACTGTTCAACATAAAGCGTTTTGTGTGTTGCTGTATGAGAAAACTGAATACGCTACTACAGTGCAGGGTGCGTCGTGAAGACAGTACAACATTCAGTGGTGGTATAGACAGCAGGTCAAGGAAGCCGGTTTCTTCTGTAAAGGAAAAAATTCCAGATGGCCAGGTGTTGGAATTGAAACAATGGAGACTGTCCGGTAGGCGTTCCTTCATAGCTCGAAGAAATCTTCATGTCCTGCAAGTCGCGAACTTGGCATTCCGAAGCCATCTATGTGGAAGATTCGGCGTAAGGGATTACATCAAAAAGCACTGGAACAAGTTACGTCTGATTTGTGTTATTACACCATTACTTGCCTGATTAAATGTATTTGCATCGTCCGATACACGTTCGCTTCAACAGAAGGCATTTCGTGTCACATCTACAGTCGATGTTGGTTTATTTGGAGCGTGCTGCGTTTAGATACCTTGCAAATGGATGAAAACACTCACTGGATCTGCTGCTAGAGGTGTGGAGCCAGAAAAACAGTCGGTCCCTTTAGACTATACATATAGTATTGTCCAGTCGAGCTAAAGATTCCGTTATATGTAACAATACTTCATTAATTGACGTTATTGTGTTCAGGAGCCGGCCGGTGTGGCCGTGCGGTTAAAGGCGCTTCAGTCTGGAACCGCGTGACCGCTACGGTCGCAGGTTCGAATCCTGCCTCGGGCATGGATGTGTGTGATGTCCTTAGGCTTAATTAGTTCTAAGTTCTAGGCGACTGATGACCTCAGAAGTTAAGTCGCATAGTGCTCAGAGCCATTTGTCTTCAGGAAGACGCCTGCAATGGTGCGTTGTTCATCTGACTGCAGCCAGACAGACAGAACATATACTGCTTCTCTTAGTAAATATGAGGAGGAAAATGAAAACTGCAGCTGGGCGACTCTAGAGTAACACTGTGACAAGCAGTTTAGTAGCAATGCTACATGTGTTAAATTATGTTTTATATGCTACATTAGGAAAACTATTGCGGCTACGCAATTGTTCAAATGGAAGAAAAAGTGGAGAAGCCCCATGATGCAGTGGGGAAAGGGAATTGCTTTGCTTTCCATATCGTTTGAAGGTCACGGAAAATGCAATAGCGCTGTTATGAGTTGGAGAAAAACTCCTTGGGACCTCATAACAACTCAGCCACAAAGACCATATAATTTACGTCTGACGAACGAGAGTAAATGTTGGCTGAACTGAATGCGACCTTCAGGAAAAAAACTAAATTAAGGTTTAGTAGAGCAATAACAAAATCTTTTAAGGTGTACATAACTAATTATTGCAATTGACTACATCCTTTAACGGAAGGTAAGAATCATTTGGTTATAGATACGTCGGACAAGATCGATGATATCAAGCAATGAAAGATCCGCTTCAAGTTCATGACATCGAACATTGCCCGCAACTGAAAGCAGACATTTGTGGACCAGACATGACTGACTACGATTCAGTAATTGAGAAATTTCATAAAGAGTTCTAAAAGAGGTTTCAGGGCTTTGAACAACTAATGACTGAAGATTTCGATTTATTTGTCGCTTTTGGCTGCTGACGTACATCATTACTTTCAACTTGAGCTAACAGACGTACAGTATATCACACGGTCATATAAAGTGTTATCCCATGAGCAACATCCCCGACCACACAGACAAGCCGCTAATGTTAATTCAGTGTTTCGTTCCACATATGTGTTGGATTTTTTTTTCCATTATCAACGTGAAAAACTGCAGCCAAAATTCGAGTTTAACGATGTTAATCTATTTAAAAACACGTGTTTGACTGTATTATTAATGGTAGTCCGAGATATATTACATATACTAAAATCGAAATGTGTACATATTTATGAACTTCACAACTGAATGTTAGATGATTGTGTGGAAAGCTTGTTATCGTTCTGCTCACAGAATTAGCGCTATCTAGTGTACTTATTTAACGAAGTTATTGCTTTAACAGAAAACTAAGAAGCTGAAAATAAACGCTAGTGAAGATGTTGGGAAAACCAGAAAAGAAAAATAAAAGAAAAAACCGGCAATAATAAAAAACATAAAAATCCAGGAAAACCACAGAATGTGGTAACAAAGAAGAAAATAAAAATCCACTGACGTCTGGGTAATAGAAGAAAAGATAAAGTTGTGTTTTGCTCAAGGTGGACCCCGTCCCAGAACAAAATCCTACTTATTATACATGGATTGGATTAAAAGTAGTGGCAACGTGGTCATTATTCATACCACGCGCTACTGACAGACGTTCACCGCATTAAATGACGTCAATGCAATCGCCCAGCATCTCTATCACCTTACCCCACAGAGACTAAAGGCGCCATACATTACCAGCGAATCTATCTTTGTCGATGTCCCGCAAGAACCGCCCTATGGCACGGATAATGACTTCTCTAGTGTTATAGCGCGTGCCAGGTCGAAGTCGCGGACTCGTATCGGCTGAATACAATGGATGTTCCAGTATTTCCCACCCCCACGTACGCATGAGCTCTTGCACAGGGTTCGCCATGTGGCGTCATTCATTCCCATGAAGGATGATGTTATACAGTGCCAGAAGAGAACACTGTTGTGCCCTCCGTCCACATGCCACTTCAGTCTTCGTAAACATACGTTGATCATGTTTACTAAAAAGTACAGTTAGGGTCCCCGAACTGGCCTTCCCCACTTTCAATGTACACACCAACTGACTCAAACACTGTAGTCGCCGCTCACTGCACTACTACAGCTGACCTTCTGCTATTAGCTACAGACAGAGGGCTTGCCATGTGACGCGGATCCTTCATGTTACAGTGGTTTTGCCACTACTTTTATCCAACCCATGTAGTATTCTGCAATACTCGCGTCTTGCGCGTGTGTATCCTTCAGCGTATAGCCGTCTCACTTGCACAACTGCTCGGCATGGCGAACTGGTGGGACAAGTCGGAGCGTTGAGAACACCTTGGCCAGGCCTGGACTACACAATAGTGATAGGTATTTTGTTCAAACCGAACAAAAGGAGTAGTTTCAAACAAAGATATAATACAGGCAGAACCGCACAAAATATTCCGTGACTTATCACTAAAAGGCCCGCAGCTCGTGATCTCGCAGGTCCGATTCCCGGCGAGGTCAGGGATTTTCACCTGCCTCGAGATGAATGGGTGTTCCTGTGTCGTCTTCATCATCATCATTCATCCCCATTACGGTCGGAGGAAGGTATTCGCAAAGCACCTCCGCTAGGACCTTGCCTAGTACATCGTCCCCTACGCTCTGTCAAGGCGTATGGGACTTTATCATCATCATATCACTAAAGAGTATGATGTATAGACGCCAAAACAGAAAACAGTGATTATAAATCGTACAACTATTGGCATGATCAGGACAGTACTTACAAAATCCTGAACGTGAACCCTTACGCTTAAGCCGTCGGCACACGGACCGTGCTGTCGAACGTTAACGTTGAGCGTGCCAAGTTCAATGTGCTGCTGAACGCTCACGAACGATGCGACTTGTGCATACGGTACGTTGGCCCCAATGTGGTATACGCAATCGCAACGCACTCCAGCGGCAGTCGAGGGATGTTTCTAGTTCGTAAATCACACTGTTTACTCAACGAGCGCGCGTAAAATTCCCACGTTAGTTCTATTAAAACGCACATTTCCTCCATTGTCCACGAAAAGGAAAGTACCATGTCCAATCAATAAGGACAAGGGTTATAAAACTTCTATTCCAAACAGCGTGGTACAAATTTGGAATACTTCTCTGCATAAGATAAACATTATTTCATCATTCCCACATTTTAGTAAAAACCCAAGGTCAGTCTTACTTGATCACTGTTCCTACCCAGTAGCAGAATCTTTGCAACAAGTGAATTACGAAGCGTAAAAGAAAAAGGAGCAAAATATCTTTACACAAGTAGCGCAAGCTGTGCTATAGATTAAGCCAATCGAACAGTCACCCCTCAAAAAAAAGGTGAACTTATATTTACATAACATCAAATATTATAGCATATACTTGTATTAAACTAATAATAAAGTATCAGAACCTAATAAGAACGCGAATGTTAGGGAAAAAAATTTGGAAGTGTTAAAACGAGAACCACCGCCCCAACAAAATGTCATTCGTGAACAAAGACGCTACTCATTACGCTAAACCAACAACTCCGTGCGTATAATTAACCATAGTGTCTTACCACTTGCTAAAACCGTTAATCGTAGATAATTATGTTACTAATTGATATTTAATTTTAACAAATTGTAGCAAGAACAATGCGTTTTTGGTGGATTTTCATTGCGTCGCTGCCTTCAAATAGCCTACTCTCATAATACGCAAGTTACAATAATTCTTTTGCCACTAATATGATGTTTCCCATTATTTTATTGGGACGAATCACACAACTAATAACGGGTTTTCCAGTGATTCTCAATTTGCTGGTGCTCAGAAACGGCATATGTAGATATAGGCCTGAAATGAATGCCAATATGGCGTCTCACAACTCTGTACTGAAGAGAAAGACTCCGGAACGTGCTATTCCACGCTATGACGTCAGAAACTCGGCACGCTCAACGCTCAACGTTCGGATGCACGGTCCGTGTGCCGACGGCTTTACGCAGGATCACTAAAGTAAATTGGTGGTGAGGTCCGCCTGCGCGCAGTGTAGAGACCTGCGAAAAAAATCTGGAAACAACGCGCCCTGATAAGTCAAGCGCGAGTAAGCAGCCCTTGCGCGGCCGCCTCGTGAGAGGCACCGGTGCGGGCATACATATTCATCGGTGGGCGTTCGCCGCCGCTCGCGTGCGCCGCTGTCCACCTCTGCGGACGACGAGTGGCGTGTCGCGCACGCCTCGCCGCCCTCACCCCGCACCCCCTCCCCCGTGTCCCACCGTACGACCCATGTGTTCCGACCAGGCAACTACCACTTACTCCGGAAACTTCACAAGCACGCACATTTACTGTCCTCCTATCGAAAACCCGCCTATGTCGAGAGCCGGGGTGGGGTACACACAGGGACGGAAAAAAAATTTAAAAAAATACAGGGAATCTAAACATGAGTGTATAATCTGCTTCCATACCAAAACCTGACAAGGAAAGCAAAGAAAAACAACCATTTACCCAAAACAAAATTATACAAGTGCAAAATGCCAGGAAGGACACGATGCTCTTATTTAAATGCGTTTCGTACAAAGCTTAAATCTTATGCTTTTGCCCAAAAATAAAAATTTATTATAAATGACTGAAGCGATTAGATAAATTTCCTGTAGCTACACTACTGGCCATTAAAATTGCAACACTAAGAAGAAATTCAGATAATAGACGGGTACTCATTGGACAGATATATTATACTGGAACTGAAATGTGATTACGTTTTCACGCAGTTTTGGCTGCATAGATCCTGAGACATCAGTACCCAGAACAACCACCTCTGGCCATAATAACGGCCTTGATACGCCCGGGCATTGAGTCAGAGCTTGGATGGCGTGTACGGGTACAGCTGCCCATGCAGCTGCAACACCATACCACGGTTCATTAAGACGATTGTATTGTGACGAGCCAGGTGCTCGGCCACCATTGACCAGACGTTATCAATTGGTGAGAGATCTGGAGAATGTGCTAGCCAGGGCAGCAGTCGAACATTTTCTGTATCCAGAAAGGCCCGTACAGGACCTGAAACATGCGGTCGTGCATTATCCTGCTGAAATATAGGGTTTCGCAGGTATCGAATGAAGGGTACAGCCACGGGTCGTAACACATCTGAAACGTAACGTCCACTGTTCAAAGTGCCGTCAATGTGAACAAGAGGTGATCGAGACGTGTAACCAATGGCAACCCATATCATCACGCATGGTGATACGCCAGAATGGCGATGACGAATACACGCTTCCAATGTGCGTTCACCGTGATGTCGCACAACACGCATGCGACCATCATGATGCTGTAAACAGAACCTGGATTCATCCGAAAAAATGACGTTTTGCCATTCGTGCACTCAACGACTTGAGTAGGCCATCGCAGGCGCTCCTGTTTGTGATGCAGCGTCAGGGGTAACCTCAGCCATGGTCTCCGAGCTGATAGTCCATGCTGCTGCAAACGTCGTCGAACTGTTCGTGCAGATGGTGATGGTCTTGCAAACGTACCCTTCTGTTGACTCAGGGATCGAGACGTGGCTGCACGATCCGTTACAGCCATGCGGATGAGATGCCTGTCATCTCGACTGCTAGTGATACGAGCCCGTTGGGATCCGGCACGGCATTCCGTATTACCCTCCTGAATTCACCCATTCCATATTCTGCTAAAAGTCGTTGGATCTGGACCAATGGGAGCAGCAATGTCGCGATACGGTAAACCGCAATCACGATAGGTTACAATCCGACCTTTATCAAAGTCTGAAACGTGATGGTACGCATTTCTCCTTCTTACACGAGGCATCACAACAACGTTTCACCAGGCAATGCCGGTCAGCTGCTGTTTGTGTATGAGAAATCGGTTGGAAACTTTCTTCATGTCAGCACGTTGGAGGTGTCGCCACTGGCGCCAGCCTTGCGTGAATGCTCTGAAAAGCTAATCATTTGCGTATCACAGCATCTTCTACCTGCCGGTTAAATTTCGCGTCTGTAGCACGTCATCTTCGTGGTGTAGCAATTTTTATGGCCAATACTGTAGAATATGGCTTACTGATGTGTTGCGGGAAGTGGTCTAGAAACAACCGGGAGTCTGCTGTCAGTTGCACGGTACGCGGACTAGTAAGCTCAGTTTTCGGGACGTTGCCGAGTTTAGGTACGGAGCTGGTGAGAATTGTTGAATACGTTCTAGGCGATTCCAACACCCATTTGGCCAAAGTGTCTTGAATAGTGCACATCATTATCTGCGTTATTGAATAATTATAAGTCTTTTGTACTACGAGGGCTATTCTGAAAGTAAGGACCGGTCGGTCGCGAAATGGAAACGACTGTGATAATCAAAACTGTTTCATTCGCAACAATTAGCTACACCTTCCAGCTACTTCCCTACTCAGTAGCCACTCCAACTTAAACATTTGTCGTAGCCTTGTACCAACTTTCCAAAACCCTCGTCATAGAAAGCAGCCACCAGCGCTTTCACCCAATTCTCCACTCTGGCCTACAGCTCGTGTTCTATTCAAAATGTTGTCCTTATAGCTAGCGGGTCATGTGAGTAGAGATGAAACTCATGGGGAGGCAGTGACGGGTATTCCCATCAAAAACGCTGCAGGATTGTCTTAATTGCCCCTGAGTATGCGGCCGAGAATTGTCATGAAGAAGGAAACGGATGACAGGTATGTTATGTGGGCAGCATGACTTCAGGCGAAATCTCTCTCCAGGCCCTCACAATTGGCAGCAGACATTATTTTCTAGGCATCTTTATGTGCTCGCTGTGCCTACAGAACTGAAAGAAGCTAGGTGACGCGATGGGCGGACGTATTAGAAACACTGCCCAACACATCTGTGCATATCTTTATCGGATTTTCACTGTGGTTTCCACTTCGCACCCGATCGGACCCTATTTTCAGAACAGCCTTCGAATGAATCATGCGAATAAAATCCTACAGGACACACTTTGAAATAAATAAGTTCTGATTTGATTTTATGGCCTGAACGTTATAAGTAGCATCAGAGAGTCGGCGAACGTGGCGCCCCCATCGGCCGTGCACAGGCGCGCGACGCATCAGAACTCTGCTGTTTGCGGACGCATTACTGTGACATATCCTGATGTCACTGGCCGTCCGCGGCGTCGATGCCTACTTAGTGGCGCGCCGGCAAACGTAATGCCATTAATATGTCCATTAGTAGATGAGTTTCTGTTTCATTACGCTGTCACAACTCGCCAACCACAACTACGCACTTCTCATTCTGATTAACTAAATGCAATTTGTACAATGGATGTTGGCGTAACAGTAGAAACCATCTACATAATGGAAAGTGGAACTGTTTTGTTGATATTAGATACAAACAAATTTCCTCGTCCATGTGAGTGTGCCGTATTTCTTTCCATCAAGTTCAATTTTCCAATGCGGGACTGCAATTACTCTACCTCTTCGTCCTAAATGTGTTTGCCGTTTTCCTACTACGCGATTGGTGTCGCAGGCATAGAAACATTAATTATTCATTTGTTTTTTGTCCTCATGCCGAAAAAAATACAAGTTAACAAATAATATGCAGAAGTCCTAATGCATTTATGATGTTTCATCGATCTCTATCCCACTGATTCGCGTAAAGCGCTAAGGAAAATTGACGTATGCTAATGAGGCCATGCATATTTACTTTCCAAAATACTTGGAGTAAGACAAACGAAGCGAGATTAGGGTTGAATTTTCCGTCAACGGCGATGTCGTCGGAGACGGAGTGGAAAGGATATCGGCTGAGACCTTTCCAAAGGAACCAACCTGGCATTCGCCTTAATACTCATAGGAAAAATAATGTAAACAAATATTTTGTTGACCTGACGGGGATTTGAATTACGTTTCCCTCGTACGCGAATCTAGAGCCTTAACGTGTATCGGAACTATTAAAGGGTGTTTGATTATTTCCAGTACAAACTAAAGGGGCCAATAGAGGACAATGAAAAAAGCCAACAACATTAATAAATATAAATCCCGGAAACCAATGGTTTCGACGACACGACGTATTACGACTGAGTACGTGAACCCTTTGTAACACACGCCCGATGATTCAGATAGCAGACATATACCTGAGGACAAAAGTTGTACAACGAAACGTCCCGCATGTTCGCCGTTAATGTGAAGCGGCTACAGCACGTCTTCCCATCGATGCCCGTTGGAACGATCCTCTTTCTACAATTATGTGAAAAACAGCTCCCGCAGTTCTGTATCCAAATTATGTACTCTTCTAGCATAAGAAATCGCCAATGTAGTACATTATAGTTAAAAAAAAAAAAGAAGCACCCCGTCTACAGGCCACGAGGGGCCTACCGGGACCATCCAATCGCCGTGTCATCCTCAGAGGAGGATGCAGATAGGAGGGGCGTGGGGTCAGCACACCGTTCTCCCGGCCGTTATGATGGCATTCTTGACCGAAGCCGCTACTATTCGCTCGAGTAGCTCCTCAATTTGAATCACGAGGCTGAGTGCACCCCGAAAAATGGCAACAGCGTATGGAGGCTGGATGGTCACCCATCCAAGTGCTGGCCACGGTCAACAGCGCTTAACTTCGGTGATCTCACGGGAACCGGTATATCCACTGTGGCAAGGCCGTTGCCTAATTAAAGTTAAGGGGAAGAGAAATTATGTGCTAAAAATCTCGGTGAAAAATAATATAATGAAATCCTGTACTCTCCGTTTTGTTTGATCTTAATACAGTGCTCGTCGTTTTGCTAGGAGATAATTTCAGATCTCGGGTTTCTTTACAGACAAAGTGAAGACACTTTTTCAATACATCACAGCATATGTCTTATTTCACATTTTATTTTGACGCAAAAGCAGCATTACACCATTCAGCTTTTTAGCACTAAAGAGAGCTTTTTACTCACGTCTTTATCAGGCAAAAGACATGCTGTAGGAACGCTGATTCAAATGGTTCAAATGGCTCTGAGCACTATGGGACTTAATATCTGAGGTCCTCAGTCCCCTAGAACTTAGAACTACTTAAACCTAACTAACCTAAGGACATCACACACATCCATGCCCGAGGCAGGATTCGAACCTGCGACCGTAGCGGTCGCGCGGTTCCAGACTGAAGCTCCTAGAACCGCTCGGCAACACCGGCCGGCAGGCACGCTGAAACAAATACTAATGAACATAATGGTTGTCAGCTATTGACCGATCGTTTGGTGAATATTCAGTTCTAAATATTAAAATATGAACTTCTAGAATGTTCTATAAGCTGTATTGTTCAAATTAAAGATTATAATGATGTCCTGTTTTTGTATTGTTAACAATTTCTTGTAAACTTATTTTTTTCACTGTCACAAAAAGCAAAGGAATAAAATAATACTAAAATTTATTGTAAGAAGATGCAAAATAGAAATTTTGTGATTCCAAATTACACCACGCGTAAAGGGCGCTATAGATTAACTCTTACTAAATATTGAATTATTTGTGAAAAAGTTAAGCGCATTTTTAGAGCATAATAGTAGTTTTCTGTTTGGTAAACAACTTATTTTCATGAAATATTATGTAATTTAGAACTGGAAAAATAACCGAAAAATGTAAAGTGAAACCTTTAGGATAACTAATTTTTACATTGAAAGATACAAAGAATGTTTTTGCGAAATAATTTGGAAAAGGTAAACAAATTTCGTAAATACCTTAGTACAACGCATCAGTCCAACAGACAGGAATCCTGCACTTTATAACGGCAGTTAGCATGAACATTGCGAAAAGAAGAGATAGGATCACGGTTTTCGGTAAACTGAGGATGGCATCGCAAACTATATTTCACATGGAAAACCCATAACTTTTGTTTGTTGTGCCATACACGACCAAAAATCCCATGCATGTTCCGGATGTATTACCAAACATCGGAAGTGAGTTCTCGGAGTTCATCGACGCTATAAAAAAAATACCCCTACAGAACAAAATCCAACTTGATCTAGTCGGGGGACCTGGCAGAACACGGTACTATCGAGCCACGAGAGATACTCTTGCTGTCGAAGATTCTTGCTACGATTTCCCGAAGAGCCACATGAAAGTTCGCCGGTGCATGTACCACATACGCATCAATTCAGCTTAAGGAACATCATCCAAATAGTCGATTAAGAGCGTTGTAACATTGCCATGACTGTACTTGTGCATACGCCAAATTGTGGAAACCAATTTTCACTGGCATTGTTTGTTTGTTTGTTTCACTGTCCCCTCCCCGCACCTTTAGTTCGTACCTACAGCAGAAAAACACATATGTACAATTCACGATTAGATGTACGACACCGTGTGATGGTCCTAATCACACTAGGACAAATAAAACAATAAATGAAATAAAATAAAGCATCAGCAAGCCATCCCGTTCTCGGAAACTATTGAGATCCTTCACAAAGAGAATATAATATTGTATATACCGGAGAAAGCATTGGAGAGTTATGAAAAATAAGCGATTTGACGTAAAGATGCGTGGGTAGATCTCGCACATGACGAGAAAATTAGGGATAATGTAAAAATGGAACTGCAATTATTAGAAGAAAAAAATCGTAGAACAGCTTATCCACATACATGAAAGAGCTTAAAAATTAAAATGAAAGAAAAAGGGAAGGAAAGGAAAATACGGAATAGGAGAGAGAAGAGAATAGGAAATGGAAAAAAAAAACATCAGACGACAGTAATGAAGAAAATAAACCAAGACTCCTACGAAACCGTATATGGTCCCGAACAGCAACCTTTCAGTGCAACGCGAAGAACATGCCAAATCAATATTGTTATAGAGGTGTCGCTATGGTTAATTCACTGTACTCGAATGTGAGACGACAGGAGTTCAAATTCAGTTTTAGAGTTTTCGTGGTCGCGCTAGAATCGCCTAAGGCGGATTCCGCAATGGAACCTTTACTTCGTCACTCCTCTCCAATCCGTGTTCGTACTCGTCTTTGATAACCTCTTTCTTCCTAGAAATGCTGTTTTCCTCCTACCTTACGTCCATTTTCAAGCGAAATAATATGAGTAAGTACTTACTACTGTATAGGCTCCAATATCATCGAACAAAGTGGTGCAGTACTTCAGACAAGGAACTCGTATCTCGCCCATATTCAATAATTTAATGCTAGTCTCGCTTCCCCGTCTTTTTTTCAAGCTCTGTATTCGGTTAAAAAAATGGTTCTGAGCACTATGGGACTCAACATCTTAGGTCATAAGTCCCCTAGAACTTAGAACTACTTAAACCTAACTAACCTAAGGACATCACACACACCCATGCCCGAGGCAGGATTCGAACCTGCGACCGTAGCAGTCCCGCGGTTCCGGACTGCAGCACCAGAACCGCACGGCCACCGCGGCCGGCTCTGTATTCGGCAAACGTACTATATCTGGAGTATTCTGAGAGCTATGGGTACCAAGTATGATGTCATTGTGGCAGAGGAACGAGTTCAGGTAATAAATAAGCGAGAAACTGCGGCATGGTAATGCGCATTGCAATATTTTCTTCGTGAAGACATATCAGATGAGTAAGGATATTTTCTTTACGAGTTCAACGTCAAGTGCACAAAATTCACGATAAGGGACGAAAAGTCTATACACTTTTCCCTGACATCTCAGAGCACTTCGTCCGACACGATGGACCTCTTACCTGATCGCGGGCCTCGTCCATCTCACTTAAACCGCATGAATTTTTTAGTTAGACACTAAATTACACATATGAGGACTTAGGAATGCCAGAACACCCAGAGCACGCAATCGTACTTTGCGGGAATTAGAGAAACATCAGAGTCACAGCACAGGTAAACAACATAGCCACTGACGCCAAATATACAAATGCATTAGCAACTTTGATCAATGGAAGCACCTGAATTAATTAAAGACGAAATTTCTAAAACTCACAGAGACTACCTGCACACCAGGCCATACAGATGGAAATTCATTATGCAAGAAAATGATAGAACTAATAGGGCGGAAGAAGAAGAAGAAGAAGAAGAAGAAGGCACTTAGATATTAACTGACTATGAACTCCAGGCACTTTGACACCATGTACATTACACACACACACACATATATATATATATATATATATATATATATATATATATATATATATATAACCGAAAGGTCACTTTAAAAGTGTACATAGCATTTTTAAGAGTGCCGGTGTACTAAACCCTTGCATAACCTCAGTTCTACAAATATTATACACAAAAAGTTAGCACTAGCTTAATCAAGTTGCCCTATCACTAACACACAATCAAGTATGATTTCTGGGGGTCAATCGACCTATTCAACCGCAGACATGAAGGTGGTGGTTCTAATATGTATCATCTATTCTATCTTCTGTGTTTTTTTTTTCCTTCTGGGTCACCAAAAAATTTCTTTGCTTTTTCATTTACGGAAATGTTACTTTATTTTAAATGAGAAAAAAGGTGCTTTAAAAAAGAGGAGAGAGAGTAAAGAGAAATGGACCGGTTCCGTTTGGTGGATCCGGCCAACGGTGCATGCGTGGTGGCCACCTTGGGTTTCTCCAAGCTCGACGGACAGACGAAGAAGCTAAGAGGCCAACAAGTAGGCGGTCGGTATTATACGGATTAGAAAGTGGAAAAAAAGGTACGCTCATGGGCGGTGTTTGAAAAACTTATGATGAACTAAAACAGTGTGCCTGTCAGATGCCCAAACCTGCCACCTTGTGTTTCTCAGAGCAGTATTCCTATCGACAAGGCTCTAAAGAAAGGCATTTCGACTCTTGTCTCACAGCCTGAACGACGTCAGTAACTCTCCCCCTGTATTTTCCACAATGCATGATGTGTTACTGTTGTCTGCCGTGGAAAATAAAGTAACGTAAACTGTTATTGTCTGTGGTGGCAAAGAAATTAATGTAAACTAATGACTTCAGTAGTTTAGTGGACAGAACACGCCAACAATTTATGCAGCCGTTAGTTCTTTGGTAACGCATATCTCGCGTTATGTAGCGCCCATCTGTCCTCTCAAATATTATACCGCGTTGTAATCATCGTGATAAAAGGACAAATCAACATAGGAGGCTACTTAAAAACTAAACCGGTTGAGAATTTCGCTTCAAATAAAAAAGGAAGCTGGGATCTTGCTGCTCAGACAATGGTGCATTAATGTCGTATCACTGCAATCATGCTGGATTATAGTGTGGTCCGACGTGTTACTCTGAAAGATTTGTACATCACACTAGCCTCGTGTTGTTTCAAATTACAGACGTACTGGATTCCACGGCAGTAGATGACAACACGTCCTTATGCGCAGACTCAACAAACCATCTTCAGCACGGCAATCACGTCGGCCTACGTCACGCCTGACGGACGTATTCCGCAAACTGCCGTTGCTAGAGTTATTGACCGGCAACTGATTGTGACGCGCAGGATTCCGCAAATCTACAGCAGCTGATGCGCATTCTCAAAGCGTTCCTCCATTCTGTGGTCCGTCTGAGCCCTTTCGTGGGATTTCCTTTTTCGATTGGGTTCTTGCAGCCCCACAAAGAGATGCAATGACGACGCATAAAAAGCAAGAGGACTTTCCTTGGACTTCGCAGCAACAAAGTTGTTTCGTTCAGTATTGCGTGTCGTCCTTTTGATTGCACGCGAATCTACTGTAACTTTTAAAGTGTCTTCCCAACCTGGTCTACAATTCTACGAAAAGACATTTTCGCCTGTACATTGTCTAAACGCTACAAAATACATGGTAAAGGTAATTTCTGACCTATTTATTGCACTTTTACTCTCGTTTCATTCAGGATGAAAAATGGGATTACAACAGCTTGTAACACCTCCAATGATTAAAAGTAGGTTTATATTGTGTGAATATCGATTGAAAGTAGGTTTATACTATGTAAATGTGTATCTGTCCTTATAAAATGTTTGTTCTTTGTTAGTTAAGATCATTGATTTGTGACAGGAAATTTAAAGTTTGTAATGAATGTACGAAAAAAAAACTAAATGATGTTTAATAATAATGAAATTTTACAATATATGTATGTTCAAAAAGAAAAATTAGTATATTGGAAGTTGGTTCACGCTTAGGGAACTTGTATTCTGAAATGCAAAAGCTGTAGGGAAGCCCCTCCGCAACGGGAGTTGCTTTGCGCGAGGTAAAAGGTCGTTTGGCGGTCGATCTGGGCGGATTCTTGGTGGGAACGGTACGCAATCAGTGGCTAGTCGCTGTACGGTAAACATCGAGGGTGCCAAGGGAGGCATTTGGAAGCCGTTTTGTATGGAATTTTGCCTCGGATTTGGATTTGGCTGTTGTATGGTACTCTTTGCAATAAGGAATGGCTCTAATACGATACAAATCCGACGCCAAGAAGAAATTATGAAGAGCATTCAACATCAAGAGCTGCGAGTACAGTTAGCCGCCACGTCGCTTGCCTCCACTACTTCGCCACTGCTCCACCAATTTCAGGGACACATATGTACCAGAGCATAGACCAGTTAGTTTGTGTGAGTGTTTTCAGTAATAAGCCAGGTGATATAAAGCTGTGTTTGAACCCAAACGTTATCCTAATCATGAACCGATGCAGGATTCCCTCCTAAGTGTGTAGAAAACCGAGTATTCTGTTTCTAACAAAATAGTGACTTGTTTCTGTGTATTAAATGTGCAAAAATTCAGTGACAGAGTGTATAAATGTTACTGTCTAAAATATCTGCTTCACAGGTGATGAAAAAGGCTCTCAATGTAATTTAGTCTTAATTGCTATCATGAACTATTATTTTTTGAGGTTAATCGATCTTAGTGTTGAGTACTTTTCTTTAAAGGATGAAAACATAAATTATTCCAAGTAGCGCTAAGCATTAATTTTGGTTGAATTGAAGCTTGCTTCTGAAATAATCATAGAGTTGCCTATTGAGACAGTATCATTTTATGGGTCCCCACCATATTCTTTTCGTATTAGAAAGATATTTGAAATATTATGGCTACTAAAGAAATCTGATGCTTTTTCCATAAATGGGAATATAAACAATATAATTATAGTATTAATTAATTTGTATTTGTGGTATTTATATGTCAGTTAAGACCGCAATATTTTCATGTCCTACTTTAATTCAGTGTTTCCTGCAGTAATATCTCAGTACTGAATCAAGTGATAATACTAATGGTAAATGTTATTATTATGGTAGAGATACATTCTTGCTTTCTATGATTACTGGTTTGCGCATTAATGGTAACTACTGGAACCCACAACTTAGATTGTCATGTATTCGTGTGTGTCCAGTGTGCTATTCAAAGGGTATCTTAATGAAAGTCACTACGACAACCGATATTCAATTTCCTTAAACATAATGTTTCAAATTAATATGCGTAATTAGGATGGCGACCGTTTATTGTTTCATTCGTATGAACTTTTTGCCTTCATTGTCCCTAAAGTAAAGCCTGTTTAGTTTTCTATTAATTGCAATGTATACCAAATTCCTCCCAGAGGGTGACACTACTTTGTGAAAGTGTTATAAGCTTATATGCAACTCTGTACATGCTGTTATTAACCTAATTTTAAACACTCCCTTCATGAATAATACACAGGTAGTTGGAGAATATTTGCCAATAAAGCCCTGAAAATTTATTCTCAGAACTTCCTCCTTCGTAAAGAAACCGCATTTCGCCAATATCCTACCAATAATTGAAACTTGTCATTTTTTATCGGTGCTTTACGACATCTCCACTGCCAACGTCGTCGTTTTCTGTTTGTGTGATTAACTTTTATTTTCCTGGTGCCACAAGTCAGAGGAAAAATATTCACTCGTGACTGACTACGAAGTTCGTGTGGCTTCAAGTGTGTGGCGAAAGGAGGAACAGAGACTGTCTTTCATTCGTTAAGTAAAGGCGTAACTAAGTTGGCAGGGCCAATATTAAACCGCAATTTCAGGTCTCAAACAATATTGTGTGTGCCTTTTCGGAGCCATGGTTTTACTAACTGATCTGTAATTTGGAACAACATGTTCAGTTAATGAATATACCAATAAGACGCTTTCAAGTTGTGTTACATGTAACGATGTTTCATACATTATCGGTACTAAATGCTCCTGAAAGAATATTCCGAAGTACAAAGTTTCAATATACGAACCATGTTTCCGATAGTTAAGTATTAAGCCTGAGCGAAAAAAAAAGTCACCTGCATGAACAGACACAAACTCTCTCTCTCTCTCTCTCTCTCTCTCTCTCTCTCTCTCTCTCTCTCTCTCACACACACACACACACACACACACACACACACACACACACACACACACACAAACAAAATGAGCTGATGCTCTTACGACTTTTTAATCCACCACTAAATTTCATATAATAAGTTTCCCTCCACCACATATCAGCCAATGACAAGCGATCCATCACATAAGAGAAGAACTGCCACATGTATGTATGAGGGATATCTACTGAAATGGAGGTATCGTTTTCCATAAGAAACAACAAACAATAAAAATTAAAACTGGTGATTTTACATGACTAATGTGGGCGCTTGATGACTTGACATCTTACTTTCCTAACAAAGTACCTGATTTTTTAGTTCTGATGGTGAAACCGGTTAACTACAATACAATGCGTTAAAAAAGTATTACACATTTTGGGAGGTGGTATTTGGACCAAAACAAGACGAAATATCTAGTAAACATGGGCTCTAAAATGCATACCGTAAGAACTATGATAACATTTTCAACTTGGCTACTGTGAAAAATAGCTCTTCCACTACAAGCTCTTTGCTATTACGAACGACATACGGAACGCAGCAAACAAGTGAGTAATCAAATGAGAACACATTACTCCGTTACTGCGGAACGGCAGAGTTTTTAATGTAACCTGGCTGCTATTACGTCCGAACTGCACGTATGAGCCATTGCTAAAGGACGTGCGCAATATGCTGCTCATTTCCTGTGAGGAAATTAGACTCCCACTATGCTGGCAAGTGCAAAAACAAGAACTACAACGGAAAAGCGCTTCACAAACTTATCAAAAAACCAAATTGGTTCCATTATCACTAATGTTGCTGCACTTACCCAGAAATGTGAATACGGTTTACAGCAACAACACTAACTGATGTTTACTACGTCCTCTATCCATGGACAATAACAGAGGAATGGGTCCTCATCTGCTTACTGCTTTCTGTAAGTCTTTCACAAGAGCGAAGAGCTTGCCGTAAAAGAGACGTGGTGCACAGTACCGAAATGAACAACTACTCATAGCTCTGAAGGTATGTATTTCAGAGCCCATATTAACTGGGCGGTTTTGCTTCTTCTTGCTCCATACTCCCACCTCTCAAAATATGGGATACTTTTTTTAACAGTCTGTGTATCTACCAAATGGTATCAAGGCAACTGTAAAAGAGAAAAACTCATGTACGACGAATGGTACTAATTAATAAAGCAAACTCTCATTATAGCGTCAATACGTGTTAAAGTCATTATGAAATCACCGGACACTGTTGGTAGCCATTACAACTATAATAATTGCGTAAAAATGTATAAAAACATGTTCATAATTAGAAAACCCATTTCTCCTATTAACCCTGGAACACTAAAGGGAGGACCGAGCGGGGTGGCGCAGTGGTTAGACACTGGACTCGCATTCGGGAGGACGACGGTTCAATCCCGCGTCCGGCCATCCTGATTTAGGTTTTCCGTGATTTCCCTAAATCACTCCAGGCAAATGCCGGGATGGTTCTTCTGAAAGGGCACGGCCGACTTCCTTCCCAATCCTTCCCTAATCCGATGAGACCGATGACCACGCTGTCTGGTCTCCTTCCCGAAACCAACCAACCAACCACTAAAGGGAGGAATTGTTACTAAACTATCGTTAATTTTACTACTACATATTCTTCAAAGGAAGTCATAATTCATAGTTCATCCACTGGTTAATTACAAGGTGTTCAGTAGTATTTCAAATACGAAATAAGTACAAAATATTCTGTTTTACACCGTATACTGACAGGAACAATTCCAGAAGGGGGGGGGGGAGGGGTTAAGGGTGGGGGCGAGAGGAGGAGGGGGTTTGGCGGAATGGAAGATCGCTTAGCAGAAGGAGAGTTGGGGTCCCTCACCGACAAATTGGTAAAATCTGGTGTTGCTTAAAGTAGTTTTCGGTAACTGTTTTGGAGTTTAGGTTAAAAACGTGTCTACAGAACGTGTGTGCCCGGGAAAATAATAAGATTTGACGCAGATGTCCCGTGATTTCTAAGTTTTTGTCTGGGGTCAGCAACTTCAGTGTTGGTAGGCATACACGGCGTATTTAACTTGATTATTGTAAATTGTTAGTCGTACATTAATATACATCCAATGTATCTTGATTATTGTAAATTGTTAGTCGTACATTAATATACATCCAATGTATATCAGTAAATAATAAGACACCAATTTCAAGTTAAATGACATTTATTGGTCTTGATAGTAAGCTATTTTCCGCTCTTACTCTTTTGTTAAAATGTGTTTGAAATACATTGCAACCTATATTGCTACATGATTATTAAAAAAAAAAAATGATTGAATCTGTTGAAGTAATATATTCGCTGATCTCTGAAGTCATTTTATCCAGTGTAATATGATACTTCATTGTGGGGGGGGGGGAGACTATAGCCCCCCCCCCTTTCTTGCCATCGCTCTTGTATACTGACAATACCAGATTGGTGGGAACCGCTAATTGGTACCAACTGCAGACGTAAATTTCACGAGGGCTTAGCAACCTAAATACCTAACATTGTTAGGGCAAAAATCTCTAGATAATACATTCGCATATTCTCGGAACCCAAATTTGAATAATCATCAAGAGACATCTACAACGCAGAAATGCCTGTTTATCGCAGCTCAGAATAAATGCATCCATCTAAAAAGCTATTTTTCAAATGTGATCAAATGAGGCGAAGATTGCTACCAGAAATTTTCCGCCGTGTGTCTTGATATGCAACACGGCGTGTTTCAGGTAGAAGGCGTCACAATAATTACGGATGGTAGAAGTGAAGTTACTCGTTGGTGACATTCGTGACTAACGGCACTGAAACTAAAGGGCCACGTTTCTACCACCCCATTAATAATCCGCTACCGAATAGAATTAACGCTTCTTCTTTTTTTTTTTTTTCATTACGAGGAATGGTGGCCAACATCTCCTTTGAGATCGCTGCCGCCCCAGTCGGCAGTTTTCCCGCACCGTGAAGTGAGTCGGTAATTCAACCGATTTCACCGTGTCGCGATGGGTTATATAATATACCGCGGCTGCCCTGAATACGGCGAGGTCTTCATTGTGCGGCAGCACCACCGCCACAGACATCACCACTACAACCACACGGTGGTCTCTCCCGTTCGACCGACGGTTGAACTCCAGCACCACTATTGTTCGCTCGCTCCAAAACAAAACCGCTGAGAGAAAGAGGTCTTTCGGAGAGGGGGAGGAGGGCAAAGGACAGACGTTGAAAAACCGATCGCCGCCCACTGGACGATATATCCAGAGAAGTTTTGCGGTTGGCACCCTTGCAACCTCTCCGCACGCCGCGGCACAGTGTTGTGTTCTGCAGGCCGCCTGTCGTTGCCGCGACGTTTTTATTACGAGACCAGGACCGCCCACCCCTCTTCACCCTCACCCTCCCCCATCCCCCCCTACCACTGATCCCAGCAGCCTTCATTATCCCTGCCGCCTACGTACAATATTCGTCAACTTTAAACACAAAAAAAGCGCCAGCGGCCATTGCCCCGCACTACTCTCCCTGCTCCTTCCCTCACACACACACACGCACACACAAGATCGCGTAAATGTCTCTGAAACTCCCACACGTGAACGAGTAGTCGGGCGCACATACGGAAACGAACACCTACCTACGCGCACAGACTTGCGTGAACCTGGCGTATGTCGGGTTAATTACAGCATCGCAAACAGCGGCACCACACATACACACACGCACACACACACACACACCTACACATCGGCGAGAACGTGTGTGTGCAAGCAACCGACTCGTGGCGCCGCCGCTGCGCTGCGCTGCTTTGCAACAATCGAGGCCTAGCTAGCGCGCATGCGCAAGCTACTACCTCCACAGATTGCCATAATGAAAGAGTTATACGCGGAAACAATAGGTCCGCTTTCTATGGCCTTCTATTGAGGGACGGCGGTGGCCGTTGCACGGCCGGGAGTCGGTGCGGGGCGCCAGAATGTATACCCTATGGCTAATTAATTGTGCCCCGACCTCTATTCTACCTCGAGCGTTCCCTTCCCACCTCTCCCTCCCCCTTCTCGTCCCTTGCACCCCCTCCCCTACCAACCCCCTCTCCGCCCCTAGCTAGGTTCACCCACCATTCTCCCCTCTCCCTCCCCCTCCCGCCCGTTTTAAATTATGGCCCACCCTAACAAACGCCCCCTGGCCCCGCGCAATGAAATTCAATGTATAGTCCTCGACCACCTACCCTCGCCCTTTCTCCCTTTATGTATGTCTTCCACCCCCGGCCGCCGCGCCGCTCTTTCAGACTCACCCCTATGTCAAGGCTATCTTACATTCAAGTGGTAATTAGGGAACGCACTTTACAGAACCCGGAGTGTCAATACGGCAGAGACCGCCGGTATGAATACACAGCGACAGAAGATACGGCGGCTGCGAGCGCGCAGATTTTTGCCACACTCGGGTCTCTCTTGTCACGGCTTAGCTGGTCTCCCAAGTTACATCACTGACCGTCGCCGCTGAGGGAACGCCGCTGCCGATATTGCAGACCCGACTCGTAGAATAGCTTTTGTCACCATCCCGATGTTCGCTCAACGAAGTGGTTGATTATCGCAGCACGACTATTCAACATCTCAGGTTCAAATGGTTCAAATGGCTCTGAGCACCATGGGACTCAACTGCTGAGGTCATTAGTCCCCTAGAACTTAGAACTAGTTAAACCTAACCAACCTAAGGACATACACACATCCATGCCCGTGGCCGGATTCGAACCTGCGACCGTAGCGGTCTCGCGGTTCCAGACTGCAGCGCCTAGAACCGCACGGCCACTGTGGCCGGATCAACATCTCAGGGATGCTGAACTACAGTGGGTGGAAACGCCGAAGCACACTACCACGTCTAATACGCTGTAGGAAAACCGTTAGTATTCAGAAAAGCCTCCAGTCGTCTCGGTATTTATAAATAAACGGTTTCAGAGAATCTCCTATCATTCTTCCTGCAAAATAGTGGCGAGTTCAGGTAACAATTATGAAGGTAGATAGCGATCATGCACCGTTATCTCCAAGTGCACTACAAATGCACAATATTACTGAGATCTTGTGGTTGTGGTCACCAGGTGAGATGCAATAGTTTTTCCTCGTGCTCACAAAGCTAGAACTGGACGATGTAATCTGTGTGGACAGGTACCGTGTTTTCTTGGAACACATCACCACCATTGGGGAACAGCCACTGTACATCGCGATGCAACTGGTCAGCCAAAATGGTCACATAATGCTTGGCAGTAATCTGACCTTGCATAGTACTGACGGTCCACGATACGGCTGCCCAAATAATCAACCACCATATTTCACTCTCGGGAAAAACACAGGCAGAAGTTGGAAACAGTGTGCAACCAGTCTAGTCCGACCAAATAACTGTCCTCTTTGCTCCATGCTCCTGGTTTTATGGCTTCGGAACTACGTTTTCTTGTTACGGGAGGGGACTGATGACCTCAGATGTTAAGTCCCATAGTGATCAGAGCCATTTTTTCTTGTTAGGGGAATCTGCATCACAGATGAGTAGTTTTGGAATTCCAGCTCGTCGTGCAATATGATGCTTTGGGAGCCCCCTTTGTGTTGTTTTGGTGCTGACAGGACTCGCGAGTACAGCATTCAGTTCTGTAGTAATATTTGCAGTTACCGTCTTCTTATTTTTCGCCACAATCGTCCTCGATGATCACCTGTCCCGATCACTCAAGACACAGTTTCGTTCGCGTTCTGACTTAGCGGACGACGTTTTCCCGCTTTCCCCGCAAGCGATTTAAATCTTCGAAACAGTGCCTCTTGAAACAGAAAACACTTCGGCTACTTTGGTTACGATAGCATCCACCATATGAACATCAAAAATCTGGCTACGTTCTAAGTCACTTAGCTTCGACATAATGCATTCACAACTACACAGAACACTGTTATGACTACGGCTGACGCTTGCAAGTTATTGACGACACTGCGCAGCTGCCGTACGTGGATAAATACAACAGCGCAAGCTGCAGGCTTGACCAACATCCGCATTCACGTTCAATCATGCATTTCTCATATTTTTGTCTTTACGTGAACCACCGTAAAAAACTGAACAGCTGTGAGGTGAGTCTCGTGGTCGTGCGGTAGCGTTCTCGCTTCCCACGCCCGGGTTCCCGGGTTCGATTCCCGGCGGGGTCAGGGATTTTCTCTGCCTCGTGATGGCTGGGTGTTGTGTGATGTTCTTAGGTTAGTTAGGTTTAAGTAGTTCTAAGTTCTAGGGGACTGATGACCTAAGATGTTAAGTCCCATAGTGCTCAGAGCCATTTGAACCATTTTTTTTGTGAGGTGAGTAAGAATGGTACTTCAGGGCGTTTGAATTTGCTCTCTTGATTAGTCTTGCCATCTATGAATGCAGTTCCTACGCACTGTTTTTCTTTTGCCGGCCGGAGTGGCCGAGTGGTTCTAGGCGCTACATTCTGGAACCGTACGACCGCTACGGTCGCAGGTTCGAATCCTGCCTCGGGCATGGTTGTGTGTGATGTCCGTAGGTTGGTTAGGTTTAAGTAGTTCTAAGTTCTAGGGGGACTGATGACCTCAGAAGTTAAGTCCCATAGTGCTCAGAGCCATTTGAACCATTTGTTTTTCTTTTTTAGATCCATCTATGTAAATATGTCTTGAACACATCATGCTGCTTAACTATCAGCTAACATTTTCTGATTCAGTGTGCCTTGAATGAATAGGTGCTGCTTCCAAATGTTCAGCTTCAATAATGGCGGAGGCCGCGTTGAAGCAGCTTATCTTTGGAGAAGTTTAGGGGTATGCACACAAAAGTACACAATTGAAGTAAAACCCGCTAAGGGCTGTAGTTCCTTGATAAAGGAGTACCTGTCTGCATACCACCTACTAGTGAGTTGGCAAATGGCTCTGAGCACTATGGGACTTAACATCTGAGGTCATCAGTCCCCTAGAACTTGGAAGTACTTAAACCTAACTAACGTAAGGTCATCACACACATCCATGCCCGAGGCAGCATTCGAGGCTGCGACCGTAGCGGTCACGTGGTTCCAGACTGAAGCGCCTAGAACCGCTCGGCCACACCGGCCGGCCTACTAGTGAGTTTCCTAATCTTTATTAACAAACTGTCAATTAAGAAGAGCGCACCCTTCAATAGGAATTTTCGGGTGATATATTTCCATTGTAGTACTTGTTGCATTATATTTGTTTGCATCGTCAAAACGCTAATTGTAATCGATTTGTCTTCTCCATCACAGACTCCGACAATTATCTAATCTCTCTAACCTATTTTCTGTTGCTGACTCGCAGCAGATACATTTTAGAGAGGCTTACATACTCGTACAGATTAGAAATTTAAGAAGAAACAATCAATATTTTATCTGATTCACGACTCAACGTTGATGTTCTTAAAATGCTATCGTCTGCCGGCCGAGGTGGCCGAGCGGTTTTAGGCGCTACAGTCTGGAACCGTACGACCGCTACGGTCGCAGGTTCGAATCCTGCCTCGGGCATGGATGTGTCTGATGTCCTTAGGTTAGTTAGGTTTAAATAGTTCTAAGTTCTAGGGCACTGATGACCTCAGAGGTTAAGTCCCATAGTGTTCAGAGCCATTTGAACCATTTTGCAATAATCTCAACGAGACCAAAAATTATCTAGTACATCATATCATAGAACAGGTCAGGAGCTTCTCCGCCCAAATAAAACTGTCACCATGTTTTGGGCGAAGCCGCAGAGCGACGTATAAGAAAATGATGAAGCAGATACTCTGAGCAAGGTAGCCGTGAACACTGGTGCAGTGGTAGACAATATGGTGCCACCTGACCACCTCCTACATACCACAAGGGTTAGCATAACGGCCCGATGGAACGGAAAGCTCACTCGGTCTTACGAAATAAACGACACTATGCTGCAATGGTAACTATTGTCCAATCACATTCTTCGTACCAAAATTGCAAGTATATCTGCAACTTCATAGCGCTAATATCACGACTTCGATTCAATCACGGGAGATTTCGCTAACATCTCTACTGCCTCTATATGATCACAGAGTCTTCAAGTGAGAATGGCAGTGAGGAAGATGTTGATCACATTTTCTTCGGCTGCGACAGAAGATATCAGGAAACTATGACACCAGTGCAGCGTTAGATTTTCTGGCAATGCATCATCATTCATCATCATCTTCTTTGGCCCTTTGTCCTGCTTCAACACAGGGTCGGCCTTGTTACAATGGATGTGGCGGTGTTGGTGTTAAGGGGTGGCCAGATAACACCACCCCCCCCCCCCCCCCCCGAGACGGAAGTCGTGTACCCCAGCTGTCTGCGTCTAGTGTAAACCATGAAATACTGCGACCGTTTGCAAATGTCTGCGAGTCTTGTAACTGAGGCGGAACGTGGGGACCAGTCCAGTCTTCAAATAGCGGGATGTGGAAAACCTTCTAAAAACCACGTTCAGGCTGGCCGGCATACCGGCCCTCGTCGTTAATTCGATCTGGGGCCGGCGCACCTACCCGAGTCCAGGAAGCAGCGCTTTCGGCTACCCTGGCGGGTTTTTCCGGCAGTGCATCATCGACAAATATTCACCATTTTAGCAACAGAAGACGTTGCAAAAACAAACATAATGTCTTATGGGATAACAGCAATCAGTGATTTTATAATGTTACTTAAAATCCGTCTTGATTGCAAATATTTTATTATTCATATGACCGATTTCAGTTCATTCAGAACCATCTTCAGATCTGATATTTCAGTTACAGGAGTAACTGAAATATCAGATCTGAAGACGGTTCTGAATGAACAGGAGTAACTGAAATATCAGATCTGAAGACGGTTCTGAATGAACCGAAACCGGTCATATGAATAATAAAAAATTTGCAATCAAGACGGATTTTAAGTAACATAACAGAAGACGTATTAGTGTATAAACTTCTATACGAGTTTATAGCAAAAAGATAAATAAGATTATAGGAAAAGTGATTATTTTTAATTATTTTGTTGCAATATGGTAAATGAATATGTAAGAAATATGTCATCAATCCTTGTCTCGTATAACTGAATGTCTATTAATTTTCTTAAATCATTGACTTAAATTCAGACAAATGAAATGTAATAATTGTTGTTTTTAATGGTTTCAAGTTGTTACATATTTAAACGCTAAAAAATCATTCTCAGATTGGCTGTATTGGTGATGTCCAAAAGCTATTAATAGGTTGTTTAAAAAACTGAACAGTCATCGCCCGGGGTCTGCGCAGATAAGGGTAATTATATCAGCATCCACAAGTCCCTTACCCACATCGACATCCGCAATACTTTTATCCGTATCCACGGTTACCTATATTTTATAAACCCCTTGTGTATGGCGGAACTCTGAAGTTACGCTTGCAATTCGTCTGAGTTTTCATCTGCTGTAGTCAGACCTCGTAATTAAGATTCCATATTCCAGGAACGCGCGGTCCGGTCATGACATTCTAATACAACAGAGTCTGTCAATTCTTGGTATGTTTCATAAATTACAAGTTTTTGTGGAATTTGCTGAAACAGATTTTGTGATAAGGCGAGCAAAATTAATCTGGGCCGGAAAATATTCCATGCACCGTACAATAGGCAACCCAGCTTACACCAGCCGCAACCGGGAAATATGATGTAATTTGGGGTGCCTGTCTTCAGGTGCGTGAAAAATTTTCCGTTCCAGTTTCATTTTGCTCACCTTATATTTTCTGCGGAATGTTTTCACTATATTGTCAAATGAATCTGTGTCACAAGTTGACGTCTTGCCTTGCATACTGTTAAATGTTAATCAGATGGTTCGATTATTAAATGTACGCTAACTCTTGTTATTGTGCAACACTTCCCTTTGTATTAAGCGTTACACTGTGTATTTGTAAATACATATTTAACAGGAACATTGATTGCTCGTTGATCGTATGTTGTCGAGGTCTTCAGTCCCCCCACACTTCCCTGCGTTACAAATTGACAGTTGACAACTGATGACTTAAGAAGCATCCCATCAACGCTTTCTTCTTTCAGTCAAGTTGTACGATAACTTGCCTTTTTCCCCAAATTCGACTCAGTATCGCTTCATCAGTTGCTCGACTCACCTGTCTAATCTTCAGCATTCTTCTGTAGCACCACATTTCAAAAGGTCCCGTTTCCTTCTTGTGTCAACTGCTTATCGTCCACATTTTACTTGCTTACAAGACTATACTCTATACAAATACATTCAGAAAAGACTTCCTAACACACTGATTTATAAAAAAAGTTAGTCTGCAGTGCTCAAACCGTGAGAAGTCATCTGGTCTGATGGTGAGTGCACCCATTCGCTTGCCGCGGCTCTAGAAGGGGGGAGTGGTGACCCCATCCCCCTAGCAGCCTTTTACACTGGGAAATACCCCCAGTATTAAGTTTGATAGCAGGATGAGTGGATTTAGGTCAGTGCTGGAAGAAGAAAAATATCTCCGCTCCCGCCCGCTAGTCAACGCGAGACCATTAGGGCCAGAGTCTAGTGCTCTATTTTCTAGACCACCACGGTCGTCTAAATTTATCCTAGACGTTATCAACTCCTCTTCATCGGAAATGCTTTCCTTGTTATGGCCAGTCAGTATTTTATTTCCTCTCTACTTCACCAATTATAAGTTATTTTAGTGCCAAAATAGCAGAACTCATCTAGTAATACCCTAATCTAATTCCCTCAGCATCTCCTGACTTAATTCGGCTACATTCCATTACGCTTGTTTCAGCTATGTTGACGTTCCCCTTCAGTGATTTTGTACTGAACTTATTTATATCGCGTGTGCTACACGATCAGGAGTCAGACCGTAAAAGTGAAGATTCCAAACGCTGGTGTGCCCAGAATTGCCTTTATGTCACTTGGGTTGCTGATCGCTGTTACTGCAAAAGATACAGGAATGCCTCAGACACAAGCAGCTGCATGTTCTAAGGAAACAAAATGCACGTTTATAAACAGTACTGAGAAAAACTAAGAAGAAGGGCATGCCGCCATCTTAATCCTTGAAGATAAAAACAAAAGTACCGTATCGAGGATACTGTGCATTTAAGCCAATACAAAGGCACGCAATAGTAATAAGTTAAAACGATAATTATTATCATGATAAACTGCGTGAAATGCAAATATAGGAAAATCGTTATACTGATAATGTCCTTTGGATTTCAACCACAAAGTAATTATTATTGTTATTTTCAGCTACAGCGCAAGTTTTTATCTACAAAATAATTATTACTGTGGAATACCGCTGGTATATTAGCATCCGCACAAGCCTCTAGTTCTGTCGAACTGACATTGCGAGCTGGACTTGGCTGTAACAGAAATGTGTTTTCGGCTGCTAAAGTGACATCACGTAACTGTGTGTGCCCAAAATGTGTAGTGGCAGACTTAACATTTCAGCATGTGGCTTTTCATATTTTTTGGGAATCCACAAAGGCTGTTAGAGCGTGTAGGGCATGAGGAATATCTTTGCCTACTTATTATTCAATCATGATAGACTTGAGTTAGAGCAACTTCAACATTGTTAGTAAATAATTATTAAGATTCATGGTTCTCCAAACGATTATACTCATTCCACCAAGTACGTCCTATAGAAGGATCTATAGCACTTAGTTGAAATTTTCACCTATCTTTTGGGGAATGTACTCGGTACCAAAATTCGTACAAATATTTCGGGATGACTGAAACAGACGGTACTCCAGTGAAGCGTCCGTCGGCTGGACAGTTAGTGTTAATGAACAGGTATATGAAAATACGCCCAATGAAATTTGTGCCTGTACAAAAATCTGTGAAATTCGCACACACACATTCCTGGCAACACCCTGCTCACTAACCCACAGCCTACCTGCAACCCCAGCGTCCTCTCCAATCGGAAATGCTCCGTGTGCCCGCATTGAGGCGCTCTGCAGTGGTATCCGAGCCACGTCGATGCTGCCGTACAAATGACCAACAAGCTACCGGAAGCAGAGAGCTACCTAGGTCGACATAGCATTCTACGATGCATCTTACATACGCACATTGCACACATTATAGTTGTTTTAAATTGTAAATCCTGCTTTTCCTTTTTCGTCTTTACTACTCTGTCCTAATACGAAAAATCGTTACGCCTTAGTTAATATACCATCTTATTAAGGTAACATATCTCACACGTACCAGTAATGACGATGGTATGCGGAATTTTAAGGATAACGAAAATATGTTCATACTTCCGATTCACATACAGAGGACGCGCGGGTGCAATGCCAGAAAGGAAGGAAGGGAGATTAAGAGTTTAGTGTCGCGTCGACTTGAGGCCATTGTAGACGAAGCACAAACTCAGCTTTGTGAAGGAGGGGAAAAGAAACTGGATTGCCCTTTTCAAAGGAACCATCCCGGCATTTGGCTTAAATGATTTCGGGAAACGACGCAAAACCTAAATCTAGATGGTCGTTCTTCCAAATGCGAATCCATTGTGCTAATCACTGCGTGTCGCCCTGCGATTGCAAGGAGAAGCCATGCACAGCTTATGTCACCTACATACTTGTGAACTCAGTATGACAACGCATCCTATGTACAGTGCATGTAAACTACGTGCTGATCCACCGGTATGGACCATGTTTTATTTGATGTTTATTTTGAAGTATGGTTTGTGGAATAGAAGAGCTACGATTTTTAAATTGCGTGTTTGCAATACCGCTTAGATTTTCCTTTGTAGTTCTTAAAGATATGTTAAGAAGTAAAAATTTTTCGATTGCGTCAGACTGAAAAAAAATTACAGCCACTTCCGATTGTAAAAGTTTTGTCATTTATAGTCTTCTATGTATGTACAAAGAACAGTCACGTGGAAACGAGACAGATGGGAAGAAGTAAGTAAACTGTTCATTCTCTGAAAAGTAAGTGCCGTTGCTGTTAATGCATTACTCACATTGTGAGACAAACTGGTCAACGCTGTGATGGAAAAATGTTTGTGGCCGCCCACGGAACCATGATAGTACGCAGGCGTGCGCCTCTTCCTCCGAATCAGATCGACAGCCACGAACGTCATTCTTCAGGGGTCAAAAAACAGTGAGCTTCACAGGAGCTTTCCTGCGAAGTTTGGAAAGTAGGAGACGAGGACGGGGCGTGAGTCGTGCTTGGATAGCTCAGATGGTACAGCACGTGCCCGCGAAAGGCAAAGGTCACGAGTTCGAGTCTCGTTCCGGCACACAGTTTTAATCTGCCAGGAAGTTTCATATCAGCGCACACTCCGCTGCAGAGTGAAAATCTCATTCTCAACGACCTTCCTGTAAGTTCTCAAATGTTCAAATGTGTGTGAAATCTTATGGGACTTAACTGCTAAGGTCATCAGTCCCTAAGCTCACTCACTACTTAACCTAAATTATCCTAAGGACAAACACACACACCCATGCCCGAGGGAGGACTCGAACCTCCGCCGGGACCAGCCGCAAAGTCCACGACTGCAGCGCCCAAGACCGCTCGGCTAATCCCGCGCGGCTGTAAGTTCTAATCTCCCCGATATTCTCGTCGTCGTGCTAGGCTCTGTCCGTCAGGATTTCTCAGGGACAGTCACGTAGTCGGGGTAGGAAGGCCCTCTGCTGAATCAGCATCAGTTAGAGCGACGACGGACTGCGGCCCTTGAGGTGGTGACCGGAGCGACGCCTCGTGGGCGCGACCGCAGCGGTTCCTGCAGCGGGCCGGCGTCCTGCATAAATACGACAACAGCCCCTGGGAAGAGGTGGGCGGAGGTAAGTGGCCGCTCCTCACCCCCTCCTCCGGCCTGCCACCCATGAATATGAACGCCGTGTAATTGTGCGCCAGTAAATTGGCGACGCCCGGCGCCAGGGTCCGGTGGGGTCCCGCGCGGCCGCCGCGAAATTTCATTAGCCCAGGTAGTAAATACGGGCCCTCCCGCCCCTCCGACGACTTACCCCGTGGCCTGCAGAAAAAAAAGAGGGGGGTAAAAAAAGAACCCACACGCATCGTCCGGGCCGGCGCAGTGCTCGTATAAATAAATGCCCGCTGCGAATTAACGCCGTAATGCGGTCGGCTGCAGTTTCCTCTGTTTCCCCTCGCGGCGGTGGCACTCGCCAGCTTCCACCTGTCCGTGACAGCTTTTTTTTTTGTCGCCAGAAGGGGGCGGGGCAGGATAAATAATGCCATTTAGACCGGGAATTTTGGATTTCTTTGGCCTAATAAGCAGCAGAATTTGAAACTTACGAGTCACGTTACCCCGGATACCTGGATGCTGATTCCGGTACCAAAGCCGTCTTCACACTAGATGAGATAGCTAACGAGTTTTTGTGACGTCAATTCTTGTTACTTCGCTCTGAAGAACCATTGCCTCGCTTGAAACGCTAAATACGAGTGTCGTTCACTAAGTAATGGAATTTTTTTTTTCTGAAAGCAGGTTGGTTTTATTCAGTAGTCATATGCACGTATTATTCCCCACTCTTTTCGCTGCGAAACCCTGTTTTTCAGCATAATTCCCGTTCTTATGTCACCCTACTGGGAGGGCCTGTATGCCTGCACGGTAGCACTCTACTGGTCGACGTCGGAACCAACGTCTTGCTTCATCAGTAACCTCTCCATCATCCACCTACTGCTTCCGGCGAAGTGCATCCTTCTTTGGGCCACACAGATGGGGGTCGCAAGGTGTGAGATCCTTGCTGCAGGATGAATGAGGAAGACCAGTCCCATGAAGTTTTTTGAGCTCCTCTCGTCTCTGAAGACTTGTGTGAGGCCTTGGGTTATCATGGAGAAGTTTATTTGCATTTCTGTGGCGACGAATACGTGAAAATCACTTCAACACTACAGGAGTCATAGTTATGTGCGGCCGCCCGGCGCGCGGGAGATCGTACTGGTTTTTGCGGCCTTGTTTTGATGACGAGAGACGCCTTGCTCAACAACTCACCTTGCTTTTGTCCACTGGCAAGTCTCCATAGACATTCTGCAAGCGCCTATGAATATCAGAGATGCTCTGGTTTCTCATCAAAAGGAACTCAACGACAGCTCCCTGTATGGAAAGGACTTCCTTCACAGGACCGAGCGAGGTGGCGCAGCGGCTAGCACACTGGACTTGCATTCGGGAGGGCGACGGTTCAATCCCGCGTCTGGCCATCCTGATTTAGGTTTTCCGTGATTTCCCTAAATCGCTCCAGGCAAATGTCGGGATGGTTCCTTTGATAGGGCACGGCCGAATTCCTTCCCCGTCCTTCCCTAATGCGATGAGACCGATGACCTCGCTGTCTGGTCTCCTCTCCCAAACAACCCAACTTCCTTCACAATGCCATTTTGAATTCTACGTATAGCGCTGCCACCTATCAGAACTTCCCGCTTCAGTCTCTATAGACTGAAGCGGGAATATTTCCCAACGCCGCGTAACAAATTCTGCATTTTTCAACCGAAGTTGACTGAGACAAAAATGTGTTTAATTACTTAATGAACGCCCCTGTGATATTTCGTCAACGTGCTACGAAAAAAGGGACCAATAACAGCACCACCAGGTGGCAGTCATAAGTGGAAAGAACGCTTTCTACGTCACAAGCAGCGCTTGCAAGGCGCCCCATAGTATTCGTCTTTTCCATCTGAAGCCCATATTTCGTCAATTTTATGCAAAAACATAGAACGCACGAATATATGCTGTTTCTTAGCACTAGCCCATTAAGGATCTCGGAAAAATGCGTCATTACTGGTGTGTTTTGTTGTAATAAAACGACGGGAAAATTTAAATCGGTGGTCAACGAATTTTCGTATTTAGCTAACTATATTTATGTTATAAACCACGTGTTATTAAAGACAACGGCACATTGAGGATTCATCAAAAACATACCGTTCTTGGTAGGACCTTGTAATGGGACATCCTCCTCTAGCATTACTTCTCTTCAAGAGTAATTGTCGATATCAGCATTATTTTTTTTTCGAATTTGTGACAAGTTAGTATTGTCTCACTTACTTTTCTGAAAACTTTCATACACTTATATTAACAGTATGCCACATTTCAAGCCAAAATTAATGAAAAGGAGTTACTTTATAAAATATTTTGATTTCGATGTTACAATCGGTAAGTACTAGTTCTGCATGTATGAAGTGTACCGAAAAGTAATGTGTACAGAGATATTTAGACTGCCCTTTTCATCTAATAGAGACATTAAAATATAATAGGCGATAGAAATGCAGGCTCACAACTTTCGTGGTAGTTTTCAATTATTAAGCGTAATGACTTAACAACTCTGTATCAGTGCCTTCAAATAAAGTTGTTATGCACTACTAACCTGTGCCTATTTATTTTAGTTTTTGTCTTTATATAGGCACTTGGAAAAGTGTAGTTTATTTTATAATCATAAATAGGTTCTTTGAGAAATGAGGCATTCTATTGTACAGAGGGGAAAATGCATTGTTTACTGTTACAGTGAAACGAATTTTTATTAATAGTGTTATTTGTTGCTCGCTGAGTTGTGGTCGAAACTCTTTGAAGATTACGTTATTCCCGCATGTTTCCTCACAGTGACTATTCCGATATAAAAATATGTTCATTATCACTCGTCCTAGCTATACAAGAAATGGGATTAAATGTCATTCCGTTTGCGTATGAATGTTTAGGATAATGACGTATAAATACGTCACAATAAATATTCCTCTCCACTTTGCCAGTGGCGAAAACATCACAGGAATCGTAAAATTAAAAAAAAAAAAAAAAAAAAAAAAAAAAAATCTGCTTCACTATAGTATTCGACTGTGGGGAAGAAACGCAGTACTATACAGCTACTTTCATGTTTACAACTACTTTCATTAACATATACTGACAATACACGCCTGACCGCAAGCTCCTGGTTCCCAGTTGTCTCTGCGGCAGTTTATGTCCATCTTTTTCTTGACATGCGGAAACCGTTTTCGCAATCGTCAGTGCAGTTCTCAGCTGAGCAGCTATCCATATTTACGACGAATTTTCCAATGTGTTTACTCAGAAGTATCCACTCGCATCGTGACTCATGTTCAAATACGTATGAATATTCTATACTTTGGAGAAAACTTGGCGGACGGTTCAGCTCAGGTTACAGGAGTCTTACTTCCTGCTATGAGTAGCGTGTTTTCTGCCCAAGCACCCAGGTCAGTACTTTGACTGAGGGCAGTATCAAAGCCAGAGAGGTGTTGCATGGTGTCAGCTTGATTTCTCCTGATGGTGTCTAAATTTTTGTTCAGCATGTAGGTGGTGAGATGTTGAACCTTAGGAAACCGTCCAACAACCTTGCTACAACTCTCGTCATACTGCAGAGTGAATGGCTAATCTCCCGGTTGTGCCTCCACTGAGTGCAGTTACACACCGGGAGATCAGTTCTCCGGCAGGTCTGCTCAATGCAGCCGGTACAGCATATTTACGAGTCGGTAACAGAACGGGTGGACGGCGTGTGGCATTGCAGTCACAAACGGGGCGGATGGTCCCCAGGACGGCCACTGTAGCGGACACACACACACACACACACACACACACACACAGAGGGTGGGGCGACACGCATTTCTGCCGTTAGCGCGTCCGCGACATGCACGCCGGCGCCGAACGAGACAATTGCCATTGTGCGGTGCGCGCGGCGGGGCCCTCTCCTATCTCTTGCAGTAACCGCCGCACTGAGGAGCACACCTGGCGCCTACAATGCGTTTTCCGCCGGCCAATGCCACTCGTGGCCCGCCGCGCCGGAATTAATCTGCTTTCTGCGCAGTTATTGCGTAATTCGCGGAATCAATCGGGCGCCACGAGGCGGACGCGACGCGATTGCCATCCGAGGGATTGGGAAGGGTGGGAGAGAGGGGGGGAGGAGGGGGAGGGGACAGAGCGCTGCTGCCGTGCTGTGCGGAGCAGATAGCCCGGTGCCGCCGCCGAGCCTCGAAGCAAAGACCGCTGGCTGACCGCGTCCTGTCCGTGTTTCTGGCAGCGAGGCTGTCCACAACGAGATCCTCGGAGAATTAGACCAGCAATTACCGGACGGGTACACACGGAAGACAATCTGCGCTGCGTCCGTAACTCTCGTCCCTCCCCACACGGCAGCCTATCTAGCGACTGCATACTGGGCAACGGATACAATACTCAGAGATCAGCGCTAAGCTCAGCAAGGTGGTACAATGTAAAAGCTTTATCTTCGCGGGAAAAAAGAAGGGGAAAGGATCGGATCAGCTTAATAACGGAAGTCTTCATAGTCAACTGGATTTAATAAGTATAAATATGAAACAAATCGATAGTAATTCTCTGTCAGGGCCAGAAAACGCTTCTAATCTTACCGGGTGGTTATAATTAATGTACAGCAATTCACGAGTTACAGTTTGGACTCTGACTATAGTATGAAGGCGAAACTTGATAGATATGTTTAAGCGTTAACGCGGAACCAATTCACGATGGGAAAAAACATTAGTTCCAGTTTTGGCGATGTACATTATTCATAGACGGAAGAGCCAAAGAAACTGCTACACCTGCCTCATAACGTGTAGGGACCCGCGAGCACGTACAAGTACCGTACCACGACGTGGCATGGATTCGACTTGTCTGAAGCAGTGCTGGAGGGCACTCACACCATGACTCCTGCAGGGCTGCCCTTAAATCCGTGAGAGTCTGAGGGGGTGGAGATCTCTTCTGAACAGCACGTTGCAAGGCATCCCATATGTGCTCAATAATGTTCACGTCTGGGGAGTCTGGAGCCCAGCGGAAGTGTCTGACTCAGAAAAGTGTTCCTGGAGCCACTCTGTAGCAATTCTGGACGTGTGGGGTATTGCATTGTCCTGCTGGAACTGTCCAAGCCCGTCTGAATGCACAACGGACATGAATAAATGCAGGTGATCAGAGAGGATGCTTAAGTACGTGCCACGTGACAGAGTTGTATCTGGACGTATTAGGAGGCCCATATCACTCCAACTGCACACGCCCAGAGCCTCTACTAGCTTGAAACACTCCTCCGCTGACATGGAGGGTCCAAGGATTCATGAGCTTATCTCCTTACCCGTACTCGTCCATCCGCTCGAAACAATTTGAAACGAGAATCGTTTCCATTCATCAACAGTCCTATGTGGATGTTGACAGGCCGAGGAGAGGCGTAGAACTTTGTCCATGCAGTCATCAAAGGTACTCGAGTGGGCCTTTGGCTTCGAAAGTCCATATCGACATTTCGTTGAATGGTTCGCAAGATGATAGTTGTTGATGGCCCAGCATTGAAATCTACAGCAATTTGCGGAAAAGCTGCATTGCTGTCGCAATGATCGATTCTCTTCACTCCTTTCTGGATCTTTTTCCAGCCGCAGCGATGTCGGAGATTTGATGTGTTACCAGACTCCTTATATTCGCGATACAATCGTACAGGAAAATCCCAACTTCGTCGCTACCTCGGAGATGCTGCGTCTCGTCGCTCGTGCACCGACTTTAACAGCACGTTCCAACTCACTTAAATCTTGATAACCTGCCATTGTACAGCAATAACCGATCTAACAACTGCGTCAGACAACTGCGCCGTTCTCTATCCCCCCTGTATCAAACCGAGACATCTTCTACACCAAGTCTAATCCAGTATAATTGTCATTTTTATTTGGACAACCTTCAGCTGTTTATCTTAAATAATTAGACTTACATTTCATGTATTTCCTGGTGTCACAGATATCTCTACAATCAAAAAGCAAACACACAATGTGGGCTTTCACGGTCGGTATTTACTTCAGTTAAAGTTTCTGGGCTGAGTGCCCGTGGTCGACATATAAAAATGTACCCTGATGTTTCGTCTCAGACTCTGCGGAAGTGAAACGTTACCTGTATCAAGGGCTCGAGCCCCCGCCCCCTTGTATATAGTCCCTCAAAGAGGGCACAACCACTCGTCACGTTTCTCCGATTGCGTGATTAAGCTCTCGCTGGCGCCATATTTCTGTATTAAAAGTAATCGACTGCCATTCTGCAGACGCAGAGTCTACGTCGGTATTTTGTCTATCTTAACAGCTTCTTCTTTTCTGTTAAAACTATTGCGCTGTTTGTGCATCTGTATGGTCTCTCTACACACGTGTGCATGATAATGTGTTGTCTTTGCTAAATCCTTGACTCACTGAATTTTATTTTGTGGTTTCCGTCTTGGAATACATGTCCTGTTACGGCCGATTTGTCATTATGTGTCAGCAGCAGTTCCTTTAGCGGGTAGTCGAGTGTTAATAATTCTTTGTTTGATGCGAATATATACTCGCCCACAATGCCGAACATCTTTTGCTACTCTTAAGCGTTCTTTTATCTTACTGGTGGGTCTCAATACCGTTTCAACACCGTTCTTGGCCATCACTTTAGAGCTCCGGAACTTAACCTTAATTTAAAACAAAATAAAAAAATTGGACGGAAACCTTCTCTGTTGGTGGTCAGGACTAGCGAGGAATCAAAATTCAGTAATAGGATGTCGACAACAAAACCCTAAATGGGGAAGACTGGTAGTAATCGAAGGAATGTCAGTGGTGTAACAGAATAAGCGAAGTGTGCACTCGATATTCTCACTATAGATTAGCTGGCTGTCTGCGATTTTGCTGCGACATTGTGGACTGCAGAGTCCTTTCAAAGAGTACCTGCAAGTAGTATCTGACAAGGGCGTCCAGTTCAAAGCAGATGGGAGAAACGAGTTGTCGTGTGAGGTACATGTCCTCAAAACGAATAAAACTGCGCTCTCTTCTGAGAAAACTGCGCATCTACAACAAACAGATTGTAACGTAATATGCCTGATTCATGGCCATTATGTTCAAACTCCTTATGCAACGCAATTAGCATCATACACATTTTTAAAATTAAAAAAGCACATCATGACTATCAGTGACTATAAAACTATTTATTCATAAAATTCAGTATTGCTGTTTCGGAGCTGTGGCCGTTATCAAGTGGAATGGTACGTGATTGTACTTCAGCACGTCACAAATTCAGGGAACATTAAAATTTTTTTCGTTTGCTGAAGTGCAAGTCTAAAGATTGGCATAATTTTAAAAAAAAACAGACACTTTTCTGAGTGAGTACAGTAACTTTGAAGCTCTATTTTTTCTGACAGGTTTAGTAAAAACATAATTATTTAAGAAACACGTGAAATTTCTCGAATTTTATGTAAGCTAGAGGATCCTTCAAAAATCCAAGTAAGAAAATTTATGTAGTTCCATTCTACGGTAGCAAGTAACGCAATCGTCATTCCACTATCAACCAATTTTAGACCTTCAAAATATGCGCCATACTTTAAGACAGTTTAATCTTTGTTACAGAAACTAATGCGTCGTGCCAAAATTGACACTATGGAATGAGCAGCTACAATGAGGAGAACTATCTGCGTTGCAGTTTAACAGAAAGACTGCATCTAGGAACTGTCCTAGACTACCAGCAGTAACGAGTATGTTAACTTGTAGCAGCACGTCACCGAGGACTACTCATAATAGTTCATGCTTGTTGTAAACTGTGGCACGTGGTCAGAAGTTTGCTACTGACTAACGTTTTGGGCTTGATTATGGTACATATTCCAGCTAAAAAGACTTTATCCACGTTGAAAATTTGTGTAGTATTCCCGATTTAAAATTATGTAGTGTGCCTCTGATTTCGCCTAAGTCTTCAAAGGTAAAAAATTTCAATATTATTATTGGTATTAGTGTACTACACTGTATCTTGTATTCTACAAGGTGATGCCGAAATACTTAGATTACATGTCAACAAACAACATTCTGCGGTGGTTACAAGTTCAGTTCTGTCCTGGTAAGTGTCACATAACGTTAAGGAAGATGTTGCAGTTGAACAACCACTAATCGTAAATATGAACGGTCTAGTTTTATGATGACTAAAATTGCTTGTTATTAGTAAGCTGAGAGGAGGAAAGAAACAGAAAAATAAGAGACAGATTTTTTCAACTGTCTGAGAATAGTGTATTTTATTGGATAATGTATATTTCGAATCACAAACTTTTCAGTGATTCTACTGAGTGTTTTGAGACCTCATTGTTATTTAAAAGCTACGGAAACTGCTATCTCTTAGATTAAAAGTATGCAATAATGGCGTGAGAAAGAGTAAAGCGAATATTTTAACTTATCTTACACCTGTGAATGGCGTATTGATGTCTCCTTGCATATGACACCGCATACGACGCGTTGCTATAGTAACCTCTTAAATCGCAGAAGTTGTTCGGCTATCTACTTTCTTGCCATAGGGAATTTCAGTGTTCAAGAATTACTTTTCTTGCAATATTTAATTGCAACGAAAATTGTATTTATCACTTGGAATAATTAAGTGTCGGCACTTGTGAGCTTTCTACGAGAAATAGAATAAACGTCGACATACAGCGCAATATTCCTTGAAATTTTACGATCTTCGTAAATTGTGCACACATGTGGCGAACGGGTAGTGGTGTAAAAGTAAAACAAGACGAGGACATGACTGCATTGTAATACCATATGCGAGGAAACAACACAAATATGTTCTGAAGTTATTCTTTCAGCGTTCTCTGTTTACATTCGCTCCGTTTTACCACAGATAAGCGTTCCCACAGCATTACAGTGCCAGTTCAAGTATTTCAACAATGATTTCAAGCCCTGCTCTCCGAAATGTACATTGGCGAATGGGTGCGTTACTGTATATTAGTCTACGGAATTTTTTATTTAATTACCCAAAACTTATCTAGCATCAAGACGACCTACTGCGCATATACTGGGACTGCATGCGACGATGAACATAATAGCAGAGGTCACTGAGTTGTGCTGTGAATTCAGCAGCGTCAGACAGCGCGACCCGTGAGACAGGAATTTGCGCTAGGACCTTGGCAGGGGCGGAGAGGGTTGGGGAAGGGGGGGAGGAGGGGTAGGGGTGCTTCGCCCTCCTTCACAATGGGGCCTCTTATTATTACCGCAAGCGACACATACTAGAGCGCTAATTACCACGGCCAACAAATTGTTTCTCAACTACTAATTTGGTGGAGAGGCGGCCGGCGCGCGCCATGGCTGTGTGTGTGTGTGTGTGTGTGTGTGTGTGTGTGTGTGAGCCCACCCACACCCGGCGGCCCACAACCTCGCGCCTGCGCGGAAGCTCATTATAATCCCGGACGTACGCCGGGGACCGCTGCAGGGGCGCCACCGTCTACCTCTGCAGTTGGTACCACTGCTCTGTAACTTGTGCACTGACCATCTACGCCTTCCATACGAAACTACAAACACCTATACTATTCCACGAAAAGCAATCTACCAAGCAGTTTTATAATATCATGTTAATGATTACGTGTGTGGGCGCGCTACAGAACAAGTGCGGTTTAAATCGTCATATGTGACTAGTCTCATTTTATTACGAAGCATTTTCACTGTGCTTGAAATAGATGTACATTTTCACTTGCTTCACTTTTCACCTGCCGTTCTCTTATTTGATAACTAGCTGCAGTGCTCGGCGTTGCACGGGATATTTAATATCTGATGCACAAAATGAGATTGCACGTCTCAACCATGTGATACTAGCGCGTTCACGCTGAAACAGATAAGGCCGCAAGTTTCTTAAGGCCTTGATCAGAGCAGCAATTCCCCAACTTACAAATGGCTCTAAGCATTATGGGACTTAACATCTGAGGTCATCAGTCCCCTAGACTTAGAACTACTTAAACCTAACTAACCTAACGACATCGCACACATCCATGTCCGAGGCAGGATTCGAACCTGCGACCGTAGCGGTCGTGCGGTTCCAGACTGAAGCGCCTAGAACCGCTCGGCCACAGCGGCCGGCCGGCCGGCAGGATTCGAAAGCAATATATTCGATACCTCATCCAGAAACGCACCCTCTCGAAACCTGGACAGCAAGCTACACCGCGACGCAGAGCGCCTCTCTTGCAGAGGCTGCCACTTGAGTTTGCTAAACATATCCGTAACGCTATCATGCTTACCAAATAACCCTGTGGCGAAGTGCGCCGCTCTTCTTTGGATCTTCTCTATCTCCTCTGTCAACCCGACCTGGTACGGATCCCACACTGATGAGCAATACTAAAGTATCGGTCGAACGAGTGTCTTGTAAGCCACCTCCTTTGTTGATGGACTACATTTTCTAAGGACTCTCCCAATGAATCTCAACCTGGCACCCGCATTACCAACAGCGCCTAGAACCGCTCGGCCACAGCGGCCGGCCCCAACTTACATCTGTCACGGACCTGTTTCGGCAGCTGCCCGAAAGGACTATGTCAGTATTGCCCGATTTCTGGAAGAATCGGATATCTAATTATAAGTCAGACACAAAGAATCCAGCGTGAGTAACTGTGATGTATGGTCAGTGTTGAGTATGTGAATGTACAGAGTGTATCATGAAGTTTACCTGCAATTAATGTAATTTATAATGCCTTTGCAGTATAGACGATACTGTATACCAGACCTGTAGGACTCACTTCTCTGTCTAAATAGTTAATGCCAAGGGCCAATTAAAAACTGTAACAAAAAAAAGAAGTTTGACAAGATTCTCGACTGAATCTGATCCAACGACTTGATTCCGCTGTTATACATTATGTTATTCATCACGTCAACTACTCTCTACGCCCACGACTCGATTCTTTATATGAATAATCTTCTATAACTACACCCTAAATAACAATAGGGAAACGAAATTTGACACCGAGCAAGAAGAGAGAGTGACTGTTAGCTTGGGAAGCACGATTGGCCTAGTAAACTTACCCATTTTCAGGCCGAAACGGAAAAGTTCTTTCAATCTGGGCTGAGACGCAAATAGTGGCTCACCTGCAGTAGAGGAACCCCACGCTCCTTGGAAGTCTGTCAAGCAGTCCAGCCGCGCCTGAGGAAACTGAAGCGTGGCTCCACTAATCAGCCGGCTAGGAATAAACGCACGCCTCGTTAAAGCCGAAAACAGCCAAAGGGACGCGAATAATGAACTAGGACGCGCTCCAGAGGGATTACCGAAATAAGCGCGCCGCTCAGACAGCCATCTCGGGGTGCCCAGGTCATTCGGGGAGAGACAATGGTTGCCCCGATGCTGATTAACGACTGGCCTCGACTGAAATCGGGAATAATTCCGAGTAGCCCAACGACCACATTCCTGGCTCTAATTTGAAGTCGCCGCACATAGAGAGAAGAATTTCGTCATTAGTAAGGTGGACCGCAGAGTCACGCCTTAAATTAGATTCGTTGGAACGTAGTGGAGCGCAAATATTTCGGGCACTTGTTTACTCTGCGTCAGGTCCATTCTAAAATCGGACTTCCCCCCCCCCCCCCCCCCCCCCCACCTCCTCCCCAAACCCAGAAGTTGGAGACAACGCTTTCTCGGAGAAACTCACAGACACCGAATTTCTATAGGTTTTTCTTACTGTCGTGCGAACGCTGCAGTCTCAGATTAGGCTCAAAGTTATCCAAAAACTCTTAAGTTAGACTCACACCCTGCAGAAACTTTATTTGTCATCAGTACACCCTTATATTTTCCCATGGAACTGGAATGTAAAGATATGATGTTTAGTAACAGCATAGAATAACAAACTCGCAGGGTCAGTCCACTCGTAACTTGTCGCGTTTCTGATAGGATCCTACACTTTTTTGGTCATGCGAAGTTGTTATTTAAAAGGTTCAAATGGCTCTAAGCACTATGGGACTTAACATCTGGGGTCATCAGTCCCCTAAACTTAGAACTACTTGAACCTAACTAACCTAAGGACATCATAGACATCCATGCCCGAGGCAGGATTCGAACCTGCGACTTAGCAGCAGCGCGGTTCCAGACTGAAGCGCCTAGAACCGCTTGGTGACAGCGGCCGGCGCTATTTAAAAGGAACCTTAATTGTTCTTCAAGTATATATTCAATGTAGAACGTTTATTATATTTTAGAGATTGTTCTCGACTACCACTACTTCCTCAACGCCGAGTGTAGAACAAAAAGTCTCAAGGATGTCTGACACAGTCACATAGTGAATACAACAAGCAACTCTCGTCCGCATTTAATCGTCCGTACAATTGTACACGGGTTGACGCCATCACTGTCGTTTTATGACTTAGTTATTCTTCCTACTATTTCAGTCTTAACTGTATCGCTATTGTTATTATTTCTCGGCCCAGTTACAGCCAATGTTTATTCCTCTTTATTTCCAGTTTACTAAGAATTTTTTTTCGGAATACTCGCAAATAATAACATTGCTGCACATAGAAACAATTAGCTACTCAGTATGTGGCACGTAACAAATATTAATGCAGTAATCATTTGCGGACTACTGCTCTTCGCAAACGATGCTTCTATGTGCTCTATCGTTTACGAAATATCACTGGTTTCCGCTTCCTGTACTACACCTTGTACATACTCTTAATTGGATTGGTTCAATTGGCTCTGTGCACTATGGGACTTAACTTCTGAGGTCATCAGTCCCCTAGAACTTAAAACTACTTAAACCTAACTAGCCTAAGGACATCACAGACATCCTTGGCCGAGGCAGGATTCGAACCTGCGACCGTAGCAGCAGCGTGGTTCCAGACTGAAGCGCCTAGAACCGCTTGGTGACAGCGGCCGGCTCAAAGGTATTAACGGCCTCCAAATTATTAGCGTGATTTCATGGACATGATCCCTAGAACATGTGTATAGCCTGGGAATTTAGAAGGTTCGTCATACAGCGAGTAACAAGAAGAAGGATATTTATATTTTCTAATTTATTGGCTTTCGTGGCGTGCCCATGCAGGCGTCTCTATAGTGTATTACGATACAAACGTGAGGACAACAAGGCACCAACTAACCGAGCGAAGAAAATCTCCCATTCGGCCGGAAATCGAACCCGGGCCGCTTCAGTCGAAAATCAGCCGCGCTGACAGCGCAGCTACCTAGGCGGACGGGTATTTATTTGGGAAGACACTCCACGAACAGTATCAGTTCTTGGAGATCAGACCCAAACAAAAGTAACAAGGTGCTCTGAAACAAAAGCATTTTGTCAAAAAGCCAATAAGAGCCATCATACACTTTGAGGCGTATCCATATTAAATGATCGGTAAGCACCATATTGTTTAAAACTGCAAATGACTATATAAACAGTAAAATTTATATTTACAATTCACTGTGCTTTTCAGAAACCCTACTCAGATGACGATCTAGGACTTCAGTTCTTCAGCAGACGTCCCAAACCAAGTTTCTGAAACGCGTCGGTTCCAAAAAATATAAATTTTGGTAACTAGTTACCAATTGACAAAGTGAACCCGCCATAGCTGGAGGTAATGTGACAAGGTACAAACATATTTCAGTTCGAAGTAACGATCATTGTTGACTAGCAGTAAATGTAAATGTCGTGCGACTAGGGCCTCCCGATGGGTAGACCGTTCGCCGGGTGCAAGTCTTTTCGATCTGACGCCACTTCGGCGACTTGTGCGTCGATGGGGATGAAATGATGATGATCAGGACAACTCAACACCCAGTCCCTGAGCAGAGAAAATCTCCGACTCAGCCGGGAATCGAATCCGGGCCCATAGGATTAACATTCTGTCGCGCTGACCACTCAGCTACCGGGGGCGGACTGTTGACTAGCAGTGCAAATAAGGAAAGTGGTCACGACGGCTTCCTGTTGACGTCGTTAAGTTTATTGGCGATGAGGAAGAAATGAGTCGCAGTACTGACGAAATATGTGACGGAGCGTGCAGGAAAAATGTTGAAAGCGAAAAGTACGTGGTGTGCAAATTACATCAGGAGGAACACAATAATGAGCGGAGAAGGATTTAAGTATTTGGCTAAAGAAGAAAAAAAAGGAGAAGAAAAAAAAAGGAGAAGGACAAGAAGAAGAAAAAGAAGAAACGAAGTGCACACAGTAAATATTCCACTAACTATTCGTATAAATGCGTTCTTAGAATTCACTTCGTTGTATTATGAACAATACAATGATATACAGGTGTCGGATAAATGTATGAAAACACCGCGAGAAATGAGTGGTTAAACATAGAAGCAGATAACAGCCAAGCCTGCAGGTGGCGCTATTGTATTTGACCACGAACGACACCTGTGCAATATTCTCAGTACGTTGCGATGTGACGACCATTACAGGTCAGACCAGTGTCCTGTGTTATTGTGGGTCATTACGTCGGATCCCTGTGGCTTCGTACGTGGGAAAATTGTTGGTGTTTGTACGGTGGGTACTTCCATAATCTATGTAGCCGGAGTTTATGCATTTGAAGAGGCATCGTATTACAGATTTATACCACTCATAACATACAGGCACAACGTGGTCGGAAGTGTATGTTGAGTCACCGTTACAGACAGGCACTTGAGAGGACTGTAAGGACGACAGCCGAAAAAGTCACTACAGAACCGAATGTCGCAGTCGCGAACCCTTTCAGCACCAAAAACAACACGAAGAGAGTTCCGTAAGCTGGAAATTGCAGGGACAACTGCAATACCAAAACCACTCACATTTGATCCAAATGCCAGTGACATGAAAACGTGTCGTCGAAGCCATGAAACCTGGACTATGGAGTAATGAAAAGACGTCATTTGGTCAAATGAGCCTTGTTTCACAATGTTTCCAGTTTCTGGCTGAGTTCACGTCCCCCAAATCCTCGTGTATACAGTCCATCCATCTTCATCTTTGTCTCCCTATTCCTCTGTCACCTTCCACTACCATTTCTATCACTCTCTTGCCTATATAAGTGCCGCCCATTCTCACGGCGTATCGATACCATTACAATCTTCTCTCTTGAATCTTCTTTGATCTGTCCGTCAATTTAACGCTGCCTCTCAGTCTCTCGTCACTGATCCTATCGACTCGTGTGATGCTACAAATTCTTCTTAACATTCTCATATCAGTCACAGACATTGCCTTACAAGCGTGCATCGGTTGTGGTGGCTATGTCTCTGCCCCAAACTGCTCTGCAGATTTCACTACTGGCTTACACATCTTTTAGTCATTAGATTTATTCTTCTTCCACACAACAGGTTTTTACGGAAAAATATCGGCCGCCTCCGTAGACGAATGGTTAGCTTCGCTGACTTCGTTGCGGAAAAACCCGGGGTTCGATTCCTAGTTCCTGCTCAGAATTTTCGGCGAGTCGGAACAGGCCTGAGGCCTAATCCGTGAGTGGTCTACACGTTTACTTTCTAATAAACTCAGAACTGAAGTAACAAATAGCTTATTCATATCAGATGTCGTTCCATACCTACAGGGATGTTCAAAATGAACAATTTCAAACATTTACTGATTCCAAACAACAAAAGATAGAAACACAATTTCAACGTTTCCGGAAAGAGAAAAGTTCAAATTTTTATGCATTCATTGTGGGCACCAAGTGTGAGACGACAAATATTAAAACGGTGGCTCATTACTGCCACACGTGGAACAGCTGGTGTCTCGTTATCGAATTCACAGCTCGAACAATGCGACGTCGCAGAGTTTCTAGAGTGTCAGGCATAGACGGGATAAAATCGCCGTCTTTTACGTAAACCAACAGATAAAAGTCACAAGATGTGAGGCGTGGAGACCTGGGAGGATATAGGCGATGAAGTTCATCTTCTGCTCTTCCAATCCGACGTCCTGGAATCGTGTCGTTCGGGCAACGTCGGACGTGCTTAGAGAAATTCCCGCCCGTGACCTCACAGCTTGTGCCTTTTATCTGTGGGGTTACGTAAAGGACAGTGCCCCCCCCCCCCCCCCCAAACATTCCCGAAACTCTTGAAAGTGTGCCACGTCGCATTGCAGAAGTTGTGAATTCGATAACGAGAGACCAGCTGCTTCGTGTGTGGCGGGAAATGAGGGACTTTTCCGATATCTGTCGTGTAACACATGGTGCTCACCTTGAATACATAAAAATTTGAACTTTTCTCTTTCCAGGAGCATTGGAATCGTATACCTACCTTATATAGTTTGGAAGCAATAAATGTTTCATATCTGTCCCTTATTTATCAATAGCCCTGTATTACACAGCGAACAAATGTCGTCGAAATGTGAAAGGAGTTTTGTGTAATAAGTAAGCTGGTCAAGATATTAACTGTTGTGCTATAGAGGGCACGGGGATGCAGCCGTGTAAAGCGATACATGGCTCCACTTTTAAAATGTGCTAGATTGTATTCTGTTACTGCACCACTGGTCATTAAAATAGCTACACCACGAAGAAATTCAGATGATAAACGGGTATTCATTGGACAAATTCATTATACTAGAACTGACATGTGATTACATTTTCACGCAATATGGGTGCATAGATCCTGAGAAATCAGTACCCAGAACAACCACCTCTGGGCATAATAACGGCCTTGATAAGCCTGGGCATTGAGTCAAACAGAGCTTGGATGGCGTGTACAGGTACAGCTGCCCATGCAGCTACAACGCGATACAACAGTTCATCAAGAGTAGTGACTGGCGTGTTGTGACAAGCCAGTAGCTCGGCCACCATTGACCAGATGTTTTCAATTGGAGAGAGACCTGGAGAATGTGCTGGCCAGGGCAGCAGTCGAACATTTTCTGTATCCAGAAAGGCCCGTACAGGACCTACAACATGCGGTCGTGCATTATCCTGCTGAAATGTAGGGTTTCGGAGGGATCGAATGAAGGGTAGAACCACGGGCCGTAACACATTAGAAATTTTTTGTTCAAAGTGCCGTCAATGCGAACAAGACGTGACCGAGACGTGTAACCAATGGCACCCCATACCATCACGTCGGGTGATAAACCAGTATGGCGATGACGAATACACGCTTCCAATGTGCATTCACCGCGATGTCGCCAAACACGGATGCGACCATCATGATGCTGTAAACAGAACCCGGATTCATCCGAAAAAATGACGTTTTGCCGATCGTGCACCCAGGTTCGTCAATGAGTACACCATCGCAGGCGCTCCTGTCTGTGATGCAGCGTCAATAGTAACCGCAGCGATGGTCTCCGAGCTGATAGTCCATGCTGCTGCAAACGTCGTCGAACTGTTCGTGCAGATGGTTGTTGTCTTGCAAACGTCCCCATCTGTTGACTCAGGGTTCGAGACGTGGCTGCACGATCCGTTACAGCTATGCGGATAAGATGCCTGTCATCTCGACTGCTAGTGATACGAGGGATCCAGCACGGCGTTCCGTATTACCTATTCCATATTCTGCTAACAGTCATTGGATCTCGACCAACAAGAGCAGCAATGTCGCGATACGGTAAACCACAATCTGCGATAGGCTACAATCCGACCTTTATCAAAGTCGGAAACGTGCTGGTACGCATTTATCCTCCTTACACGAGGCATCACAACAACGTTTCACCAGGCAACGCCGGTCAACTGCTGTTTGTGTATGAGAAATCGGTTGGAAACTTTCCTCATGTCAGCACGTTGTAGATGTCGCCACCGGCGCCAGCCTTGTGTGAATGCTCTGAAAAGCTAATCATTTGCATATCACAGCATATTCTTCCTGTCTGTCGAATTTCGCGTCTGTAGCATGTCATCTTCGTGGTGTAGCAATTTTAATGGTCAGTAGTGTACTTCCCATCCATTTACCGCAAGTGAAAATCGATGGTCCTGCAATCCACGCCATCGCATCTGCTGACTTAATCGGGTACTACTCTGTTGTTGTTGACGACGATGATGATATTGATGACGATGCCTTATTGTTGTTTGTACAGCTGAACTTCCTAATTATAATTATCAGAACAGAAGAACAGTGCTATGGTGCAATACGTACCCTTTTCTTTTTGTAGGAGCTGCGATTCCGCCGTCCCCTATGTCAGTGCCAAGAAAACAAAGGCACGCGGATGCGAGACGGACAGGTGTAGTTTAGGGCCCCGGCATTCAACATGTTAGCAACGTTACAACCGAGTTACGCCCGGTATATTCAGCTGCAAATGCAATATACGCCCCCCAGAGCTAAATATATTCTTGCAAACTTATGTTAGCCGCAGTTTAGTTCCAGATTAGAGCGATATATCTTGTTTTAACGACACCGTAAACTTGTCGGCCGCGGAGGGATTCACGCGCCTCGGTCACGCGATGGCCCGCCAGCGCCGCCCACCGCCGCCCACGCGACCCCGAGGGTACCGGCGGAGGTAGGCGCGGGAGCTCTTTTCCACAGAAAACGGGAAAAATAAAAAAAAATTAAAACATCGTGAGGTGCCCATATAGCGTAGGCCCTCACATTTTACGGTCCTAAACAGGACAAAGTTTCCTTATGCACTGACAATGTTTCGTACCTGATTTCTCTATAGAACAACTTCACAGTAACAAGAATTTCTCTTATTGTGCTTTTGTACCGCACGGAGTGTTGGTCATTCGTTGCCCATGTGCAGTGCTCATTCTGTTCAAAGTCTAACATTACAGCAGATCTCTTGCAATACAGCTGGTTAATCGGTAAATAAAAAATATCACGTACTGTTTACATTAGATCGGTGCAGAAGTTCATAGCGTTTCTCCCTAAGTTTAACAAACACGACAGATACGTGGGGCGTTTGAAAACTCCGTGCAAAGTCCGAGAGATGACACCACGGGCGCGTATCGACGTTATGTTTAGTTAGTAGCATCTTTGGAAAGAACGCACATCAAGTTTCAACCATATTAGACTATGTCTTTGTGTTTGGCATTCGTGTGAATCAAGGAAGTCGAGTGATTGTCAAAAAAATGGACGAAAAAGAAAATCGTGGCGTGATTAAACTTTACTTTATGAAAGGCAAAACGCCTCAGGACACTAAAGAGAAGCTTGATAAACTACAGTGACTCTGCAGCTTCGATTACAACAGTTTATAAGTGGTTTCAAAATTTTCGGAGTGGCTGCTGAACGTTCTGGACGCCCTGTGCAGGTTAAGACTCCAGAAATCATTGATAAAATCCATGGTATGGTGATGGATGACAGGGAGTTAAGGCGCGTGAGATTGATAGTGCTGTGAGCATCTCGAATAAATGGGTATGCAATATTTTGATTAAACATTTGGACGTGAGAAAGCTATCCGCAAAATGGGTTCCGCGATTGCTCTCGCTTGACCAAAAACGGAAAGGAGTTGCATGGATGGTTTGCAGCAGTTACGGAAGAATCCTCTAGGACTTCAAGCGTCGTTTCGTCACTGTGGATGAAACATGGATACATTACTATACTCCTGGGACCAAACAACAATCTAAATAATGGGTTACCAAAGGAGAATCGGCACCTAAAACGGCGAAGACCATTCCTTCTGCCAGAAAGGTTATGGTGACTGTCTTTTGGGATTCGCTAGGGATAATCCTCATAGACTGTCTGGAAAAGGGTAAAACTATTACATGTGAATATTATTCATCGTTATTGGACCGTTTGAAAACCGAGCTGCAAGAAAAACGCCGGCGATTGAACCACAAAAAAGTCCTTTTCCATCACGACAATGCACCAGCACACACCTCAGCAGTTGTGGTCGCCAAATTAATGAAAATAGGATTCCAACTCGTTTCACATCCTCCCCATTCTCCAGACTTGTCTCCCTCGGACTACAATTTGTTCCCTAATTTGAAGAAATGGCTGGCAGGACGAAGATTTTATTCAAACGAGGAGGTGATTGCAGCAACTATTAACTATTTTGCAGACTTGGACAATTCCTAGTACTCGGAAGGCACCAACAAACTAGAACAGCGTTCGAAGAAGTGTATAAGTCTAAAAGGAGACTATGTCGAAAAATGAAAAAGGTTTACCCCAAACACGTGCCGGCATAGTGGCCGAGCGGTTCTAGACGCTACAGTCTGGAACCGCGCGACCGCTACGGTCGCAGGTTCGAATCCTGCCTCGGGCATGGATGTGTGTGATGTCCTTAGGTTAGTTAGGTTTGAGTAGTTCTAAGTTCTAGGGGACTGATGACCTCAGAAGTTAAGTCCCATAGTGCTCAGAGCCATTTTTGAACCCAAACACGTAAGTGGTTTTTATTTTTGCACGGACTTTTCAAACGCCCCTCGTATATACAACAGAGGCTTTAACACCAATAATATATTCTGCATCATTACTTACAACACACTGGAAAAGTCGGGGCAACTGTGTAATTCCGCGACTGTAGAACTTACGTGGTTTCTAGGCGATGGAATCTTTGAGCCAAGTTCGGAGAGCGTTTTCATCCAGAAAGAAAATTCCTTAAAGTTTGTTTGACAGGAATGGTGAAAATCTGTGGATGCTAGATTGGGTGAATAAGGTAGGTGCGGAATGACTTCCCAATACAACTCCTGTACAGTGTTTTTTTTTTTTTTTTCTCAGCTCAGCAGAATGCCGGTGGGCGTCATCGTGGAGTAGGAATACTTCACGCAGCCTTCCCGGTCGCTGTTCTTGGATTATGTCTGCAAAACGTCTCAGTTGTTGACAACATGTGTCAGCAGTAATGGTTACTGCTCGGAGAAGCGATTCGCAGAACACCACACCGTCGCTCTACCGCCAGATACGTAACATTATCTTTAGTGGATGCCCGCAGGGTTCTGTACGAGGAGTTGCTGCGTTGTTTGGACTGAAACATCTCTCCCTTTTCCTTATGTTAGCGTAAAGACACCTTTTCTCGTCACCAGTAACGATACATGGTTGGAATAGTCGGTGTTATTCACGAGCCAATTGATGACGAGCAAACAGAGATGATCACATGGCCGCCCGCTGATTTTTGTGATCCTGGCTTAGGGAGTACGGTACCCATACACCCGCTCTTTCAACCTTCCCCTTTGCATGTAAATGTCACACGATAGTGAAATGACCACAGTTCATGACATCTGCCAGTTGTTGATTACACTGACGAGGTTCGTTGTGGAGTAATGCGTTTAAACGATCTTCGTCAAACCCCGAAGGTCTTCCTGAATGTGGAGAGTGACTTGTGTCAAAACGATCCTTCTTAAAACGAGAAACCATTTTCTTGCCGTGCTCTGTCCAGTGACATTATCCCCATACACTGCGCAAATGTTTATACCTGCCTCCGCTGTTGTCACTCCTCTACTAAACTCAAGACAGAAGAATATGTCGGAAATGTTCCAATTTCTCCACTTGGCGCTCCATTTTCTGGCGTCCACGGTTCCACTCTGTATCTCCAAATGACAAAAGGAGACTACATAAACCAAACGGCAATAGTGAACTACAATTTAAAAAAAAACAATAATAAACCAACAGCAATGGGAATACCAACACGACAAACAAAAGCACTACGAACTTATCCACCAATCTAATAGTATACCAGGCTACTTTAGATTCGACGAAAAAATGGCTCTGAGCACTATGCGACTTAACTTCTGAGGTCATCAGTCGCCTAGAACTTAGAACTAATTAAACCTAACTAACCTAAAGAGGTTTGATATTTGTGAACCTGAGAGAAATTATCTGGAACACTATACTACGTAGATGAAAACTCGTTTGTGAACATATATCATTGATTCTGCTGATGGAGAAGATTTTTTGGGGGGAATTTTTGAAGGTACCCAATGCATGCGCGAGAATGAAATATTTTGTTGGATGTGAGGTCCGGCAGTTATGCAAAACACCGTTTTTCTCAGTACCCAAACATGTTTCGGCACCACTGTGCCATCATCAGCGGGTTTTCGTTTTTATTTATTCTGCAAAGTGAAAGTTTTTGTTAAATGATTATATAATTATGTGCATTTTATAATCATTTAACAAAAATGTTCACATTGCAGAATAAATAAAAACGAAAACCCACTGATGATGGCACAGTGGTGCCGAAACATGTTTGGGTGCTGAGAAAAACGGTGTTTTGCGTAACTGGCGGACCTCACATCTAACAATTTTAACTGCAAACCCGGCCAACACAAGGAGCTACAAATCAAAATCATGGAAATGAAATATTTATTTGTCAGGGCTGTCAATTGAAAAAAATCTTTCTCCTCCAATAAAAAACATCATTCTCGAATAGTGTTTCACTTTGCGTTCTTACGAGAAAACAGTACGTTGTCAAAATTGTCAGCTGTTGTGCTAAGCAAGGAGATTAAATTACAGTGAACAGTGTAGATAATATCAGTTATTTTCCTTCTGAGTAGCGCTGTATTATATTTTTGTTGTACATTTCATGTCAGAAATTGCACTCTATGTCACGGAATTTTCGTAAAGTACTCCAGTATTGAGTTCCACGTAAATAGTTATCACTGAGTACACCGTTTTGGTACTTAATTGGATTACTGTTCAGTATTTCAAATTCAGTATTTCACTAAATTTAAAGTTTTGTTTTACAATACTTCACATGCGCAGCACAGGGCCAACCAACAGTCAGTATCGCTCACAGTTTAATAGGATATCTAAAGCATACATTACACGAAGAGAACGTTTTTTGAGAAAGGATATTCCGTATTTCCATTTATAGATAAATTTTTATGGAAAGATTGAACGTGAACAACCGTGTGAATGTGAAGTTGTTGGTTCGATACCGGTAACGGTGCTCTTTGCGTAAATAAACAGCATTCTCAACGGTGGATGGTTGCCGTTTTCATCTTTGCAAGAGTCAACTTGTTTTTTTGCACTCAGCCTCGGTCTCAGAATGTCACTTTTCGACAAAACAGCCAACATAATTATAATTGTTGTTGTTGTTGTTATGGTCTTCAGTCCTGAGACTGGTTTGATGCAGCTCTCCATGCTACCCTATCCTGTGCAAACTTCTTCATCTCCCAGTACTTACTGCAACCTACATTCTTCTGAATCTGCTTAGTGTATTCACCTCTTGGTCTCCCTCTACGATTTTTACCCTCCACGCTGCCCTCCAATGCTAAATTTGTGATCCCTTGATGCCTCAGAACATGTCCTACCAACCGGTCCCTTCATCTTGTTGATTTGTGCCACAAACTCCTCTTCTCCCCAATTCTATTCAATACCTCCTCATTAGTTACGTCATCTACCCATCTAATTTTCAGCATTATTCTGTAGCACCACATTTCGAAAGCTTCTATTCTCTTCTTGTCCAAATTATTTATGGTCCACGTTTAACTTCCATTCATGGCTACACTCCATACAAATACTTTCAGAAACGACTTCCTGACACTTCAATCTATACTCGATGTTAACAAATTTCTCTTCTTCAGAAATGCTTTCCTTGTCATTGCCAGTCTGCATTTTATATCTTCGCTTCCTCGACCATCATCAGTTATTTTGCTCCCCAAATAGCAAAACTCCTTTACTTCTTTAAGTGTCTCATTTCCTAATGTAATTCCCTCAGCATGACCCGACTTAATTCGACTACATTCCATTATCTTCGTTTTGGTTTTGTTGATGTTCATCTTATATCCTCCTTTCAAGACACTGTCCATTCCGTTTAACTGCTCTTCGAGGTCCTTTGCTGTCTCTGAGAGAATTACAATCTCATCGGCGAACCTCAAAGCTTTTATTTCTTCTCCATGGATTTTAATACCTACTCTGAATTTTTCTTTTGTTTCCTTTTCTGCTTGCTCAATATACAGATTGAATAGCATCGGGGAGAGGCTACAACCCTCTCTCACTCCCTTCCCAACCACTGCTTCCCTTTCATGCCCCTCGACTCTTAATATGATTATATGATTATTATTATGATATATAATATGATATGATATATGATATACAGGGTGTTACAAAAAGGTACGGCCAAACTTTCAGGAAACATTCCTCACACACAAAGGAAGAAAATATGTTATGTGGACATGTGTCTCGAAACGCTTACTTTCCATGTTAGAGCTCATTCTATTACTTCTCTTCAAATCACATTAATCATGGAATGGAAACACACAGCAACAGAACGTACCGGCGTGACTTCAAACACTTCGCTACAGGAAATGTTCAAAATGTCCTCCGTTAGCGAGGATACATGCATCCACCCTCCGTCGCATGGAATCCCTGATGCGCTGATGCAGCCCTGGAGAATGGCGTATTGTATCACAGCCGTCCACAATACGAGCACGAAGAGTCTCTACATTTGGTACCGGGGTTGCGTAGACAAGAGCTTTCAAATGCCCCCATAAATGAAAGTCAAGAGGGTTGAGGTGAGGAGAGCGTGGAGGCCATGGAATTGGTCCGCCTCTACCAATCCATCGGTCACCGAATCTGTTGTTGAGAAGCGTACGAACACTTCGACTGAAATGTGCAGGAGCTCCATCGTGCATGGACCACATAGTGTGTCGTACTTGTAAAGGCACATGTTCTAGCAGCACAGGTAGTAGATCCCGTATGAAATCATGACAACGTACTCCATTGAGCGTAGGTGGAAGAACATGGGGCCCAATCAAGACATCACCAACAATTCCTGCCCAAACGTTCTCAGAAAATATGTGTTGATGACGTGACTGCACAATTGCGTGCGGATTCTCGTCAGTCCACACATGTTGATTGTGAAAATTTACAATTTGATCACGTTGGAATGAAGCATCATCCGTAAAGAGAATATTTGCACCGAAATGAGGATTGACACATTGTTGGATGAACCATTTGCAGAAGTGTACCCGTGGAGGCCAATTAGCTGCTGATAGTGCCTGCACACGCTGTACATGCTACGGAAACAACTGGTTCTCCCGTAGCACTCTCCATACAGTGACGTGGTCAACGTTACCTTGTACAGCAGCAATTTCTCTGACCCTGACATTAGGGTTATCGTTAACTACACGAAGAATATCCTCGTCCATTGCAGGTGTCCTCGTCGTTCTAGATCTTCCCCAGTCGCGAGTCATAGGCTGGAATGTTCCGTGCTCCCTAAGACGCCGATCAATTGCTTCGAACGTCTTCCTGTCGGGACACCTTCGTTCTGGAAATCTGTCTCGATACAAACGTATCGCGCCACGGCTATTTCCCCGTGCTAATCCATACATCAAATGGGCATCTGCCAACTCCGCATTTGTAAACATTGCACTGACTGCAAAACCACGTTCGTGATGAACACTAACCTGTTGATGCTACGTACTGATGTGCTTGATGCTAGTACTGTAGAGCAATGAGTCGCATGTCAACACAAGCACCGAAGTCAACATTACCTTCCTTCAATAGGGCCAACTGGAGGTGAATCAAGGAAGTACAATACATACTGACGAAACTAAAATGAGCTCTAACATGGAAATTAAGCGTTTCCGGACACGTGTCCAGATAACATCTTTTCTTTATTTGTGTGTGAGGAATGTTTCCTGAAAGTTTGGCCGTACCTTTTTGTAACACCCTGTATAATATGATATGATATATGATATATAATTATAATGAAATGGCGAAAATGCTGCCACTTAAAACCTTTTTGGTGCCGTGGCCGAGATTTGGCAGCTCGCGTCAGCGGCACAGGCGACCGCGGCAACACCCCCTGCGCATGCGCGCTCCGGACCGACCACCTGGCGCAGCTGTTTTGCGCCAAGGAACACCGGCGCCAGCGAGCGAGCGTACGCGCAGACCCGCCGCGCCCGATCATCCGTAAACAGGCCCGCCGCAAGTTGAATCAATATATTTAAATATTGACATCTGCGCCGCAGCACGGAATTAGGAAATTATACTTGGTAAACAGAGTGCACGAATATCTGTTAAGTCAGCCGCGAAACAAACAACTCGATCAGTTTGTACTCGGCCATGAATTCAGCCAGAATCATCGCGACTGTTTGTTCGAGTCCCTTTGAGTATAGATTAAAACGGTGTATTAAGCAAATCTTTACAATTCAGTGGAGCACGCAGAGCGCCCCATTTGCCTGAATGGGTAACATCTGCGACGGGACCAGCGCCGTGCCGAATTATTCAGCGGGCGCTAGCCCGGGGCGCGTATTGGCGTCACAGAAAAAAAAAAAAAAAAAAATAGCTGGTCTCCAGTGACACAGAGAGCCGAGGGCTGAAATACGTCATCTTCCCACACAATAGAAACTAGACGTGCCCCGCCAAGAGCGATATTATATACATGTATTCTTCCTTCACTGTAACTGCGCACGAATAAACCAATAGTCATAGTAGTCAGGATTTAATGTGCATACTGCCAACGGTAAAAACGTCATTTCTGAAAAAGATAAACTAGTTCGTATGAAATACATGTTTAAGTATTTGGTTACTTTTCCTGACGATAACATAGACGGGGAGTGCATCCCTCATTGGGCTAAACGGATGGAAGTCGGAAGGAGAGAGATCCGGACTGTACGGCGAACGAGGAAGAACAGTGCAGTGAAGTTTTGGGAAATCCTCTCGGGTGCGCAGAATTGTGTGAGGCCTTGCTTTTTCGTGGAGACGGAGGACTTCGTTGGCATTTCTGAGGTGGTGAATACTCTGAAGCAGTGTCTTCAGCTCCCTGAGAGTAGCAAATGGTTCAAATGGCTCTGAGCACTATGGGACTTAACATCTTTGGTCATCAGTCCCCTAGAACTTAGAACTACTTAAACCTAACTAACCTAAGGACATCACACACATCCATGCCCGAGGCAGGATTCGAACCTGCGACCGTAGCGGTCACGCGGTTCCAGACTGAAGCGCCTAGAACCGCACGGCCACGAAGTCCGGCTGAGAGTAGCACAATACACTTCTGAGTTGATAGTTGCACCAAGAGGAACTACGTCCAACAGAACCCCTTCTGGGTCCCAGGAGGTCGTCACCACGACTTTACCGGCTGAAGGTGCACCTTTGAACTATTTCTTCGGATGAGAATGTTGCAGGAGTCATCGCTGAGTGGGACGTGCGGAAGGCGATGATGACAGACGCTCCGCCGAACGACTGACGCGACTTTTTTTCACTACAGGTCCCCGTAGAAATTCGTGAAGCACCTCTGGATATCCGTGATGCTCTGGTTTTGCGCCAAAATTAACTCAATGACCGCTTTCTGCTTGCAGTGCATCTGAGATATAGACACCATTTTGAAGGCTGCGTAAACCGCCGCCACCCAACGGAAATTCAGAAAACTACAAGGCTTGAAGCGGGATTATTCCACGAGGCCCCATAAAAAGTTCTGCTTTTTTTCAAACGAAACTGGCCGAGAAAGAAAACTGTTTCGTTAATTACTGAACGTCACTCGTACGTACACTACTGGCCATTAAAATTGCTGCACCACGAAGATGACAGGAAGAAGATGCTGTGATATGCAAATTATTAGCCTTTCAGAGTATTCACACAAGGTTGGCGCCGGTGGCGACACCTACAACGTGCTGACATGAGGAAAGTTTCCAACCGATTTCTCATACACAAACAGCAGTTGACCGGCGTTGCCTGGTGAAACGTTGTTGTGATGCCTCGTGTAAGGAGAATAAATGCGTAGCATCACGTTTCAGACTTTGATAAAGGTCGGACTGTAGCCTATCGCGATTGCGCTTTATCGTATAGACGACGTTTGCAGCAGCACGGACTATCAGCTTGGAGACCATGGCTACGGTTACCCTTGACGCTGCATCACAGACAGGAGCGCCTGCGATGGTGTACTCAACGACGAACCTGGCTGCACGAATGGCAACACGTCATTTTTTCAGATGAATCCATGTTCTGTTTACAGCATCATGATGGTCGCATCTATATCTGGCGACATCGCGGTGAACGCACATTGGAAGCGTGTCTTCGCCATCGCCATACTGGCGTATCACCCGGCGTGATGGTCTGGGGTGCCATTGGTTACACGTCTCGGTCACTTCTTGTTCGCGCTGACGGCACTTTGAACAGTGGACGTGTCATTTCAGATATGTTACGAGCCGTGGCTCTACCCTTCATTCGATCCCATCGAAACCCTAGATTTGAGAAGGATAATGCACGACCGCATTTTGCAGGTCCTGTACAGGCCTTCCTGGATACAGAAAATGTTCGACTGCTGCCCTGTCCAGCACATTCTCCAGATATCTCACCAATTGAAAACGTCTGGTCAATGGTGGCCGAGCAACTGGCTCGTCAGACCGAGCGAGGTGGCGTAGTGGTTAGCACACTGGACTCGCATTCGGGAGGACGACGGTTCAATCCCGCGTCCGGCCATCCTGATTTAGGTTTTCGTGATTTTCCTAAATCGCTTCAGGCAAATGCCGGGATGGTTCCTTTGAAAGGGCACGGCCGACTTCCTTCCCCGTCCTTCCCTAATCCGATGAGACCGATGACCTCGCTGTTTGGTCTCTTCCCCCAAAACAACCAACCAACTGGCTCGTCACAATACGTCAGTCACTACTCTTGATGAACTGTGGTATCGTGTTGAAGCTGCATGGGCAGCTTTACCTGTACACGCCATCCAAGGTCTGTTTGACTCAGTGCCCAGGTGTATCAAGGCCATTATTACGGCCAGAGGTGGTTGTTCCGGGTACCAATTTCTCAGAATCTATGCACCCAGATTGCGTGAAAGTTTAATCACATGTCAGTTCTAGTATAATATATTTGTCCAATGAATACCCGTTTATCATCTGCATTTCTTCTTGGTGAAGCAATTTTAATGGCCTGTAGTGTAGGTGGATCGTGATCGATACACAGTATAGACAAGAAGTGAAGGTTTTCTTACGTGGTATTATACGAGAACACTGAAGATAAATTAGGACGCTAGAATAACTAATGTTCAAATACTCAATCGAAATGGAGGGAAAGAAATTTGTGTCGTAACTTGACTAAAGTAAGGGATCGTTTGATATGACACGTCCTGAGTGATCGAGGAATCGTAGACGTAGATGTAGGTAATTGACGCCAATACTTCGCAAACCACCTCACTGTGTGTGGCGGAGAATACTTTGTGCACCACTATCATTTCCCCCTTCTCTTGTTCCAGAACGATTGCTGGCAACCCTCTGTAACGAAATACGCTACTCTCCGTTGGATCTTCTCTACTTCCTCTAACCAGCCGCTGTGGCCGATCGGTTCTAGGCGCTTCAGTCTGGAACCACGCGGCTGCTACGGTCGCAGTTTCGAATCCTGCCTGGATGTATGTGATGTCCTTAGGTTAGTTAGCTTTAAGTAGTTCTACGTCTAAAGGAGTGATGACCTCAGATATTAAGTCACATAGTGCTTAGAGCCATTTGAACCATCTCCACTTGCTCTAGGAATCCTATACTGACGAGCAATATTCACGTATTGGTTGATCGAGAATTTTGTAAACTACCTTCTTTGTGCGTCAGCTAGACTTCGGGAAGATTCTTCCAATGCAACTCAGCAAGCCATCTGCCATGCCGGACGAGGTGGCTGAGCGGTTCTAGGCGCTACAGTCAGGGATCGCGCGACCGCTACGGTCGCAGTTTCGAATCCTGCGTCGGGCATGGATGTGTGTGATGTCCTCAGGTTAGTTAGGTTTAAGAAGTTCTAAGTTCTAGGGGACTGATGACCTCAGAAGTTAAGTCCCATTGCGCTCAGAGCCATTTGAACCATTTGAACCATCATCTGCCATACTTGCGATTTGTTTTACTTTAAATAGCTCTCTATGCGTAAACCTGGACATTTTATTGATGTCACGGCTTCCAGTGATTGTTCTGCAATCGTGCAATCCTACAGTAAAGGGTCTTTCCGTCTACAGATGTACAATATGTTACATTCATTTACGATGGGGATCAGTTGCCATTCCTTGTATCAAGCATCTATCTTCTACAGATTCTCCCGCATTTCGTGGTAATTTTCTAGCGTCTGACTTCTCTCTATACAATAACATCGTTCGCAAGAAGTCTCACAAAATTTGTAATTTTATTCAGTAGACCATTTCATATACTGTGAAAGGTAATGGTCCTGTAACACGGTAATGGGAGGAGGAGGAGATTATTGCATAACGTCCCGTCGACAACGAGGACATTGAGACGGAGCACAAGCCCGGATTAGGGAAGGCTGAGGAAAGAAAGCGGCCGTGACCTTTAGAAGGAAACATCCTGGCGTCTGCCTTAAGCAATTTAGGGAAATCGCGGAAAACATTAACCAGAATGACCGGACGCGAGTTTGAACCGTTGTCCTTACGAATGTGAGTCCAGTGTGCTGACCACTGCGCTGCCCCGCTCGGTACGGTAATGGCGGGAGGCGTGTTTTGATGAGAAGGGGAATACATTCTGTAGAGGGAGAACAAATCCTGACTATAGTAAGCAGGCTCAGACGCGCTGTATGGAAACGCTTGCTCCAATAACACGACACACAAGTCCAGCGGGTTGCAGAAGTGCCAGCCTGCAGGCGAGGAGTCTTTGGGAACTACACAGAAACATCCCCGGATACCAGTGAGCGATTTGCAGGGGGGGATGGGGGGGATTTCCCCCCCTCAGCATCAGACGATCCCCTCCTCTGGTTTTAGTTTATGCATCCCAACCTGGGATGCATATTTCCCATTCACTGGAGTAAAACTTTACGTATAATTTAAATTTGTGGAGCCGAACACTGAAAGTTTACTATTAATACTATTAATATGTTTGCTTATTAAGTTTGAAAAAGTGTTATGTAGTAGTTAAGTATTTCAAAACATTTAGAACTAAATGACAAGACGACGCACGCCACATTTATGTAGCATGCCACAATGTTCCAAGACGTCGCCCCAGCGTAAACGAGGCTTCAGAGCCAGGTCTGTATTGTATGGTGGATGTGAGGTGTTGCGTACAAAATTAAAACCTGCAATCAGATCCAAACGTCGTGGAAGACTGTGAAGAGGTGTCATCCTGCAGCAAGATAACGCTCGCCCACATTCTGCCAAACCGACAGAGGACGCAATAAAGGAGTTGAGATTCGAGGTGCTGGGACATCCACAATTTAGACCTGGCCCCAAGCGATTTTCACATGTTTGGATCCTTAACGGAAGCACTACAGGCAAGAAGATTTGAAAGTGATGAAGACGTCATTGCTGCAGTGCAAAATTGGTTACAGATGCAACCGATAAACGTATTTTCTGGCGAAATAAAAAAAAACTCGTAAAACGTCGGGAAAACTGCATTGAAGTCCAGGGAGGTTACGTAGAAAAATAACGCATGTTTCAGTTTTCTATCATCAGAATAAGTACAGCTTTTCACAAATGTGCCTTTACTTTTTGAATTCCGCTCTTATACCTTTATGCAGATGATTTTGTAAATAAGCTTTACCTATAATGTACTTTTAAAGATATAACAAGGGATGGCTTTTCTGATAGTGCATACGCGTGAATAGTGAGTTTCGGCATTAACATCTATTTATAAACAACGGTTTAACCATGGGTAACGCCACGGTCCAAGCTAGTAAAACATATAATTATACTAACCCCCTAAGACATTCCCCCCACTAGTAAAAGCACAAATCGCACACTGCCGGATACAACACCACGGTGGGCAATTCCGGCACCAGCAGCTTCGAAAAGCGGCGCTCAGTGCGCGTTCAGGAGGCACCAGTGCAACCCGTAGGAGCTGCGGCGAACACGGCATTAGTTGCTTCGGCTGTGGCACGTGTCAGCAAGTTGGCTATTCCATATCCTTCCGCCCGAGAGTACTCACGCAGCCGCGCTGCCACGGCAAGCCAGTTCCAGCCGCCAAACCCTCCTGAACATAGTCTACCTTCAATTTAAGGGGGCTATTTTTCCTGTCTATTTTCATTCCTCAGTGAGTATAAGATATTTTCTCCAATCAGGAACGGACCTTTGTTTTGGATCCCATTCGTCCGCAGGTGATCGGAAGAGAGCAGGTTGCCAGGTTTTCGGGAGCGCGGGAGTTTTGGTCTAAGTCTGTGTTGTTGAGCAGACAGGCGGTGTTGGCGAAACCAGCGGAGCGTAGTTCCAGCTGTCGCCGCCAGATGGGTGCCTTCCCGGGGAATGCAATATAATTAGGCCCCGGCCGCTCGCTCCCCGCCGCCGGAAAGCTGATGCGTGATGTAGTGTATGGTCGATAATTTTAATTAGAAGAAGCCGCCCCGGCGGGCCCGCCACCCGAGGGGGGGTGGGGGTGGGAGGGGAGGGGTGAGTCGGGCGGGTGCACGAGGGGGCGGTTTCCGCCAGGCGCGCGAGCCACTGTAAAAACAATAACGCCCTTTTCTCATCAGCGCCGCCGTGCTCGCGGTGCTGGACGGCCGTGAAGGAACGCGGGCCGGGGGGGGGGGGGGGGGGCCGCAGGGGCCCCCGCGCTCTCCCCGCCGTCCATTAAATAACACAATTACTGGCGGGCGGCTGCGGTGGGGGATCGCATCGGCCGATAATAGAGGCGAGCCCGGCGAAAAAATCACCGGCCGAGTCTGTCTGGTCAACGTGGCGGCCGCTCGCCACTTTCATAACACACAGTGGAGTCAAAAATCTGCCGGCGAAAATAGGCTCGTTCAGGCACACGGCCCCGTAATTTGCTCTAAGCAACCCCCGTTCACTGTCCTCCTCCTCCACAACTAATGCATGTATTTGTATAAAATGTTTTTCTATTCTACTTCTGAAACTCATTTTTGGTGTTCCGCACCTCAATAGGTAAACACAGAACCCCCGTAGGATCACTTTATTGTCCGTCATTCCGTCCTTCTTTTAAGAACCCTTTTTCTCAGGTGTGGGTAGAGGTATCAAGTTGAAATTTATGTCAAACATTAAGGTCCTCGATGGTGAGTGTTCCTCGGAGGTGAGGGTATCATCTGGAGTGCCCCACGGAAGTGTGGTAGGTCCGCTGTTGTTTTCTATCTACATAAATGATCTTTTGGATAGGGTGGATAGCAATGTGCGGCTGTTTGCTGATGATGCTGTGGTGCACAGGAAGGTGTCGTCGTTGAGCGACTGTAGGAGGATACAAGATGACTTGGGCAGGATTTGTGATTAGTGTAAAGAATGGCAGCTAACTCTAAATATAGATAAATGTAAATTAATGCAGGTGAATAGGAAAAAGAATCCTGTAATGTTTGAATACTCCATTAGTAGTGCAGCGCTTGACACAGTCACGTCGATTAAATATTTGGGCGTAGCAATGCAGAGCGATATGAAGTGGGACAAGCATGTAATGGCAGTTGTGGGGAAAGCGGATGGTCGTCTTCGGTTCATTGGTAGAAGTTTGGGAAGATGTGGTTCATCTGTAAAGGAGACCGCTTATAAAACATAAATACGACCTATTCTTGAGTACTGCTCGAGCGTTCGGGATCCCTATCAGGTCGGATTGAGGGAGGACGTAGAAGCAATTCAGAGGCGGGCTGCTACATTTGTTACTGGTAGGTTTGATCATCACGCGAGTGTTACGGAAATGCTTCAGGAACTCGCGTGGGAGTCTCTGGAGGAAAGGAGGCGTTCTTTTCGTGAATCGCTACTGAGGAAATTTAGAGAACCAGCATTTGAAGCTGACTGCAGTACGATTTTACTGCCGCCAACTTACATTTCGCGGAAAGACCACAAAGGTAAGATAAGAGAGATTAGGGCTTGTACAGAGGCATATAGGCAGTCATTTTTCCCTCCTTCTCTTTGGGAGTGGAACAGGGAGAGAAGATGCTAGTTGTGGCACGAGGAACCCTCCGCCACGCACCGTATGGTGGATTGCGGAGTATGTATGTAGATGTCTGCAGTCCCTTATGTAGATGTAGATGTCTGCAGTCCCTTCTCAGAGTAAAAAAATTAAACGTCTGACTCAACCCAAGCAAAAGATACGCCCATTTGTCTTACATATTTTGACATTCGCAAACACATTCAATACAACCTACAAATCAGCTATCTATATACTTGATTAAGTCTTTACGAAACCCTAAGGGCGCGAATGCTACTCCCACCTGTCTTGATAGTATACAAGAAGATCGCTCAATAGATACAGAGTGTATCAAAAAGGACTTTATAACTTCGAAAATTCGTAGAAACTTCCTCATACCATTTACAGATTTGGTGTCATATTAGAAAATACATCAGGATTTGACAGTTTAGTAATACATCTGGAATTTCCTAAATTTTCGGTTTCCACGTAAGTGAATAGGCTGAGATGCGCCAGTTACATGACCCTTACGTTCACTGGAGCTAACACTTCTTGACTTTTTCCTTTGGGGGACCATCAAGGGTACTTTGCTTGTTGCACCCTTACCAGCATCTCTATCAGAGATCAGAGCTGGAATCTACCTTGAAAATGAATACGTCATGCCTGACATGCTGCAGCGAGTTCGGAAATAACTGAACATTATAGTACGACACTACAGATAATCTACCATCTTTTTCGCCTGATCTGATTCCCCTTGATGTCTTTCTCGGTGGGCTATTGAAAAGCTTCTTTTTTGGAGTCAGACGAGACCTCAAATGGTTCAAATGGCCCTAAGCACTATGGTACTTAACATCTGAGGTCATCAGTCCCCTAGACTTAGAACTACTTAAACCTAACTAACCTAAGGACATCACACACATCCATGCCCGAGGCGGGATTCGAACCTGCGTCCGTAGCAGCAGCGCGGTTCCGGACTGAAGCGCCTAGGACCGCTCGGCCTCAACGGCCGGCGACGAGACCTCAGTTTCTATGATAGAGGCGCAGAGGAACTTCTCCAAGGGAGTGCGTCGCTCCGAAAATATGACGGGCTGTATTACTGGTGGCACACGCATCCAACACGACCCGAAAATTCATGTGTTTTGGTTTATCACTAGCTTGAATAGTAGTAATACCTGTGCGTTTCGTAAACCAGAGCATTTAACTCGTATTATTCGTCCTTTTCATTACATATAGTTGTTGATTTCTTCAAATTTTCACAGTTAATTACGGATCTCGATAGTTTCTAGTGTACATGCCTATTTCATCTTCCTTGGATTTGTATTTTACCCGTTTGTCTCTGGAAAAATCTATTTCCGTCGAGAGGTTGTCTTGTGTTCGCTGTCTTCATCTAGCGTGTATTTCCAGACAGTACCTAGGACGAGGTTAACTTTTTTGCATTATACAAAATTGTCCTGTTTATTCCAGATGTCTTTTAGTATTGCGAGGATACAACAAAATGCAGAATCCAAGAAGACAGAAGCGCGGAATATGATTAGTGAAAACGGTGTTACGTGGCACGTAGTGCTTTCATAATATTACTATTATATCCTACGGAGAGATATCGGTTAACAGTTACGTCCAACTTGCATTCTACATGTACTTTTTACAACACACGCCGTCACCAATTATTACTCGTATAGTATTTAAAGTTTAAGTAGTTTCTTGATGAGCCTGCACGTTCTGATATAATAAGTAAGCTACAGGAGGAGGACAAAAATATGGAAACGAAACATCACCATGCCCTGTATGGCGTAGGAGACCCGTTGGCATGTGAAACAGCTTCCAGTCATCTAAGTATGGATAAGCAGAAGTCCTTTACTGTTTTTAAAACTATCTTATATCATTGTTCCTCCAAAATAGTGGCAAGTGGATAGCGACCTCGTCCCCTTTTCTCCAAAGCAGACCACAAACTCTCGATAATATTGTGATGTGCTGACTCTGGCGACCAGGCGACATGCGACAATTCATCTTCGTGCTCCCAAAACCACTCCTGGACGACACCAGCTGTGTGAAAAGTGGTCCTGTCCTCTCGGAACACGGCATCACCATTGGGAAACAAATAGTGCACCATGGGACTGGTGTGATCGGCCAAAATGGTCACATAACCCTTGGCAGTAATGCGAGCTTGCAGAGTAACCGTTGGGCTCATGGAATACGATATGGCTGCCCAGACCATCACTTAACTCCTGCCTTGGGACGTAAACTCGGCTAGAAGTTGGAAACAGGGCGAATCAAGACTCATCCGATCAAACGACATTCTTCCAATGCTCCGTAGTCAAGGTTTTTGTGGCTTCGGCAGCACATTCTCCTGTTACTGGCATTTGCATCAGTGACCTGTGGTTCTGGAATTCTAGCTCCCCACACAGTTCCCTGCGTACGGAGCTCCCTCTATGTATTTTTGGTGCTGACACGGTTCGTGAGTGCGACATTGAGCTCTGCAGGTGACTTTACACGTCGGTTACCTCGCTCATGGGACCACCCAACAACAAAAGCGCCAAGAATTTGCACACGTTCAAATTCACTTAGTTCCGACATAATGCATTAACAACTAGACAGAACACTTTTCCGATCAAGAATAATACTCGCGCCGTACTGAGGGCATCCCGCAGCCGCCGTTCGTGGTCAATTACAACAGTGCAACCTAGCACTGCGTTTATGTCCGAGCATGATCGCTCGCGGTGTTTCTGCACTTTTGTCCATACCCTGTAATTACATCTGGATACGTAGTTGGGTGGGCAGTGTCTGCATGGTAAACAAATAAAACGCTTAACCGTTAAGAGACTATGACCAGCAGAGCAATCAAATGAGACCACTCCTTCTGCCGCCCATCACGAGATACGACACACTTCACCCTAATTGGCGGACAGTTTTTATCCGTTTGTGAGAGCAGCACTCCAGAAAGGAAGAACGGAAGCTTCCTTCTTAATGAGGGTGACAGCCTTGTTAAGATTAGGTGAGCATGGTGCCTCCTTGGGACGATGTCTCGTGCCCTGTCTGCGCGGCCCCCATGCTTGGCGCTAGCGCCCCAAACTCCTCCCGTTATCTTGAGGGGGCGTTCTCCTGCTGGGAGAACACATGAGGTCACCCTGTTTAAATCACGGGTAGCCAGGACAGGCCGACGAAAACAGAGCTCATCAAGGCAACAACATTCCTTCGACGTCGATCACTTTGTAATTCAAAGGTTTCTGTATTAATTATCAAAAAACCTTCGAGTGGATTATCATGCGCAGAGGTCCCATGTTAGTTCGATATTATAACAGTTCATAAAGGGGCGAGGATATCGACACACTGTTTTCAGCAACTGATAACAAGCAAAGCGGAAAGTATATCCCTGCACGATTAATATATGTCCTCTGCCTTCTATAACCCATACTAACGTTAAAGAAAGCAGGGGAATTTTAACTAGAACGAAGTACGAAATATCCTGCCAGATTAAAACTGTGTGCCGGACCGGGATTCGAACCCACGACCTCTAACGACTAAGCTCCCCCAAAAGGACTCACGACCCGTCCTCACAGCTTTACATCGGCCAGTACCTCATATCCTCCCTTCCTAATTTCTCAGAAGTTCTCTCGCCAGCTTGCCGGTCTAGCATCCCTGGAAGAAATGATACTGCAGGCATGAAGCTTAGCCACAGCATGGTGGATTGTTTACAGTACGAACTTTCACTCTGCAGCTTAGTGTGCGCTGACATGAACCTTTATGGCAGACATAAACTATGGCTCTGAGCACTATGGAACTTAACTTCTGCGGTCATCAGTCCCCTAGAACTCAGAACTACTTAAACCTAACTAACCTACGGACATCACACACACCCATACCCGAGGCAGGATTCGAACCTGCGACCGTAGCGGTCGCGCGGTTGCAGACTGAAGCGCCTAGATCCGCTCGGCCGCTCTGGCCGGCGATAAAAGCTATGACCGTTGGTATTGCACTTTCCGACGAAAGCGAAAGATCCCGGTTTCGAGCCCCAGTCCAGTACACAATTTTAATCTGCCCGGAGTTTCATATCAGCGCACACTTCGCTGCAGAGTAAAAATTCACTTTACAGCGAAGTACGAAACTTGTTCGGAAAGTTGGTATACTGTGACCATAACAATCTGGTTTACTTTTGCTTTTTGAGGGTTGGCAACAGTGAGCGGTGGAGAGGGATCCCCTGACCAGAGACAGCATCACAGGAGCACGGTAGTACGTAAAAAATAAAATAAAATAAAATAAAAAACACTTTATAGTGCCCAGTTGCGTGGAGTATGTCGGTAAGGAAGCCCACCAAGTGGGAGCCACGTGCTGCGATCCGTTTCCTACTCACAGAAGGAATAACGCCTATCGAAAATTCTTCGCGAATCAAAACGGTTTACGGCGAAGGTGTTACGAACGAGTGCGTTTGGGAATTGGTGTAGGGAGTTTAGTGGAGGCTGAACAAATGATCATAACAAACAGAGCAGTGGAAGACATGCCATTATCACTGATTAGTTAGTGCAAAGAATTGAGCAAGGTGTTCGTGAAGACAGTCGATGGACACTGGACGAAATTTTTGCGATGTTTCCACAACTCTCAAGAACTCTACTATACGAGATACCCACAGAAACGCTGGCGTACTGGAAACCTGCGCAAGATGGGTCCCGAAACAGTAGAAGAAATATCGGGTCAGTAGCACACGCGAGTTTCTTGAACGACTTGAAATGGAAAGTGAGGATTTTCTGAGCTCTGTTGTGACTGGATATGAAACATGGGTGACTCATTACACGCCTTAGACAAGAAGACAGTCGTCACAGCGGCGCCACACTAATTTCCCGGCTACCAAAGATTCAAATGCACGATTCGTGCAGAAAAATCAAGGCTTCGGTGTTTTGGCACCGAAAAAGCATCACTTGGTCGAATTTCTGCCTCAGCGAGAGACAATCAATGCACAACGGTATTGTGAGACTCTGAAAAACTCATAAGGAGCGTTCAGAACAAAGGGAGGGGAATGCTGACGAGAGGAGTGTGTTTGTTGCAGGACAACTCCCGTCCTCACACGGCCTTAGCCGCCGAGGCGCTGTTGGAGTCGTTTGGTTGGGATGTTGTGAACCCCCTTCCCCGTATTCCCCTGACTTGGTGGCTTCAGAATATCACCTTCTCTGCTCCCTGAAAGCACACATAAGTGGAATCAAGTTTTCAACTGACGAGCAGGTGCAGAAAGGGGTTCTGATGCGGGGAAATGAGCTGGCGAGAGAGTTATTCGAGGAGGGCATAAGGAAGCTTGTGCCACGGCCCGCATCGAAAAGAATGGCGATTATGTGGGAGAACAGTCAACAAGTGCATCAACACTATCTTGTAATTTTTTTCAAATACACTTCTGTCCAGAAAAAGTGTAAAAATCTGGTGCACCTACTTTCTGAACATGCCTCGTAATTTTTCTAAACATAAGATCATTTTATCTGAGCGCATTTGACGAGAAGACTAGTAGGGAAGTCGAGAGACGAAGTCCGCTAGCGTCAGTTCCGTCACGACGGATTCTTCGCAGCCCTCGGCTATACACATATTAAGAGATGCCGCCGCTACGTGATTTCTGTCAGATAGTAGCGTTGTTTCCTGCGACACATACCCCGATGCTTCGTCTTGGTCTATTCTGCACTAACAGTTCAGCGTGTTCAGAGGTGTGCGGACAAAGTGATTTGTGGTCACCAACCGGAGATTCGCTGACACAATCTCCCCTCTCCCGCCCCTGAAGTGCTGGATGGGTACCCTGTCCTATCTCCATCCTCTCACTCACTGTACTTTGCTCACCCCCCGCAACTCAAACACAATTCTCTGTGCTTCGTTTGCTTATAAAGTTCCTAGTGTGATTACCAGTATGGAAGTTGTTACAACGATCAAGGGCAGGCCTTCTGTTCATTATAGTGGCGATGCTTATCGTAAAGAAAGTGTTGTCACATGGGCGTGCTTACATGAAAAGTCCGGTCGCTCCGAGGGAAGATGGATTCGAAGAATGGAGAAGTGTTTCACATGCCCGAAGACCTCTGGAAATGAAGAAGCAAGTGAAGACGGCGGAAAAGACGGCTTGAGAAGAAACTAAACATATATTCGAGATATGCGTCGATGAAATAAGGCCTCTTCATAATAAAGGTTATGATTTTATTACAGTACCGCCTCACACAGAAAATGTGAAGAAGGCTGTGATTCAGGTATTTGTTCGTAACTGGAGACGATATACATATCTGCTGGGGCAGCCGGAGAGAGGGCCGGTGTGTCACGCTTGTTGGATGTGGTTTATAGGTGGTTTCCTACATCCGGTAGGTGATCGTTGGGCTGGTATCCACGTCCAGCCTCAGATACACGATTTTCGCGAACATTTCAAAGTTATAAAATGATAATTTGGTTTATGGAACACTGTGTAGAGTCGTTACTCAAATTCTAGCGGAATCCACTTTCCAGCCGCTTGACTACATTTTCTCTGTAATCTTCTCGCAAATTTCCCCAACATAACATTGCTACAAAACATCATCTTCCACACAACGTCGATAGGATGCACACTGCCACGAGACGATGATATAAAGCGCCCTCTACTATGCAACATCATTACAAAGCACTCTCGACCATGCAACATCGGTACAGAGCACCCTCTGTCATCCATCGTTGGTACTAGGCACACTCTGCCACGTGATTTCTCCACAAAGAGCCCTGTGCTAGGCAACTTCGTTATGAAAAACTATTTGCTACGTAACATTAGTACTAAGCACCCTCAACCCTGCAAGACTGCTACGAAGTAACCTCCACTGCACAACACTGGCACGAAGCACCCTCTTCTACGCAATCTTGGTGCAAAGTACTTGTGTCAGGTAACATTGGCACCCGCCCCACAGCAGCACGAGGCTGCATGAGAGACTGCAGTATCAATGATGACATCGAAAAAGTACAAAGCAGTGCAGCTCGTTTTGTACTACCGTGAAATTGGGGATACGGTGTCATAGACATGATACGTGAATTGGAATGGCAATCATTAAAACAAAGGCGTTTTTCGTTGCGACGGGATCTTCTCATTAAATTTCAATCACCAGTTTTCTCCTCCGATTGCGAAAACATTCTGTTGGTACCCACCAACATAGGGAGAAATTAGGGCCCGCACGGAAAAATTCAAATGTTCGTTTTTCCCGGGTGCCGTTCGAGAGTGGAACGATAGAGAGACAGCATGAAGGTGGTTCATTAAACCATCTGCCAGGCACTTTATTGTGAATAGCAGATTAATCACGTAGATGTGGATGAAGGAGTTCTGCTCTTCTGCGTTAGAAGGCTATGCCATCATTTTCACAGCAGCGAGTGACTTTATTCATGATAGTTCAGCCAACTTGCGCGAAATATTCATAAATTATAGGCAGAAACCTTCCTCGTGTGTATTACTTGTCGACGGCACTATTGGAGACCCATCACTGAAAACGGTCTGTAACATAACACATATAGAATCGACTGTCGAGAGCGACCTAAGGTGGAATAACAGCGTAAAAGTAATTATAGGAAAATTAGATCAAGCTGAACGTCACTGCCGCAATATTAAGGTAACTTAATTCATTTACGGAAAAAGTGGTTTACAGGACAATTCTTTAACTTACTTTTGAGCTTTGCTCCCAGTCTGATTCCGTTAGCAAGTTAGATTAATAGGAAGGGTAGAGAAGAAGGAAAGAAGGGCGGCACGTTCCGTCACGGGATTGCTTAGTCGATGCGAGAGGGTTACGGAATTGTTCCACAAGTCCCAGTGGCAGACGCTGCCAGAGAGGGGTTGTGCATCACGGAGAGGTTAACTGCATAAATTACTAGAGCGTGCGTTCCAAAAAGAGTCAGACAATATGTATTATAAGGAAAAAAAGAAAGGAAAGAAAGAAACCGCACCACGAAGATATTATCTGAACGGGACGCAAATCGGCACACATGATGCATGTACCGACAAACAAATTACTACAATTTCAGAAAAAATTGTAGTTATTTATTCAAGAGAAAGAGTTTCACAAATTGAGAAAGTCAGCAACGCGTTGGTCCACCTCTGGTCCTTACAGAAGCAGCTGCTCAACATGGCATTAATTGCAAGAACTGTTGGACGTCTTCCTGAGGGATATCGTGCCAAATTCTGTCCAGTTGGCGGGTTAGATAGTCCAAATCCCGAGATGGTTGGAGGGCCCTGCTCGTAATACTCCAAACGATCTAAGTTGGGGAGAGAAGCGGTGACCTTGCTGGCCAAGGTAGGGTTTGACAAGCACGAAGACAAACAGTAGAAACTGTAGCTGCTTCTGGGCCGACATTATCTTGGTGAGATGTAATCCCAGGATGATTTGCCATGAAGGGCAACAAAACAGACGTAGAAACTCGTCGAAGTACGGCTGTGATGTATGGGTGCTATGGATAACGACCAAAGGCGTCCAGCTATGGAATGAAATTACACCTCAGCCGTATGGCGAGTAACAGTCAGGCTGGGATCCCACTACTCTCTGGGGTGTCTCCAGAAATGTTTTCGGCCTGGTCTTATTGACTGGAGTAGACTTCACCGCTGCTTTGAACTTAGCCCCGATGAGCAGCGAAGACGATTCTGGAGACACCCCAGGCAGCGCTGGGATACCATCATGACTCTGGCCGCCATGGGTGGTGGTCGGGTGTGCCATTTCTTTTCATAGCAGGACCCCTTTGCTTTTCATCCCCAGCACCCTTACAACAGAGAAGTACATCGACGACATTCTTCACCCCATTTAGTTGCCTTTCAAGGCAAGCCATCGTGGGGTCACATTCCAGCAAGATACTGCCCGCCCGCACACGAGAGCTTCAATTGCTTGTCTTCGTGCTTGTCAATCCCGACTGTGGCCAACAAGGTCGCTGGATCTCACCTCAAATGAGGCAGGGCCATCTAACCGTCTCGAGATTGTGACGTTGTAACGCGCTAATTCGACAGAATTTGGCGCGTTATCCCTCAGGCGGACGTCCAACAAATCTGTCAATCAGTTCCAAGACGTATAACTGCTTGCGTAAGGGTCAGACGTGGACGAACGCTTTACTTACTTTCTTAATTTGTGAGATATTGCTCATTTATTTGTCTGCACGTGTACATCGTATCTAGCGATTTCCGTCCCATTCGGATAACTCCTTGGTGGTGAGTAGGATTTTTGGCTTCAGTGTGTATAATACTACGGGCCATTAAAATTGCTACATCAAGAAGAATTGCAGATGATGAACGGGTATATATTGGACAAATATATTATACTAGAACTGACATGTGATTACATTTTCACGCAATTCGGGTGCATAGATACTGAGAAATCAGTACCCAGAACAACCACAGCCTTACTCACTGAGTCAAACAGAGCTTGGATGGCGTGTACAGGTACAGCTGCCCATGCAGCTTCAACACGATACTACAGTTCATCAAGAGTAGTGACTGCCGTATTGTGACGAGCCAGTTGCTCGGCCACCACTGACCAGACGATTTCCGTTGGTGAGAGATCTGAAGAATGTGCTCGCCAGGGCAGCAGTCGAACATTTTCTCTATCCAGAAAGGTCCGCACAGGACCTGCAACATGTGGTCGTGCATTATCCTGCTGAAATGTAGGGTTTCGCAGGGATCGAATGAAGGGTAGAACCACGGGTCGTAACACATCTGAAATGTAACGTCCATTGTACAAAGTGCCGTCAATGCGAACAAGAGGTGACCGAGACGTGTAACTAATCACGCCAGGTGTTACGCCAGTATGGCGATGACGAATACACGCTTCCAATGTGCGTTCACCGCGATGGCTCCAAACACCGATGCGACCATCACGAGGCTGTAGACAGAACCTGGATTCATCCGAAAAAATGACGTTTTGCCATTCGTGCACCCAGGTTCGTTCGTTGAGTACACCATCGCAGGCGCTTCTGCCTGTGATGCAGCGTCAAGGGTAACCGCAGCCATGTCTACGAGCTGATAGTCCATGCTGCTGCAAACATCGTCGACTGTTCGTGCAGATGGTTGTTGTCTTGCAAACGTCCCAATCTGTTGACTCATGAATCGAGACGTGGCTGCACGATCCGTTACAGCCACGCGGATAAGATGCCTGTCATGTCTACTGCTAGAGATATGTGGCCGTTGGGATCCAGCACGGCGTTCCGTATAACACTCCTGAACCCACCGATTCCATATTCTGCTAACAGTCATTGGATCTCGACCAACGCGAGCAGCAATGTCGCGATACGATAAACCGCAACCGCGATAGGCTACATTCCGACCTTTATCAAAGTCGGAAAGGTGATGGTACGCATTTATCCTCCTTACACGAGGCATCACAACAACGTTTCACCAGGCAACGCCGGTCAACTGATGTTTGTGTGTGCGAAATCGGTTGGAAACTTTCCTCATGTCAGCACGTTGTAGGTGTCGCCACCGGCGCCAACCTTGTGTGAATGCTCTGTAAAGCTTATCATTAGCATATCGCAGCATCTTCTTCCTGTCGGTTAAATTTCGCGACTGTAGCATGTGATCTTCGTGGTGTAGCAATTTTAATCGCCAATAGTGTACTTCCTCGCATTAGCGTCTCGTTAAACTGTGGCTAGGACAAAACTGAGAAACTGGAGCTCATACGAAGGTTAGTAGACAGCCCACCAGTCACGCACCATTAGCGAATGGGACTGAAGAGCTAGTCAGAGTACTGAGGCCATATTTACTGAAGATGAAGACCCTGTCCCGCAACCGCCACTGAGGGAGTGATTCTGTCGCGGCGTACCCCGCAGCGTCAACGCTGAGCGCGTACAGCTGTTTGCGGGCCCGGTGACAGTGGCGCGACAGTCGGCCAGCGCGACAGTGGTGAGTGTCGCAGCCAGGGCGGCGGCGGCGGCGCGCGCGGCAGTGCTGCCGCCCCCGGGGGCAGTGGGCGCCGGGCGCTGGGTGGCGGACGACACGCATTCCTGGGATTGCCAGCGCTGTTATTTAATGGCGAGCCCCGCAGCGGCCGCGGCTCGGCCGCCACCCTGCGACGTTGCCGCGCGCCGAGTCGCACGCGCCACGGCGGCAGCGGCAACGCAGCCCCGGCTCTCTTGTCCGAGTTTTTAAGGAGAGCCGGTCCGCCGGCCGCCGCTGAATGCCCGGCCCCGGCGGGAGGGGGCGCCGCCGCTGTTGAAATTGTGGGAGGGGGGCGGGGGGCAGGGGGCCCGGGCAGGTGCGGGCAGAGAAATCGAGGGAACCGGTTCCCCGCCGCGCCTGGCGAGGGTCCGCACTCCGCTCCGCGCCGCAGCCAGCCAGCCGGGCAGCTGGCCGCACTGTACAGCCAGGCCGCAGCTCGCGCAGATTCGCCGCGCGCTCCTCTGGTGCCCTACCCCACCCACAGTACGCACGCAGACTCGGGCCGCACAAAGGCGAGCCCCATCTAACGCAGAACTTGTGACGACCGTTCAATAAGTAACGCAACATATTTTTTTCTGAAATCAGTTTAGTTTTATTCAGGATTCCAATACACTGTAATATTCCCCACTCTTTCGCCTAGAAAACTTGATTTTTTCAATGTAATAATCCCAATCCCAACGAAAGCAGGTGTTGACAGATGTGAAAATTACCGAACTATCAGTTTAGTAAGTCACAGCTGCAAAATACTAACACCAATTCTTTACAGACGAATGGAAAAACTAGTAAAAGGCGACCTCGGGGAAGATCAGTTTGGATTCCGTAGAAATATTGGAACACGTGAGGCAATACTGACCCTACGACTTATCTTAGAAGCTAGATCAAGGAAAGGCAAACCAGCGTTTCTAGCATTTGTAGACTTAGAGAAAACTTTTGACAATGTTGACTGGAATACTCTCTTTCAAATTCTGAAGGTGCCAGGGGTAAAATACAGGCAGCGAAAAGCTATTAAAATACAGGCAGCGAAAAGCTATTTACAATTTGTACAGAAACCAGATTGCACTTATAAGAGTCGAGAGGCATGAAGGGGAAGCAGTGGTTGGGAAAGGAGTGGTTGGGAAAGGAGTGAGAGAGGGTTGTAGCCTCTCCCCGATGTTATTCAATCTGTATATTGAGCAAGCAGTAAAGGAAACAAAAGAAAAATTCGGAGTAGGTATTAAAATCCACGGAGAAGAAATGAAAACTCTGAGGTTTGCCAGTGACATTGTAATTCTGTGAGAGGCAGCAAAGGACTTGGAAGAGCAGTTGAACGGAATGGACAGTGTCTTGAAAGGAGAATATAAGATGAACATCAACAGAAGCAAAACGAGGATAATGGAAGGTAGCTGAATGAAATCAGGTGATGCTGAGCGAATTAGATTAGGAAATAATACACTTAAAGTAGTAAAGGAGTTTTGCTATTTGGGGAGCAAAATAACTGATGATGGTCGAAGTAGAGAGGATATAAAATGTAGACTGGCAATGGCAAGGAAAGCGTTTCTGAAGAAGAAAAATTTGTTAACATCGAGTATAGATTTAAGTGTCAGGAAGTCGTTTCTGAAAGTATTTGTATGGAGCGTGGCCATGTATGGAAGTGAAACATGGACGATAAATAGTTTGGACAAGAAGAGAATAGAAGCTTTCGAAATGAGGTGCTGCAGAAGAATCCTGAAAATTAGATCGGTAGATCACATAACTAATGATGAAGTATTGAATAAAATTGGGGAGAAGAGGAGTTTTTGGCAGAACTTTACAAAAAAAAGGGACCGGTTAGTAGGACATGTTTTGAGGCATCAAGGGATCACAGATTTAGCATTGGACGGCAGCGTGGAGGGTAAAAATCGTAGAGGGAGACGAAGAGATCAATACACTAAGCAGACTCAGAAGGATGTAGGTTGCAAGTAAGTACTGGGAGATGAAGAAGCTTGCACACAATAGGATAGCATGGAGAACTGCATCAAACCAGTCTCAGGACTGAAGACCACAACAACAACAACAACAACAACATAACATTCCCCACTCTTTCGCCTGCAAAACTTAATTTATTCAAAGTAATCTCCGTTCAATGCAATGGCCTCACTCCATCTTTCTCGGAGGGCCTGTATTCGTGCACGTACCACTCTGCCGGTCGACGTCGGAGCCAACACCTTGCTGCACCAATCTCCTCATTTTTCACACACTGCTTCCCGCGAAGTGCATCTTTCATTGGGCCAACCAGATTGAAGTCTGAAATTGCGAGATCAGTGCTGTAGGGTCAATAAATGTCGTGTGACAAGCGCCTCCCGTCGGGTAGACCGTTCGCTGGGTGCAAGTCTTTCGATTTGACGCCACTTCTACGACTTGAGCGTCGATGAAATGATGATGGTTAGGACCACACAACAACCAGCCCCTGAGTGGTGGAGACTATCTCCGACCCAGCCGGGAATCGAACCCGGGCCCTTAGTGTCGCGTTGACTACTGAGCTACCAGGGGCGGACAGGGCTGTGGGGTGAACGAGGAAGAACAATCCAGTGGAGTTTTGTGAGCTCCTCTAGGGTGCGCAGACTTGTGTGTTACGGAGAAGGAGAAGTTCGTTTGCATTTTTGCGGAGAAGAACACGCATCGGCCTTCGTTTTCCAGAGGGGTAGCACAATACACTTCAAAATTGGTCGTTGCACCACGAGGGACTAAATCAAACAGAATAACCCCTTCAGACTACCAGAAGACCGTCGCCATGACTTTACTGACTGAGGGTGCAGCGCTTTTCTTTGGAGGAGAGGTGGTGTGCCGACGCTCCACGGATTGCCGTTCTAGTTCAGGTCAGAAGTGATGAACCCATGCTTCGTCGCCTGTGACAATGTGCGCCGAAATTGTCACCATCGGCCTCGTCACGTGAATACAACTCCACACAGACGGTCCCTCTGTACCCTTAATGGTCTACTGTAACTTGAGTACACCATCTGGTGGTCGAGTGAATAAGCACTACCAACAGAGACGTCCAGCTGAGCAGTGAGGTGTCTTACTGTGATCCAACGATCACCTCCGGTGAGAGTGTCCGCACGTTCCAACACTGCAGGAGTCGCAGCTGTGTGCAGCTGGTCGGCACGGAGGAGATGTGACAGGTTTGCGTAATCTTGTTGCCTTGATGACAGACTCCTCGCCCAACGACTCACCGTGCTTATGTTCACTGCCTGATCTCCGGAGACATTCTGCAAGCCCTGTGAATATCTGCGACACTCTGGTCTTCGCCAAAATTCAATACAGCTCTCTGCTCGCAACGCACCTCCATTACAGACGCCATTTTGAATGCTTGCTGTAGTGTCACTACCAATTCGAACACCTCCAAACTATAGGGACAAAAGTGGGAATACTCCACGATGTCCCATAACGAACTGTGTATTTTTTGTACCTGATCCAACCGAGAAAAAAAAAGTGCTGCATACTTACTGAACGCCTCCTGCAGTATCCTATTCTTAACGGAAAGATATCCTCACCTGCCGGCCGGAGTGGCCGTGCGGTTCTAGGCGCTACAGTCTGGAACCGAGCGACCGCTACGGTCGCTGGTTCGAATCCTGCCTCGGGCGTGGATGTGTGTGATGTCCTTCGGTTAGTTAGGTTTAATTAGTTCTAAATTCTAGGCGACTGATGACCTCAGAAGTTAAGTCGCATAGTGCTCAGAGCCATTTGAACCATTTGATATCCTCAGCTGTTAACGTGACTCTTGCTGTACCCCAAAGGAGTATTATGAGACCACTACTTTTTACACACTAGAGTATGATTCAAAATTAATGTCCCATAGGACAAAGTGTACATTGGCGATTCAATAGTCTTTGCATACAAAACAAAGTCATAATTAGTGAAGACAGAGAAAATACACATATTACTGATGTGCCTTAATTGTATAAATGCAAAATGTTGCATCATCGGTCAATGACGACCCGAATGCAACTGTCGACCCCTGCAAGTTGTTCGCACGTACCTCAAATGCAGAATGTGTTCAAACTGACTGCCAGCCTGTAGAAGACACATCTGAGCACGGTGACGGACACTGAACGTAAAATCGCAGTTGGTACTTCCGAACAGGCTGTGGTGGTATTTCCCTGCAGATAAATTAATGTTCTTGGTGTGTTCATGTACACCGCAGACCTAAGAAGCCCCCAAACGAAAACGCCATTAGCGTCAGGCCTGTCAGCCTAGGTGGTCAGTCCACTATACTCCGTCTACCAGTCCTAAACCCATGAAGAACCCCATCTAGAAGTCAGCAGACTTTTCGTCCGAAATATAGAAGTGTCCATCCTGCTGGAAGAAAAATCCTACCTCTCCATTCGAGAGACAGATCGTTCAAATGCGATAGTATTAGGGTAGTAAAGTTTCCTCAAGGTAAAGTCTGTAGCGCGCAGCAGTGAGCGTGCCATTAAAAATGTGGTACCGATGAGGCCATCTCCGCATATGCCACACGAGACATTTAACATAGGGTTAGTCTGAGTGCATGCATCGACGGCGAGATGGAGACCATTGTTTGCCCGACAGATGGCGCCATGTATGTTCAACTACTCGTTCAAATGGAAACGAGTTTTGTCGCTGAAAAAAATGTCATCTTCCTTTCAGTGTCATCGCCGTGGAGATTTTGCTGAAAGTGAATTCAATAGGGATGGAAACGATTTGAGGGTAGTATCCCAACAGAGAGGCCTGGATGATGCCGCATTCTGTGCCACCTTTATTGATGACTGACCTGAACTCACTGTCTCTTTAGATAGTAGAGCTTCTGATTGTGTATCCGCTGTTGTTGGGCGTGGTCATCCGGAACGTCTTTTGTCATGAACACTGGCTGTAGATTTAAGTGATTCCATTAATTGGCCATTCTGTGATTAGGCTTACATTGGTTTGTATGTTGCCTATGGTACTCTCCTGATGTCTGTACATTGCTGTACGAGGCACTGCACTGCAGACCAGCACCACACTACATAGCCTTCTAATACCACTCCGTCGGACTCGTTAATCAACTGCCTCACAGACAACTGGCCATGAGGTGGGCTACTACGCACTGCACGTGACTCATGATTTCGGCGGCATGGTGATGCTGGGTCGTCCCACTCGTTGTTGTTTTCGCTATATCCACTAATACCGGCTTTGTCCTAGGGACATTACTTTTTGATCACCCTGTATACAGTATGTTTCAAAGCGTTTGTATCAAATGTCTAGGGTGATAGACCACTTCATAGAAAGCTACTCTTGTTAAATGCAAAATGTTCGTCGACACTTCCTGGAGACGCTAGGTGTCATTTAGCATTCGTCAGCCCTGGGACGACGGTATTTCACCGAACTAGGTGTGCCGCGTACTACCCATATCAGTAAACTGATAAGAGTGATTTTCAACAAGAAAACCTTGTGAATGGGTGTTTCTAGGCCGAGAAAGATATTTTAGAAGCGAAACAAGAACTTTTATTTTTGCTGGGCTCACCCCCTTTCACGCAGAGCATATGACAGAATTATAGGAAACACACATTGCATAACGATGTTGCAGGGCGCTTATACGGTATCGCCTCTCAGGGGAATAACTAGTACAACAGGATACCGTGTCAAGCTAAATTATTCATTCATTTGACTGAAACCAGAACAATCGAATGGAAACAATCGATTTAGTGTGCTGTAGTTTCACGTTTCAGTAGGACTATTCCTTTCAGATCAGACCAGTCTGTGGGAGCAACCGAATATAAACAATTGATACAGTCAGTTATAGTTTTGCACACTGACTAAAACAGACATTCTCTCCTTCAACAGAAACGGGGCTGTATTCTTCAATCTGTGATGCTGCCCAGTGCGAGCGTGGTTTTTAAGCGGTTTCCGCATACTCCATTAGCTGGATACTGATAACAGTATATTTCGAGACAAAGTACTTCCGGTTCCACTCATTAAACTTTTAAAATCAACCTAAAGTTGATAGTTAATGTTACAAATTCGAAAAATTCGTATTTAAGTACATAAATATACAAATTCTGAAAACACTTCGTTTTTCAGATATACTTTCATTTACATCTCCTCGAAAAGTGATAGGTTCCTTATTTCCAAAAAGTTTTAATAAACAAGTTGGCAACTGCAGTCGTGGCTGTTGCATAACCGAAAAAGCTGAACATGTACGTAATTTAAAACACCCGCACTCTGTGATCAAGTGGAAATTTTCATACAATAATGAATATGAGTGTGATGAACATGATTCATATAGCTGACATCGGCACAGAGACTTATTTCATTCCGTTGTTTCATTCGACTGAAAAAACCAAACGAACGCAAACCTTCCGAGCGCGCTGTTCGGGACTGCGCCACAGATTTTTCGTGGAAGGTCGGGCTAGAATCGTAAGAAGTGTTTCGTATTAATATGTTATTTAATTGTCAATCTCTTTAGTACAGAGATTACAGTGAGCAGTATAACGCCTTACAAAACAGTTAAATCACAAATCTAGGCTGGTGCTGGTCGCTGTAACTCAGTCGGTAAAAACGGAACCTTTATAGTACCACTTCGTTGTCTATCAGTCCGTCTGTTAAGGAGGAGGAGATTACTGTTTAACGTCTCGTCGACAACGAAGTCATTAGAGACGGAGCACAAGCTCGGATTAGGGAAGGATGGGGAAGGAAATCGGCCGTGCCCTTTCTAAGAAACCATCCCGTCATTTGCCTGAAGCGATTTAGGGAAATCACGGAAAACCTAAATCAGGATGGCCGGACGCGGGATTGAACCTTCGTCCTCCCGAATGCGAGTCCAGTGTGCTAACCACTGCGCCACCTCGCTCGGTCAGTCCGTCTGTTAAGGCCCTTCAAGATGAAGTTTATGTCAGATATTACAGTTTACGGTCCCTTAGCGGTGTAAAAATCGTAAGCTTCTAGGCCAATGAAATCAAAAGAAACGGCCATTTATGTCACTTCTTTTGATACTCACGGACCCACTCATCAAGCCTATAGATGAGCTAGCTACATACGTAATTATGTTTGTGCGGAACCCTCAAGGCGTAAGCCTCACTCACACCAGTGTAGTTTTTTCTTTTTTTTTTTTTTTTTTTTTTTTTTTTTTTTTGTTCTGATTGTTGCCACCATCATAGGGAAAAAAGGGAAGGTACCTGGATTCGGTTAAGAATGATTTTGAAGTAATAGGGTTAAAATCAGAAGAGGCACCCATGTTAGCACTGAATAGGGGATCATGGAGGAATTTTATATGGGGGACTATGCTCCAGACTGAACGCTGAAAGGCATAATCAGTCTTAAATGATGATGATTTTTTTTTCCTAGTAACTCTCCCATTTGCTCACCCTGAACTTCTTCGGCCTTTCGGATTCCTTTCAACGCGAGCTTCCCCCTGACTTGCGTTTCCTATAATTTCGCGCATATTTGGGAGTCATGTGAGATAAAATCTTTCGTTGTTTTGTAACTTCCAGTTTAATAACGATCTTCTCTTAAATTCTGGCGAATATTTAACTTTGGGTCCCAGTAGCGAATGGCGGCCTCTTCAAAATGACACCCGAATCAGTGTTGTAGCTAAAAGCGTTTATGGTTTCACACAATGCCGAAACGTAAGAATCACGCGCATGCCACTTCACCGGAACGATGACGCCACAGACAAAACAAACAATGCGCCACAAACACGTACAGGCAAAGCCTTCTAGATAGAAGGCCTACGCACAGCGGCCATATTGGCACGTGGCGTCACAAACTGTTGGCCATCCCATCTTCAGTCGGCAGTCCTGTTGACGTGTATGATGTGTTGAAAGTGTGTGGCACGTGAAACTGATATAGATTTCATACAGTATTCACCTACATTTCTTCGAAGTATGGGATACAAATGTTGCGTTCCCTTTTGCCAGGGAAATTATAAATCCCAAAAAGGCCTGAAAGTGCACGTTTCGATTTCCCAAATGTGTGAAGTTGAGAAATCGCTAGATTGCAGCTATTCCCAGATAGGAATTTGTGTCTACGCATCATTCAAGGGTAAGTAAATGACAAAAAATTTATAGCGCGTTATTTGTTTCCATTACAGCACTTTTGCCAATTGTTTTTAAAAGCAGTTATGTATCATGTACCAGTATAATTTGTTTCTTAATTCTGGACCATCGCTGCGATGTTAATACGAAGCTGGCTGTGAAATGTCTCTCATATTTGCAACTATTGTCACACAGAATAGTCATATTAATTAGTGTGGCTCGAAAATGTTTAGTATTCCTTATCATTGCTACCAGATTATTGAGTTTCGAGTACTTTTATTTGGAAGAGCTACAGAATGATTTTGTTCAGTTCTACATATACAGCTATTCGGAAATAATTTCAATTTGAGTAAACTACCTTAGAAAATTGTTTTAATGAATTCAACGTTCGACAGATTAAGCAGTATAGAAAGCAAAATTTCGAGGTAAGTGCACTGTGATTAAATTAACAGCACTCTGTGACACGAATTTCAGTCAAGAATATAGGAGAAACAAACTTTTCATGGTCAAGGTTATAAAGTTCTGGTGAAACAGGGAAATAAAATATTTTTTCGGGTTTTTTGATTCATTAAACATTATATCAAGGGGTGCTCCATTTCGTCTAATGATTTGAGTTTCGTGTGAGGTCAGCAAATTTTGAAGTGGAGAGGAAAATTTACGAAAATAACCGGGGAAACAAGTTCTTAAATTCTGTAGGAGCTCCAGCTGCTTTATTTAAAACCCAAAACGTCTGGTTGTTGTATATTGCCGATTTTTTACTGCAAGAAAACGTAGCTCCTGAGGTAAAAGAATTTAAAATTACAGTTTGTATTCAAGGCTAGGAGCGCGTATTTAAGGCAAATCGTCAAAATAATTTTACATCTTGAAATAACATAGCGCAGTTTTGTTCTGTTACTTTACGCAATGATATATGTTTCCATACTTTCATTAAAAGGACACTTAGAAGAGGAAAGCACGAGAGTCCCTATGCGGTCTCAGCTCTAAAACTCGTGAAGTTCGTATAGCTGCAGAGTGCTTAACAGGAGCGTTCCGATACAGACCCGGCCATCAGTATGTGACGTCACAAGTGTGTGCGCAGGCCTCTAGTCTAGGTGGTGTTGGTACAGGCAGCCTGTTTGTGGGCTCGATCATTGTATACGCATTATTTGTCTCGTAGTTGCTATGGATTCAAATGTGATGGTATTTTTTCTTTTTATTTTTATTTTATTTTATTTTATTTATTTATTAATTTTTTTTTTTTTTTTTTTACACAAGAAGGTTCGACCAACGAGCGAGTAGACGTTTACACGTCAAAACCAATTGACTAGCCAATGAATCGTCCCACGACAGGTGACGACGCTCAGCGCAGCCGCATCGCTGTGGGAGGGGGTGGGGGGGCGGGGGGGGGGGGGGGCACCAGGGACAGAGACGTACGCAGGGTCACGTACGGCGTGCCCGCGCCTCGATTCCCGGTGGGCGGGGGCGCAAAACCGCACGGGGCAACCGGTCGCCGGCCGCAGGCGTTGAACTCAATTTCTCAGCGGGCCGCGCGCCGCGCCGCGCCGCTCCGACGTGATCGCCGCTCCGTGGGGCTCGTTTAACTGCCCTACCCTGCCCGCCTCACCTCGTCCCCTCCCGCCGCGCCGCAGCCGAGAATCGATCCAATCCTTCTCCTGCTCCGCCTCGCAAGAAACGTTGCTGCCGTCCGCGATGCTGCCCCGTTAATAGCACTTCCGCGCTCATCTAAGAGACTTGCGGTCCGGCTTAAGACCGCTGTCCGGCGTGGTGGGACAGATCGAAAGACGAGAAATGTCGATTGCGGAAGCAGATTTATTCGGAAGGTTTTTTTTGTTTTTTTCAATGATCCTTTCTCAGAATCTCTTTACGTGTAAAGTAACTTGAAGTACGAACTTACGTTTTATGGTACCCATACAAACAACTGCTTCTAGTCGTACTTGACAGTCAGAATGTAAAAGTTCCGTTGAATAATTCAGACAATTTTGGAAGAGAAGAATATTTTAGCGACAGGGGAGAAATCAGGAAAGGTGTCCCAAAGGGTTCAGTTTTCGAACCACTCCCATCCTTTGCATATCTGAACGACATTACGCTTAAACGCTATGAAGCAGAATTGGTACTTATTTGTAGAAAATACTAGTGCTATAATAAATATGATTCGAGAGAGAGAGTGGAAGAAATAATTAATGACTTTCTTCTAACTTGTTCTCGAAAAATGGATTCTCTCTCAATTTTGATAAAAGAAACTATATTCTGTCCGGTACAACAAATGCAGCCACGCCAATAATGAAAGTACCATGTGAACAGGAGCCAGTACACAGGATAGAATTGCCAAATTTCTGACTGTACATATTAACGAAACCTTGAACTTGAAGAAACATATTACTCATCGGGTAAAACAATATGAAGTTCAGCAACTTTCGCTCTTCGCTTAATTGCTAGTCTTGAAAAAGACGAATCAAATTTGATTTTGCATGCTTCCACTCAAAAAATCTTATGGGATAATTTTTAACTGCACCTTCACAATATAAATACTCGCTAATAAAGTTAGTCATAAATCATCTTTCACAGTTTGAGAGTAATAACAGTATCCATACCTACAACACCAAAAGAAATTCTGATCATTTGCCCAATAACATAAAACATCTACTAGATAATAAGACAAGTCTCGAATCTAATCTAAAACCATATTTTCTGGACGGACTTTATTTCAAAAACTCATAGGATGTTGAAAGTAGAGGAGATACTAATTTTAAGAGTAGTTGCAAGAGTTGGCCAAAGAAAGGTATGTTCATTAATATTAAACATAGGCCAGTACGCCACTTGCGATCTGTAAGTAGCCAGCAAGTAGCCATGCATCGAAACGAATCATGTATATATATTCTGTAAACTGACGAGTTTCACATCATTTCGATAAAGAAAAGTCTTTCGAACGGCCTATAGAACAAGTAAATAAATAATATATAAGAAACTATCAGCCACGATTGCGGTAATGAAACCAACCTTTATCTAGGTTTCAGCCCAAGTAATTGAGCCTTCTTCAGAAGATAGACCTGATTTTACAATATGTCTACAAGGGCATGGTCTAGAAATAAAACTAAAACAGCCTGAATAGACCATGCCCTCATAGACAAAAAAAGGAAACGGTACACGCGACACTCACTAGTGCCAGGGACCTGGACTAACAGTTACACTTCAGACACAAAACATTTCTTCTGCCTCAGTCATTATCGTAGAAAACATTTCGCAAAGGAAATAAATTATCTTCAGTCAGGCACATTAAAATATCTCTTTGGGTTTCCTAAGAATATTATTCCGTAGGTTTTTCCTGTTACTCGACGCTCCCGACAGTTCGGAGCATAAAAGAAATGTTATTGCAGCAATTTTTGTTTAAGGCCCCAGGCAGAAAGAGTTTGTTTCCTTCAAGAGTATCTGTTAGTGAGGATACGACGCCGAACTTCTGTCCAGCAAAACATCGTACTAAATGTAAAATTTCACCATGAAGGGCTGTAAGTTTTCTAGTTACATTTTGTCATTAATCATCTGCAACATTATTTTATGATCCAGATAATTTGTTCTCTCCCACAGCAAACTTGTGATTTCGTCGACCCGTAACTATTGATAAAACCATGGGGTTTGACACGTCAAGCCTAAGTATGACAGCTGTTACTGTTAATTAAACCAAAAGTAGCTGTAACCACTTAAGTTTATTCATTTATACTACACACGGTTCGGAACATTACACTTCCTTCATAAGGTGGATTTATTTCTAATAACAAAACATAGAGAACACAGCACAAATCCACCTGAAACGCGTAAGGGGTAGAACAACAGAAACGACTGCTTAGCCATTAACGTATTTGAATAAACACCACAGAGGCTTCAAAACTCATTTCGTACAATACATAATAAACAAGTAACGTCTGAGTTACTGATCACAATTCGAAACTTCACTTCAGCTATATTCATAGCTCAAACAACTGAAAAATATAAGCATTACGGATATGCTTTGGTCCAATGAGATTCACAATACTGCTGCTTACCATTATCACGGCGCCTCTTATACTTTGATTTTTTTTTTTTTACACCCCCGTGTATGCAGAAGTAGCACACTAGTTCAATAAAAGTAATGACAAAATGTCGTCGAAACACATTAAGTGTTTTCGGAAGTTTGTCGTCTTAGGAACAAGTAGAATTAAAGCAAGATGTTCCATGCAGAATTCGATGAGAAAAGGAAAATCGTTCCCAGCAAAACAGATTATATCTGAAAGATTTGAAGAAATATTCGATTTAAACTGCAAGCTGGAAATGAGAAATAACAGATGTAATCCACAAAATAATGATGGACAGAAAACCACAAGTCGTAAACGGCGCAGCACGACGTTGACATTAAACGGTAAATCCCAATTCACTGGACGAAATGACACGCCTGCAACAGATATCACGCCAGCAGGAAACCTGGAGATCGTTAGAAACGAGCGGTTCCCATTTTAGGCTGTGGCCGCTAACACAGAGTCACGTATGCGAACGGCAATTGGACACTGATGGGCCCCTAAACCGCACAGCCAGCTCTGGCAGGGATAACCGTTTCCCCGTCCTTATTTCACGTCTAAGTGGCGCACGCCCCCAATAGTTCTCACAGTTGTTCTTATTCCCATCTATGCAGTCATTGGTTACCCTCTTTGAAAATCCCCCTCCCCGTCTCACACCCTCCCACGCACTCACGCGCACACACACACACACACACACACACACACACACACACACACACACACACACACACACACATTATATACTGAAGTGACTGACAAACGTCATGGAATAGCTCCTAATATAGTGTCGGACTTCCTTTTGCCTGTGCGGCAGGTCCCAGCGGAGGTTCGAAGCCTCCCTCGGGCATGGGTGTGTGTGTGTGTGTGTGTGTGTGTGTGTGTGTGTGTGTGTGTGTGTGTGTTTGTCTTTAGGATAATTTAGGTTCAGTAGTGTGTAAGCTTAGGGACTGATGACCTTAGCAGTTAAGTCTCATAAGATTTCACACACACATTTGAACTTTTTTTCCTTCCTTTTGCGCGGTGTAGTGCAGCATGTCGAAGCAGCGTGGACACAAAAAGTCGTTGGAACTGCATTGAAGGAATGTTGAGCTAAGCCGTTAATAACGTCCATAAGTGAGAAAGTGTTGCCGGATCAGGATTTTGTTCACGAACTGATCCCTTGATCATGTCCGATAAACGTTCGAAGTGATTCATGTCGGGCTATCTGGGTAGCCTAATGATTCACTGGAATTGTCCAGAATGTTCGTCCAACCAATCGCGAACAACTGTGGTTCGGTGACACGACGCATTGTCATCCAGAAAAATTCAGAAAAAGACCGCAGCACAGGAAACTGAATGGTGTCATTTATCTATTTATTTATTTAAATAGTTTACGCCCACAATGGAGCACTAAAATCAAACATAATACATCAGAGTCTACAATTATTAAGTTTAGGTCTTATCAGTCAGCAATTTCTTCGTTTCCCTGAACTTCAGCATTCACTGTCATCTGGCTGCTCGTTCTTCTGCAGATATGACATACTTCTTCCGTTCTGACGGTTTGAATGTCAGCCGTGTGTATTTGTTCTTCAGAAGCAGTTTCTCTTCTCTGTGTTGATTTTGGTGTATGGTGGGAAGGCTCCTGGACCTGACAGCATCCCGATGGAGCTTATTGAGGGTGGCGGCTTGCCTCTAAAAACTAGACTCTTCTCACTTATTATATTAATGTGGGAAACCCGCAAGGTACCAGCTGACTTGAAGAACTCCACAATTGTCACCATCTTCAAAAAGGGCGACAAAAGCGTCTGTGGTAACTACCGGGGAATATCTCTACTCTCTCTCACTGGAAAAATTTTTGCAAGAATCCTTTTAAATCGCCTCCAGACACTTTCAGAGACTATACTACCTGAGTCTCAATACGGGTTTCGACCTTCAAGAGGGACAATTGACATGATCTTCTGTGCACGACAACTACAGGAGAAGTGCAGAGAACAGCAAAAGCCTTTACTACTTGTTTTCTACGATCTAGAAAAGGCCTTTGATACAGTTCCCAAAGAAGCCATGTGGATGGTCTTAAAACGCTTCGGCTGCCCTGAACATTTTGTTGACCTGATTGAAACTCTCCACGTTGATATGACTGGACAGGTCCTCTGCCAGAATGAAATGACTGGTGAATTCCCAATAACAAGTGGGCTTAAACAAGGATGCGTTCTTGCACCTACATTATTTGCATTGTATCTGGCAGCTATGCTTTACGAGACAACCGTAAACAATGCAGGAATAGAACTAAAGTACAGGTTTGATGGAGGATTATTCAACCAGTCCAGACTCCATTCAAAAAGGTTCACCAGTACCACTCGTGTGACAGAGCTGCAGTATGCTGATGACAATGCCTCTCCAGCTCATTCACCTGCAGAGTTGCAGCTGTCAGTTGATTCCTTCAGCAGGGCGTACGAACGATTTGGTCTCTCCATCAATATTTCAAAGACAAAGGTGATGGCGCAGCCAACTCCTGGCTCCTCCGTTCCTGACTTCAGCATATCCATCTATGATACACTCCTGGAACAAGTGGACCATTTCCTCTACCTGGGAAGCATACTGTCATCCAACTGCTCATCTGGAAAAGAAGTGGAGAATAGAATACGTGCTGCACATGTAGCATTTGGTCGTCTTACAAAGCGTGTCTTCCTGAATAAAGACCTAACACTGTACACCAAACTGATGGTGTACAAAGCTGTAGTCATTTCCACCCTGCTATATGGTTGCGAAACCTGGACGTTGTATCGCTGCGATCTGAAGAAACTAGAACGCTTCAACCAACAGAAGCTAAGATATATCATGAACCTAAAATGGGATGACTTCATATCCAACACGGCTGTTCTAGAGAGAGCAAAAATGCATAGCATGGAAGCTCTTATCATTGGGCATCAACTCAGATGGGTCGGACATGTCCAGCGGATGAAAAATGACAGACTTTCACGTCAAATGCTGTACAGCGAAGTGAGCACAGGTAAAAGGCCACGAGGTGCCCCTCTCAAACGTTATAAGGATCAGTACAAGAAAAATCTGAAAAACTTGAACATCGATCCGAGTAACTGGTCCACAATAGCAGAAGACCGAAGTCGCTGGCGCTCAGTTACCTCAAATGCTCTTCAAAACTTTGAGCTGGAACGTCGAAGAATGGAGAATGACAAACGCCAGAGACGTAAACTCCTCCAGGCTCAGCCACGTCCTCCACCTTCCATCAGCTGTAATGTCTGTGGCCGCCTGTTCCACGCTAGGATTGGATTGCTAAGCCATCAACGACACTTCCACGCCTGAACCGTGACAAAGGAAATCTCAGGAGAGAAATGAAAACTCGGATACGAGTATCAGCCGACGACGATGTTCAGTTCATCCAGATTACTTTGTACTTCTTTGAACCAGATGTTTTGGTTGTACTGTTCCAGAAGTAGTCAAAATGTTGCATCAGGATTCTTGTATTTGGTAGGCGAGATATGTGGCCGAAATATGCAATCCTGTCCCGCATTGTATCAATAATGGATTCACTTTCTTTATACACTACTAAAATGGGCATATGTCTCCATTGCCCATTAACTTGGTGTTTCTTACTGATAATTGTTCGGAGTATCCTTCTATCAAATTTCTGTAATTTGTCAGTTGTTGTTTGTGTATTTAGTCTGGATAGTGTTTCACTTGCATATGTTCCCTCCGGTTTAACGACGAAGGATCGTGCAGCTACGTCTCGATCCCTGACTCAACAGATGGGGACGTTTGCAAGACAACAACCATCTGCACGAACAGTTCAGTGACGTTTGCAGCAGCATGGATTATCAGCTCGGAGATCATGGCTGCGGTTACCCTTGAGGCTGCATCACAGACAGGAGCGCCTGCGATGGTATGCTCAACGACGAACCTGGGTGCATCAATCGCGAAACGTCATTTTTTCGGATGAATCCACGTCCTGTTTACAGTATGATGATGGTCGCATCCGTGTTTGGCGACATCGCGGTGAACGCACATTGGAAGCGTGTATTCGTCATCGCCGTACTGGCGCATCACCCGGCGTGATGGTATGTGGTGCCATTGGTTACACGTCTCGGTCACCTCTTGTTCGCATTGACGGCGCTTTGAACAGTGGACGTTACATTTCAGATGTGTTACGACCCGTGGCTCTACCCTTCATTCGATCCCTACGAAACCCTACATTCCAGCACGATAATGCACGACCGCATGTTGCAGTTCCTGTATGGGCTTTTCTGGATAAAGAGAAAGTTCGACTGCTGCCCTGGCCAGCAAATTCTCCAGATCTCTCACCAATTGGCTCGTCACAATACGCCAGTGACTACTCTTGATGGACTGTGGTGTCGTGTTGAAGCTGCATGGGCAGCTGTACTACCTGTAGACGCCATCCAAGCTCTGTTTGTCTCAATGCCCAGGCGTATCAAGGCCGTTATTACGGCCAAGGGTGGTTGTTCTGGGTACTGATTTCTCAGGATCTATGCACCCAAATTGCGTGTAAATATAATCACATGTCAGTTCTGGTAAAATATATTTGTCTAATGAATATCCGTTTATCATCTGCATTTCTTCTTGGTGTATCAATTTTTAATGGCCAGTAGTGTACCTTGTGTACGCGATACTATCGCCATCTGTATATGTACATATCGCTACTAATGACTTTTATCACCTCGGTGCGTAACAACTGCTAGGAGTACCCCTAAAACTACGTTTCTATTTGCCGATTACGTTCCAATTGATTAGGGTTTATGAAATGACGCCACAGTAGTACAAGGGATTGTCAGTTGCTCCTGGTAATTGTGACGACGTCAAGAAAAGAAAAAGACTGCACTGAAACTGACTCTGGCTGGTTGCTGGTGGGGACTCGCCGGTTCGGCGCGCGGCCGGCAGTAGCCCGCTGCGGATGAAGTGATTCCCAAGGCGGCAGAGCGGCCGCGGCACATTAGCCCGCCGGCTGCAAGGATTTGCGAGTAATGGCCCGGCGCCGGCTAAGCCCGGCTCCCCGCCGCACTGAATGCATAAGCCGGCGGTCAGCTTTTTGTTGTTGTCAATAATCCGGCGGGCGGCGTGTTTTTGTGCATTCGCTGCAGGTAGGCCGCCCAGTCCCGCCCCCGCCAGCGCCCCCCCCCCCACCCCCTCCCTCACACACGCATCTCGGGCGCCGTCTCCTCCGAGGACGACCAACAGGTGGTGGGGTAGCGGCTCTCCTCGCAGACACGCATTGCCACCTATCGCAAGATTCTTAAGTCGCTTCAAGAAAATCCTTGTAAAGTAGCTCATGGGATCGGCCACATGCAATAGGTCACACCGGGACGCAGTTATGCACGCAGAAGTACTGTACGGAATCTGACATTCGCCTGGGAAAGTTACTTGCATATATTCATGTAGGGCAAAATATTTTTTATTTGATATACTACATTCGACACTCCAATCATCGGTTTTATTTATGCAGTTCAATTCACGCAACAGATAACGAGATTTTACAGGATTATTACGTGATGGTGGCACAGATTTTCAGATATGATGGAGAAGGGCAAAGCTATTAATGTGATGTAAGGGACCCTCGTCCGGAAACGATAGAGTCGAGAAGCGATAAACGTTACGCGTGAAGTCTCCTACTATACAGGGTGGTCCATTGATAGTGACCGGGCCAAATATCTCACGAAATAAGCGTCAAACGAAAAAAACTACAAAGAACGAAACTCGTCTAGCTTGAAGGGGGAAACCAGATGGCGCTATGGTTGACCCGCTAGATGGCGCTGCCATAGGTCAAACGGATATCAACTGCGTTTCTTTAAATAGAAACCCCCCCCCCCATTTTTTATTACATATTCGTATAGTACGTAAAGAAATATGCGGCTTTCTTCGCTTTGTTATAGATGACGCTGTAATAGTCACAAGCGTATAAGTACGTGGTATCACGTAACATTCCGCCAGTATGGACGGTATTTGCTTCGTCATACACTACCCGTGTTAAAATGGACCGTTTGCCAATTGCGGAAAAAGTCGATATTGTGGTGATGTATGGCTGTTGTGATCAAAATGCCCAACGGGCGTGTGCTATGTATGCTGCTCGGTATCCTGGATGACATCATCCAAGTGTCCGGACCGTTCGTCGGACAGTTACGTTATTTAAGGAAACATGAAGTGTTCAGCCACATGTGAAACGTCAACCACGACCTGCAACAAATGATGATGTCCAAGTAGGTGGTTTAGCTGCTGTCGCGGCTAATCCGCACATCAGTAGCGAGACTCTGGAATCTCAAAAACGTTGGTGTTGAGAAAGCCACATCAACATCGATTGCACCCGTACCGTATTTCTATGCACCAGGAATTGCATGGCGACGACTTTGAACGTCATGTACAGTTCTGCCACTGGGCGCAAGAGAAATTACGGGACGGTGACAGATTTTTTGCACACGTTCTATTTAGCGACGATGCATGATTCACCAACAGCGGTAACGTAAACCGGTATAATATGCACTATTGGGCAACGGAAAATCCACGATGCCTGCGACAAGTGGAACATCAGCGACCTTGGCGGGTTAATGTATGGTGCGGCATTATGGGAGGAAGGATAATTGGCCCCCATTTTATCGATGGCAGTTTAAATGGTGCAATGTATGCTGATTTTCTACGTAATGTTCTACCGATGTTACTACAATATGTTTCACTGTATGACAGAATGGCGATGTACTTCCAACGTGATGGATGTCCGGCACATAGCTCGCATGCGGTTGAAGCGATATTGAATAGCATATTTCATGACAGGTGGATTGGTCGTCGAAGCACCATACCATGGACCGCACGTTCACGGATTTCTTTATGTGGGGAACGTTGAAGGATATTTGCTATCGTGACCCACCGACAACGCCTGACAACATGCGTCAGCGCATTGTCAATGCATGTGCGAACATTACGGAAGGCCAACTACTCGCTGCTGGGAGAAATGTCGTTACGCGACTTGACCCATTCGATAAGTGACTCCATGATATTGAAGTCAAATGATGTTACTGGGATACCACTGAGAATAAAAGGAGATAATTTTTGCGGGGCTCAGACATATTAATTTTTTATAGGATACTAAAACATTTGTCACTCCTTTGCATTTAGTTTAATCTGTAGGCTTTGTGTCCATACGACAATTGAAGACAGGTTATCATTCATCTGCACGACGTCAGTATTGATATCTTCAGCAAGCATTCATCAACTGTGTTGTGGGGACACGTTGGCAATCCGAAACATTCGGACCTCTTCAACATGTCGCTGAATTTGCATCCAGAAGAAAAGAAAAATGAGAGAAAACGTCATCGATGATGAAGTCACCAACGAGAGTGTCGAATACTACTGTTTTTTTATTTAATTACGTTAATAACCAATAGAAAAATCAAAATAACTAAGGGAGCTGGGGATCCTAGCGAATGGAGTCTAATTTATAGCAGTCCAATAATATTTCTCCATAGTTCTTAGCAGGAAACAAGCTAAGGCAGTTGCATCAAGCAGCAACGAAACAATACAGGCCATATGGTATGAGAAATGTGCGAACGCTAGAGGCGACATACTGAAGGTCATTAGACAACTTCCTGCAGATAATTAATTGCCACTTACTCGACACAAGGGCGATTAGCGCACCAAGGACGAGATGAAAAAGTGAGCACCTTAACCTGAAAGCTAAGGTCAGAGGAAAGCCCAAGAAGGCAGGTGTTTAAATGAAAATAAGTGCAAAAATTTAGCAAGTCCAGTGCATCGTCAGATATTAGCGTCCCTACAGGTTTCGCTCAGTTGTGCTGAGCACTGTTCACTAAAGAATGGCAAGGGACTCGTATCAGCGTACTACTAGCATAGCCAAAGGTATGTCTGAATGGACGGAACACAGAGAACGAAAGATGTTTGCTCGTTTTCATGTTACACAGCCTCAACAGTGCCGTATCGATGACAGGCAATGTTCTGAAATAGTCTCCTTTACCTGTCGAGTAACCCCCAACACAGCAAAAGGCAGTGTCCCTGACGTATTGCGAAATTCTGGTATCTTGACAAAGTTCGTCAGTCTAGGGCACGTGAATTTTGTTCTGGTGTTTCAAATATAGTTCTTTTCAAATGGCCTTATCCGAAAAGTTCCATGAATTGTCTCGTTATTACATCGCTGTCTAACTTTCTTATAAAAATCTTGTCCATGTCGTTTTATTTTATTTAAACACCTGTAGCATCATCCGTCTACTTAATCGAATTTCTGATTATGTTTCTCAGCTAACTACGTTATCATGGGACCCCTTGAGTATCCACTAGCGACTTAACTCCGTCATAGTTATATGTCATTTTGGTATTTTATCAACAGCTCGCTGCACACAAAGAGTCAACCATCCTGCCGCCATCGACCCCATTTAGGGGTCGATGGCTTCACGTTCTCCTTTTGACGCTTACCTTTGCTTTATTTGTCCTGTCGTGAGCTGTACTTGGTTACTATTGGCCTGCTAAATGTGTTGTTCTTATTGTTTTGATGTGGGCAACAGTAAAATTTCGTGATGTTTTGGTTTGTAAAACAAACGGTGTGGTACGATATTTATAGATCGTTCACTTACATTTACTTGTACTCATTGATGAATTCTGGATATTGCTGTGTTCCTGTTGCTTCTACGCACTAATCGCTGAACATTAACGCTCTGTACACTGTGTTGACAGTCATCTGTCCCACTAACGAAAAACAGTCGCAATAGGTGTTTATTTTTCTGGTAACCGTTTTCGATCTTAGAAGTACCATCTTCAGAGCAGTATCCAACTCTGAAATTAGCAAAATACGTCAAAAATAATACAACTATTCAACTTATAAAGTATTATGTAAGCATCCACAGTTATCAAATAAAATGTGTGTGTACCAATTTGTGAAGCATGCAGCACCGATGCCTCTTAGCACGCACGTTGAGCATCTCCGCCTACCGGCTCCACACGCCACCAACGGCTAGACACATTTTTCATTTTGTAACTACGTATGTTGCTTGCATAATACTTTATAGCCTGAACAACTGAATCATTTTGGACTGACTTCAGAGTTACGTACTGATCTGAAAACTATCATTCTATGAATGAAACCCGTTACCAGAAAAACAAACCCCCGCCGGCCGAAGCGGCCGAGCGGTTCTAGGCGCTACAGTCTGGAACCGCGCGACCGCTACGGTTGCAGATTCGAATCCTGCCTCTGGATGTGTGTGATGTCCTTAGGTTAGTTAGGTTTAAGCAGTTCTAAGTTATAGGGGACTGATGACCTCGGAAGTTAAGTCCCATAGTGCTCAGAGCCAAAAACAAACCCCTGTTGTTATCCAGACTGGTTGTTCCTTTTGGATTACGAAAGAAATCATGACTTCATAAATGGTTATTTTCGTTTCAGTGATTTGTTTTCTATTGAACGACCACGGAATTTGAAATTTTCCACATGTGTTCAAATGGGTCTGAGTACTATGGGACGTAACATCTGTGGTCATCAGTCCCCTAAAACTTAGAACTACTTAAACCTAACTAACCTAAGGACATCACACACATCCATGCCCGAGCCAGGATTCGAACCTGCGACCGTAGCGGTCACGCGGTTCCAGACTGAAGCGCCTAGAACCGCACGGCCACACCGGCCGGCTCCACATTTTTTTTTTCAGTTCGTGATTATATATAGAGTACTGAATTGCCAAGAAGCTCGATCACAGTGCTGAGACCACTGCAATGATTCAATGTGTTATTCGTCTTTGGTAAACTATTGCGGGTAGTAAAGCGCAATTTCGAGTGAATCGAGGACTTGGAAAGGAAGTGAAACATTTTAGTTTTTCTTTTCTGGGGAGGATGATCTCTTTGAGGAATAGTAGAAGCGGAAACATGTGAAACTCTTTCCAAACAGTAGTAACAACAACATATCAACGAATAAACCCATGGATTTACGTAGCAAGGGTAAGCATGAATGTTAGTATGGTACGATAGTGATTCTGAGGGAAATGGGGACTAAAGAGTGGAGTGAGGGGGAATGGGGATAGGGAGTGACTGAGGACAGACGTACATAAATACATGAGCCTTCCGAAAAGTGACGCTAGAGGAAATGCGTAGGACGCTATTGAGAACCGATAACCTGATCTCCACTGTAAACCACTACAGTGTGCAGAGTGCATCGTCAAGCGTGCTCGCAGAGCGAATATCTTTTTTTGTCGCAGAGATGAAAGGAAACGCCGAGTGCACGACTCCGGTATGGTGGAAAAGGATGCAGTCGAATTCGTGGTTCGTGGTCGCTAATTCCGCAAAAGGCACTGCGAGCGCGAAATGCAAAGGAGAGAAAAAAAAATAATAAAGAAAAGGAAAGAAAGGAAGGGAAACGAATAAAAAAAAAGAAAAAAAAAACGATCAGCAGCCTGTCTTGCTTCCTCTCCTGTGGATCCTCAGCTGCATGGGAATGCGTTACTTTCAATTTAACCCTCATCCAGCAATGCATGCATTAAAATGCCAACAAAGGGGGAATCGCATCCCCTGCGCCGCTTTTGAAATCTTGGCGCCGTGCAAGGTCTGGCAGCTGGCTGGCTGACGGAGGGGTGGGGGTGGGGAGGGGGAGGGTAGTAGAAGTGAAGAAGGGGGGGGGGGGGACACGCCAAGTCAATGCGCGAGCAACCGGCAGCCGCCTAATGGCTTATTGACGCGAGCCGGAGAAGCAGTACCCAGGCCGAAGTGGAGGAGGAACACGTCGACTTTTTAATCCGTCGCCATGGCAACCTTTGACGCATAAACGCCGCCCCACGCATCCCGCCTTGCTCTTTCTCCTCCTCCTCCTCCTCCTCCTCCCTCGAGCCTAATACCACCGTCCCATCCATCCCCTGCTCTTTCTATCATAACGCGTTATCCTCAAAATGAAATAACGGCGCAAAGTAATGGGCAATTCCGCGCCTAGCAATATCGCCAAGCTTGGCAGTAATGAACGGCGGGGTCCCGTGCACCACCACAGCACCTATGCCCGTCCGAGCACTTGCGCGACGACCACTCGGCCCGAAATTAGATGCAAGGTCGCGCGCCCTCGTGAGCCCTTATGGTCGTCTGGAATTGCTCCGCGGTTTCATTGCTGGACCTGACAAGGCGGCGCGCGATTCGGCTGGAGAAAATGAAACGGGCCTGCAGTGACCACTGTCGTCTTCGCGTCTAGTAACTGATGGTCATGCGTAAGTTACATAAATTACGGTCCAGTGTATAATTCAGGAGGAGTATCTGTAGTAAGCCAGAGAAATGGATCTTTATTCACGGCAAGCGTGATTTGAATGGTCGGTACTGATATTTATAATGGCCAGCACTACATTTCTTCAGCGGATCAGTTCGATGCATGGTTTGTGGTGAGATCCGTTGATATACACTCCTGGAAATGGAAAAAAGAACACATTGACACCGGTGTGTCAGACCCACCATACTTGCTCCGGACACTGCGAGAGGGCTGTACAAGCAATGATCACACGCACGGCACAGCGGACACACCAGGAACCGCGGTGTTGGCCGTCGAATGGCGCTAGCTGCGCAGCATTTGTGCACCGCCGCCGTCAGTGTCAGCCAGTTTGCCGTGGCATACAGAGCTCCATCGCAGTCTTTAACACTGGTAGCATGCCGCGACAGCGTGGACGTGAACCGTATGTGCAGTTGACGGACTTTGAGCGAGGGCGTATAGTGGGCATGCGGGAGGCCGGGTGGACGTACCGCCGAATTGCTCAACACGTGGGGCGTGAGGTCTCCACAGTACATCGATGTTGTCGCCAGTGGTCGGCGGAAGGTGCACGTGCCCGTCGACCTGGGACCGGACCGCAGCGACGCACGGATGCACGCCAAGACCGTAGGATCCTACGCAGTGCCGTAGGGGACCGCACCGCCACTTCCCAGCAAATTAGGGACACTGTTGCTCCTGGGGTATCGGCGAGGACCATTCGCAACCGTCTCCATGAAGCTGGGCTACGGTCCCGCACACCGTTAGGCCGTCTTCCGCTCACGCCCCAACATCGTGCAGCCCGCCTCCATTGGTGTCGCGACAGGCGTGAATGGAGGGACGAATGGAGACGTGTCGTCTTCAGCGATTAGAGTCGCTTCTGCCTTGGTGCCAATGATGGTCGTATGCGTGTTTGGCGCCGTGCAGGTGAGCGCCACAATCAGGACTGCATACGACCGAGGCACACAGGGCCAACAGACGGCATCATGGTGTGGGGAGCGATCTCCTACACTGGCCGTACACCACTGGTGATCGTCGAGGGGACACTGAATAGTGCACGGTACATCCAAACCGTCATCGAACCCATCGTTCTACCATTTCTAGACCAGCAAGGGAACTTGCTGTTCCAACAGGACAATGCACGTCCGCATGTATCCCGTGCCACCCAACGTGCTCTAGAAGGTGTAAGTCAACTACCCTGGCCAGCAAGATCTCCGGATCTGTCCCCCATTGAGCATATTTGGGACTGGATGAAGCGTCGTCTCACGCGGTCTGCACGTCCAGCACGAACGCTGGTCCAACTGAGGCGCCAGGTGGAAATGGCATGGCAAGCCGTTCCACATGACTACATCCAGCATCTCTACGATCGCCTCCACGGGAGAATAGCAGCCTGCATTGCTGCGAAAGGTGGATATACACTGTACTAGTGCCGACATTGTGCATGCTCTGTTGCCTGTGTCTATGTGCCTGTGGTTCTGTCAGTGTGATCATGTGATGTATCTGACCCCAGGAATGTGTCAATAAAGTTTCCCCTTCCTGGGACAATGAATTCACGGTGTTCTTATTTCAATTTCCAGGAGTGTACAAAGTTGAGTCCGCATATTTCACCTTATAACCAAAACTACTCGCTGCAGAGCAATGGCATTTATGCGCAGAAGAAGCCTTAAGTCTCGCATTGTCCACTGTGGTGTTTTGGTTGCGATGGATGGAAATGGGTGGGGTGTGGCTGCCGAAAATTGTAATGCTAACGTATTTATGACTCGGCGCTGCCAACACAAACTGCGTGGTGTAATCTCTGCCTAGCGCGTCTCACTTTTATTTACAACATTTGCAGGAAAAAAAATGACTATCACGTACAAACCAATGTCCGGAACCATCATCGTGCCCGTATATTTAACTTTGTAGCCAAAATTACTCACTGCAGACCAATGCCATTTATGCATGGGAGTAGCTGTAAATCGCGCATTAGAAAATAGGTTCAAAATGGTTCAAATGGCTCTGAGCACTATGGGACTTAACATCTGAGATCATCAGTCCCCTAGAACTTAGAACTACTTAAACCTAACTAACCTAAGGACATCACACACATCCATGCCCGAGGCAGGATTCGAACCTGCGACCGTAGCAGTCGCGCGGTTCCGGACTGAGCGCCTTAACCAAGAGACCACCGCGGCCGGCTAGAAAATATGTATATAAAAACATGCATGTATTCAAATGCAACGTTGTGTCAAAATTTCAAAGCATTCTGTGAAAAACCTTGCAGCCAAAACTACTCGCTGCAGACCAGTGGCATTTATGCACAGAAGAAGCCGTAAGTCTCGCATTGTGCGCTGTGGTATTTTGGCCGCGGTGGATGGAAGTGGGTGGGGTGTGGCTGCCAGAAATTGTAATGCTAACGTAATTCTGACTCGGCGTTTTTAAACAAACGGACATTTACATTTTTCTTTATACAGATGTTGTAAACACATAAATAAATATGTAATATAATTATAAGGAAATAACATTATTACAAAAACTCAGGTATATTTCGTGGCTGATTTACTTTACTTTTTTACACAAGATTCTAATGAAAGTTCGGATGGACATAGGATACATATTTGTCATATACTGTATATACTGAAACGATGTTAGCGAACAGGAAAGTTGTATTTATGGCTTATTGGCTCATTATGAGACTACTGCAGAATCTGAATATGCAATAACAATAACCACGGCTGAAGGTAAGAGAAAGGGGAAAGAGGAGAGATGTGGGAGGGAATGGAGATAGAAAGTGGAAAGAAGGAGATTGAAATAGACAGGGAGAGGAGGTGATGGACAAATAGAGGAGGAGAGAGAGGGAGCAGGGGGAGATGAAGAAAGAGGAGGGAGCAGATGGAGGAAGAGGAGGGATTAGAAGATGGACAGACACTGGGGGAGGGGGGGGGGGATGAGATGATGGACAGAGCGAAGGGGAAAGAGATATGCAGGAGGAGATGGAGAGATATGGTGGAGGAGAGGATGGGCTGAGGCTGGGCGGGGGTTGGTTATGGACAGAGAGTGGGAGGAAAAAGAGGGGATGGACAGGGGGCAGGGGAGAGAACGAGATTAGGACGTATATCCAATTTCCATACATATTACAAACGTGTGATTTCTTTTTTTCTTTCTTTTCCGTTTAATCAGACTGAGCCACAGAAGCGTGTACCCGGGAACAGCTAGTATTCACATAAAATGAAAAGTAGTTAAACTGTGTCGGGTCATAACATGAGAAATGAGTATATATCTGATATGTATTGTTTTATATTAGGAATAATATGTAATGTGCGTTGTTGTTTACTTCTGTTATATGGGTTCGAGGACGCTGGAGCAACGGCGGCGTACTTGCTGCACCAAGACCGAGCAGAGTTAAAAGTCGTCGTCGTTGGGACAGCGGCCTTTGATTATTATTAAAAAAGATATTGTACTGTACTGCAGAAAAGAATAAAGGCGACAAACTTTGTACGATCTTAACTCATGCATCATTTGTCGTCTGGTCGTCTTCACAGCCTTATGTCACACTCATACGTGTGAGCAACAAGAATTTCTGCTATTACATTGACGACACAAATGTATTTTAAAGAAAAAAATAATAACTGAACAGGAGATGTTATTAATGGAAATTTAAAACCTGTATTTACGGGTTATCTGTTGCAAAAGTGTTTATGCTAGATCCTCACCGTATTAAATCTTATAAGATCATGGTACTGAACGGAAGTCCAATCATTAATCGAGTGACGCAGAGAAAAATGGAAGTGGACTACCTTCAAGACTGACGATTTTTCGTTGAAAGGATTTTGGTTGTTTGAGGCAGCACTAACATCTGCGATCAATTTTGCGAGGCTTTTACATGCTCTTTAAGCGATTTACAGAAGAGAAAAGCTGCCATAATTTTGTATGTTCATGTAGCGTTAGCTGAGAAAGAAATATGAGTTACACAGTCGGCGCTCGTAACTGATTAGTTGTTTGTGCATGCGAAAATTTTGTCTCAAACAAAAGTTGTCACTCATGATGTGATCTATCACCATTTCTCGTAAAAACTTTGAAACAACTGTGTGTATGTGTGTGTGTGTGTGTGTGTGTGTGTGTGTGTGTGTGTGTGTGTGTGTGCGAGTTTTCTGTGATTATGATCACAGTGTGGGTAAAGGATTGTTGATGGGTTATTGTGTGATATGACTTTGCTCCACAACTCAGTTTTCGAAATAAATTACCTGAACGCAATGTGAGATATACAGTGGTCATATTTGCATTTACTTAATTCAGTTATATCTTTCTCTGCATCACAAGTGCTTTACCAATTTCCTGACGGTGTCTTCCGGACGATATGAAGTAGGCTGATACAATGGATCTCGTATTGTGCCACTCAATGTGATGTTGTCCTCAAGATGGTCAATGAACTAAACATGTCAGGAAATTAATAATTATTTGAGATCCAGATAAAATGTAATTAAGTACATAATCAATAAATTAATAACTCAGTAACTATTTATTTACGAGTCTTATTTGAAAAGTGAGGTCAGAATAGGCGCGATATAGAAACCACTGTGAAAATCCGATGGAACTTTGCAGATTTGTTGGGCAGTGTCTTCAGTGTGCCTGCCGATCGTTTCACGTCGCTCTTTTCAGTTCAGAGCGCGAATTGATTACGCAGGAATGCCTAAACCAACAGTGTCGTCCGCCAAGTATATGGATCTGGTGAGAGATTTCACCTGAGCTACGCAGCCCACAGCCGGCTCGGGTGACCGAGCGGTTCTAGGAGCTACAGTCTGGAACCGCGCGGCTGCTACGGTCGCAGGTTCGAATCCTGCCTCGGGCATGGATGTGTGTGATGTCCTTAGGTTAGTTAGGTTTAAGTAGTTCTAAGTTCTAGGGGACTGATGACCTGAGATGTTGAGTCCCAAAGTGCTCAGAGCCATTTTTTACGCAGCCCACATGACATAAATGTTACGCGTTTCTTTCTTCAAGACTGTTTTCAGCCGCATACTGCAGGGGCAATGAAGACGCTCCTGCAGCGTCCTCGATGGGAAGTATCAGCCACAATACAGTCCGTAACTGGCTCCCTCCGTAGTTCATCTCTGCTCACATAAACCGCTGACTGCAAAGACAACATTTTAGCACAAACAACGAAAGACAGACCAGCGTAGAGAATTGGCGGAAAACACAGGCGGCTGCTTTCTGTGACGAGCGTACTGGACAGTCTGTACAACGCCACGACCAATGTCTAAGTCGGAAGGGCGACTATTTAGAGAGGTAGCTGCAAGGTGTGGCTAACTGTTGCGAATAAAAAAAGATTTTATTTTCACTGTGGTTTTCATTTCGCAACCGATCGGACCTTACTTTCGGGACAGCCTTCGTATTAATGAATAAATACATTGTATACCTTCGTTTACTACTGTTTCTAGGCCTGCCATCACCAGTGAATTATTACTTACATCTGTTTGTCCAAGCTGTACTTCATTACATGTCAGGGCTTTGGCATGGGAAAGAAGTTTTGCGGCGGTAGCAGCTATACAGATTGATTCACGAAGATATGGAAATATTTTAATATGTTATTCTACAAATAAAGCTAAAGAAAAAAGTTCATAGTAAACGTAGGTCCGCAAATGTCTAATTACGGAGTTACGGATAATAAAAGATTTTGCCTGAAATTTAGCAACTTCGCTAATATGAAGCGATCGCAAAACTGTACGAGGTTCAAATAAAGCACGATTTCCATTTATTTTGTTGTTATTGGTCTGGTGAATCTAACAAAACGTGTCCCAGGCTTGTAGCTGTAGTAGTTTTCCAGAACATACAGAGCAGCAAAGAAGTAATTTTGTAAAACTTTTAGTTTATTATCTATTCGGCCCAATTTTTTTTTAAGTTCCACACAATTCCTCTGTCGTAAACTTGAAAGGCATCCCTATTTCATAAATAATTTACAAAGTACAACAGTTAATATGTGGTTTCACTTAAATACACTGTTGTTGTTATGTTCTTTCACTGAACAATACAGAAAACTAACTCTGTTGCAAGGTTAGGAAACGACTGAAACAGGTCACTAACGGTTGCAAACAATGACATGAACGTCTCTACAATCTTAATGGAAAGTAAACAAATTTACTTGTATTATAATCTTTGCTTGTCTGGAGGTTCTGGAAAACTGCTACAGACACACGTCTGGGACATGTTTTATTAGATTCACAAGATCAATAACAAGAAAATAAATGCAAATCGTGGTTTATTTTAACCTCGTACAGTTTTGCTATGGCTTCATATTAGCGAAGTTGCTAAATTTCGCCGGCCGGATTGGCCGAGCGGTTCTAGGCGCTTCAGTCTGGAACCGCGCAGCCGCTACGGTCGCAGGTTCTAATCCTGCCTCGGGCATGGATGTGTGTGATGTCCTTAGGTTAGTCAGATTTAAGTAGTTCAAGTTCTATGGGACTGATGACCTCAGATGTTAAGTCCCATAGTGCTCAGAGCCATTTGAATCATTTTTTTTGCTAAATTTCAGGTGAAATCTTTTATTAGCCGTAACTACGTAACTAAACATTTCCGGATCTACCTTTATATGAACTTTTTTCTTTAGTTTTTCTTGTAGAATAACATATTAAAATATTTGCATGTCTTCGTCAATCACCCTGTATATTACCGTTATTCTGTTGCATAACTTCAATCTCTTATCTAATGTTTGATGGCTCATAGCCATGTCCTCCAGAGGTCAGAGGTCAAGAGGGTATTTTGTATTTCCTGCCTATTATGTGTTCTTTGCAGCGCGTTTTGAAAATCCTACACCCTCCCGCGAAGATGCACTGATGAAACTATTTGGGTCATCATTCACAATCATCATTATCATTTAAGACTGATTATGCCTTTCAGCGTTCAGTCTGGAGCATAGTCCCCGTTATAAAATTCCTCCATGATGCCCTATTCAGTGCTAACATTGATGCCTCTTCTAATGTTAAGCCTATTATTTCAAAATCATTCTTAACCGTACCCAGGTACCTTCTCCTTGGTCTACCCCGACTCCTCCTACCCTTTACTGCTGAACCCATGAGTCTCTTGGGTAACCTTGCTTCTCCCATGCGTATGCCCTCACCATCTAAGCCTGTTCGCCCTGACTGCTACATCTACAGAGTTCATTCCCAGTTTTTGATTTCCTCATTGTGGACACCCTCCTGCCATTGTTCCCATCTACTAGTACATGCAATCATCCTAGCTACTTTCATATCCGTAACCTCAACCTTATTGATAAGGTAACCTGAATCCACCCAGCTTTCGCTCCCATACAACAAAGTTGGTCGAAAGATTGAACGGTGCACAGATAACTTAGTCTTGGTACTGACTTCCTTCATGCAGAAGAGACTAGATCGTAGCTGAGCGCTCACTGCATTAGCTTCGCAACACCTCGCTTCCAGTTCTTTCACTATGTTGCCATCCTGTGAGAATATGCATCCTAAGTACTTGAAACCGTCCACCTGTTCTAAATTTGTTCCTCCTATTTGGCACTCAATCCGTTTATATCTCTTTCCCACTGACATTACTTTCGTTTTGGAGATGCTAATCTTCATACCATAGTCCTTACATTTCTGATCTAGCTCTGAAATATTACTTTGCAAACTTTCAATCGAATCTGCCATCAAAACTAAGTCATCCGCATATGCGAGACTGATTATTTTGTGTTCACATATCTTAATCTCACCCAGCCAGTTTATTGTTTTCAACATCTGATCCATGAATAATATGAACAACAGTGGAGACAGGTTGCAGCCTTGTCTTACCCCCGAAACTACTCTGAACCATGAACTCAATTTACCGTCAACTCTAACTGCTGCCTGACTATCTATGAAAGGCCTTTAATTGATTGCAAAAGTGTGTCTCCCATTCCATAATGTCGTAGAACAGACAATAACTTCCTCCTAGGAACCCGGTCATATGCCTTTTCTAGATCTATAAAGCATAGATACAATTCCCTGTTCCACTCGTAACACTTCTCCATTATTTGTCGTAAGCTAAAGATCTGGTCCTGACAACCTCTAAGAGGCCTAAACCCACACTGATTTTCATCCAATTTGTCCTCAACTAATACTCGAACTTTCCTTTCGAATATTTGAGTCTACAGCATTAAGTGCTCTCCCACCCAACAACGCAGTATGACATTCCTCTTCCTTCGCCGCTCCTAACACATGTCACCGAGACGCGAGTGACGCATGGCAGGTGCTCATTTACGCCCACTCGTGACACGGAGCGCTAGACAGCAACGCCTGTTCTGTAAGCGGCCGTCGCGGCAGCTCACGGTTTAATATTCATGCGCCCTCTGCGGCGAGATTATGATGCCAGCGGTCAGCAGGCGCCCCCGGCGCTGTACGGGTCGAGAAAAACGCCGCCTCCGTCTCGCCTCCACTCCCGCCCCCCACATCCGCCCCCGGGCCCTGCGCGGTGGGTCGAGCCGCCGCCGGCGATGGATTTGCATCCCTCCTAGGAAGCCCCAACAGGGCGCGCAGCAAGTTTACTGAAACAGCATAAATTATGAAACGCCGGCGTCCCGACAGAAAGAAATTGGCCGCGGTAATATTCGCAGAGGGAGGAGTGAGTGAGGGGAGGGGTGAGAGTGGGGGGTTGTAGTTAGGTGGAGCTCCTGGGGGCGGCGAGGCTCGCCGGCAATTAAACTAAAAGTTCGGGACCGCCGGTCTGCTACTGGCGCCGGTATCCGCAGCGTCCAGGCCGCGGAGCGCCGTTTAGCGTCCGACGCCGACGCCGGCGCCACGCGGGCCCTCGCCGCCGCTGAATAATTCCGCGGACCTTAAATAACTTGCGCTAAGTGCGCTAATGTTATTACGGACCCGGAATTACCGCGTCTGCCAGTCCGCCGGCCAACATTTAAACGATGCGCAGCGTTTGTGGGGAGTTGCCTCGACCGCGGGCGCAGCGCGGCGCGGTACCGCATCGCGCCGAACCGCACGGCACCGCACCTGCTCAAAAGGAAACTTGCCAAAGACGCTACCGAGCGATTGCCCACAACTCTGACGTACTTCAGCGGCGAGATGCAGCAAATTCAGTAAGGAGCTGTAAGAATTCTGGTGATCAGAAACCGTTAATACACTACTGGCCATTAAAATCGCTACACCAAGAAGAAATGCAGATGATAAACGGATATTCATTAGATAAATATATTATACTAGAACTGAAACGTGAATACATTTTCACGCAATTTGGGTGCATAGATCCTGAGAAATCAGTACCCAGAACAACCAACTCTGGCCGTAATAACGGCCTTGATAAGCCTGGGCATTGAGTCCAACACAGCTTGGATGGCGTGTACAGGTACAGCTGCCCATGCAGCTTCAACACGATACCACAGTTCATCAAATGGCTCTGAGCACTATGGGACTTAACATCTGAGATCATCAGTCCCCTAGAACTTAGAACTACTTAAACCTAACTAACCTAAGAACATCACAAACGTCCATGCCCGAGGCAGGATTCGAACCTGCGACCGTAGCAGTCCCGCGGTTCCGGACTGTAGCGCTTAGAACCGCACGGCCACCGCGGCCGGCTCACAGTTCATCGAGAGTAGTGACTGGCATATGGTGACGAGCGAGTTGCTCGGCTACCATTGACCAGACGTTTTCAATTGGTGAGAGATCTGGAGAATGTGCTGGCTACGGCAGCAGTCTAACATCATCTGTATCCAGAAAGGCCCGTACACGACCTCCAACATGCGCTCGTGCATTATCCTGCTGAAATGTAGGGTTTCGCAGGAATCGAATGAAGTGTAGAGCCACGGGTCGTAACACATCTGAAATGTAACGTCCACTGTTCAAAGTGCCGTCAATGCGAACAAGATGCGACCGGGACGTGTAACCAATGGCACCCCATACCATCATGCCGGGTGGTACGCCAGTATGGCGATGGCGAATGCACGCTTCCAATGTGCGTTCACCGCGATGTCGCCAAACAAGGATGCGACCATCATGATGCTGTAAACAGAACCTGGATTCATCCGGAAAAATGACGTTTTGCCATTCGTGCACCCATGTTTGTCGCTGAGTACACCATCGCAGGCACTCCTGTTTGTGATGCAGCGTCAAGGGTAACCGCCGCCAAGGTCTCCGAGCTGTAGTCCATGCTGCTGCAAACGTCGCCGAACTGTTCGTGCAGATGGTTGTTGTTTTGCAAACGTCCCCATCTTGTTGACTCAAGGATCGAGACGTGGCTCCACGATCCGTTACAGCCAAGCGGATAAGATGCCTGTCATCTTGACTGCTAGTGATACGACGCCATTGGGATCCAGCACGGCGTTCCGTATTACCCTCCTGAACTCACCGATTCCACATTCTGCTAACAGTCATTGGATCTCGACCAACGCGAGCAGCAATGCCGCGATACGATAAACCGCAATCGTGATAGGTTAGAATCCGACCTTTATCAAAGTCGGAAACGTGATGGAACGCATTTCTCCTCCTTACACGAGGCATCACAACAACTTTTCAACAGGAAACGCCGGTCCACTGCTGTTTGCGTATGAGAAATCGGTTGGAAAGTTCCCTCGTGTCAGCACGTTGTCCGTGTCGCCAAGGCCGCCAACCTTGTGTGAATGCTCTGAAAAGTTAATCATTTGCGTATCACAGCACCTTCTTCCTATTGGTTAAATTTCGCGTCTGTAGCACGTCATCTTCTTGATGTAGCAATTTTAATGGCCAGTAGTGTACTACTACAGAATGAACACTATTTGACCAAAGGTATCCGTGGATTGATTAGTGAACATTATACAGAATTATTCTTATGGAGGTTTTAAAAACACCGAATCGTTGTAGATGATGCTGAGACAATCACGGGGGTTGCCCAGAATGTGATGCATCGTATTTTTTTCTTCAACAATTCTTTACTGAACACAACGAGAATTACATACAGGAAAGAATGGTGCTTTATCTGAACCCGCTGTTTTTCCACGTGATCTCCATCCCACTTTATGGCCTTCCTACAGCGCGAAACAAGGGCGTGTATGCCCTGTCGGACCCAGTCCTTATCCTGGTGACGGAGCCAGTGCTTCACCGAGTGAATCACCTTCCCACCGACCTCAAAATGTCTTCCACGAATGGCATCCATTAATGGCCCAAACGAGTGGAAGCTCGCTGCAACAAGTCAGGTGTGCAGTCGTGGATGGTCACCCCGCTGCAAAAAACTGGTTCAAATGGCTCTGAGCACTATGGGACTTAACATCTGAGATCATCAGTCCCTGAGACTTAGAACTACTTAAACCTAACTAACCTAAGGACATCACACACAACCATGTCCGAGGCAGGACCCGAACCTGAGACCTTAGCAGCAGCGTGGTTTCGGACTGAAGCGCCTAGAACCGCTCGGTCACAGCGGCAGGCTACCGCTGCAAATCGTGGAGCTCCGCCCAACCGCTTTCTGATGACCTCGCCCTCCGTGCCCAGTGAGTAACTGTGCTTCTGTCGACAGCAGATGTTCCACAGACTTTGCACAAGGCTTTGTGAATATTCCCCACAGTTTCTTTCTCTGCAGTGAGAAATTCAATGACGGCACGTTGATTGCAACGTACACCACCAACAGACCCATTTTGAAACTGTCCTACAGCTACGCTATCTGTCAGAAGTGACGGAAAGTTTGCCTGCACACTCAGAACACTTCAAATAATACATACGGAACGTATCGCATTCGTATCATTGTTTTCGGCTGGGCAAAAAAAAAAAAAAAAAAAAAAAGAAAAAAAAGAAGTGGTGCATTACGTTTTGGGTAGCCCTCGTAATTTAATAAACACACTTGTGCTGTAAAAGTCGGGAAACACCCCAAAAGTAGATGACAAATGTCAAACATGTGACGTCGCCAAATGACGCACCTCGTCGCACGTGCAACGACTGGGTTTGTCGATTCGATCCTACCCACGCCGGTAGGGGGTAGTGCTTTACCTCACTCCGCCAAGATACCCTGTTTTCGAACACCTTTTGTAAATGTGATCTGCTGTAAACGTAAAAGTTACAAAGTTATTGTCCTCGTTGTAACCAACCAAAAGTTGTTTTAACTTTGTGTTTCTTCCCTTTTGTCCCTTGTTTTTATGTTTGCAGACTTTATTTAGTAAAAAACACGTAGGTCATTTACTGCTAGCGATGCAGTTCGTAAGCTTGCACTTATTTACTCGTGACGCAACAAAAAATAAACTCCTCCAGAACAGGCCATGCAGGCCCAGCGGCAGCGACCGGCCGCCGTCTCATCCTCAGCCCATAGGCGTCACTGAATGCGGATTTGGAGGGGCATATAGTCAGCACACCGCTCTCCCGGCCGTATGTCAGTTTCCAGGACCGGAGCCGCCACTTCTCAATCAAGTAGCTCCTCAGTTTGCCTCACAAAGTCTGAGTGCACATCGCTTGCCAACGGCGCTCGGCAGACCGGATGGTCACCCATTCTTGTGAGAGCCCAGCCCGACAACGATTAACTTCGGTGAGCCGACGGGAACCGGTGTTACCTCTGCAGCAAGGCCGTTGACATTTACAGTTGTACTAGTCGTTCTGATTATAGTCTATAATCTATATTGCTATAGCGATCACTTCAACCATCATCTAGGTGGGCAGATGATGGCTGAAGTGATCGCAATAGCAAATATTTACTAGTACCAGTATTGTTGGCCCCTGTTTTGATCACAACCGAAGTAGAATCTTCCTACATGTCGGTCAGGGGCCTGAGGATCGCGTAGTAAAACGCTGAAACTGGTTGCCAAATAAAATAAGGTTGGAAACTAGACGGCTGAAAGGTGTTTAATTTTACATCCTCTATCGAACAGCCGATTCCCGCAAACGTCTCTAAAATGGTGGACATACAGAGATAAATGTATTGTCAACTGAAGAAGGGTGGAAGACCGAAACAAGGCTTGGCATAGATTAAAAAAGCTCCACTGTTCCGACTCCACAGGAGCATGCGATCAAGACACCACTACATAGGCCGTCGTTGGCTTTGCAAACCTTGGAGACGTTACTTTTCATATAAGTACATCTTCAACTGACGTCACGAGTCCTCCTACCAAGGAGAAATCACTGACAGTACCGAGAATTGAACTCGAGACCTCTGCATGGCAGACCACTCTTTTTTTTAACTTCATTTTTTTTCGTTACTGTTCGTTGCATTTGTTCGGGACAGACTTCCCATGACATCCGTGCAAGTTCATCGTTGATCCATTCACTAATTTTTTGTTGTAGGTGGTAGCTAACCCTCTGACCGAATACACTGAACTACAGTGTCGGCGTCCGCTCGGCCACAGAAGCGGACACATTGGCTTAAATAGAGCTAAACAAAAAACCGGCTGGTTGCTGTGTTTCGTCAGGTGATTCACTGCACAACCACGGAGCTGTCGGTGTTTTCCGGAATCCGTGTTCGGAGAGGCGGAAAGGAAATCTCGACTCACTGTGAAATGACACCTCCGAGAAGGAAAGCTCAAGGATTTCCTACTTCCAGGAAGTGAGTGTTTTTTTTTCTTTTTGTTTCCTTTCGAAGTTTTACACATCGAACCGGCCGACCGCTGGCGGCAGCGCCCCGTGCCCGCGTGCTGTGTGGTCGTGTCGCCCACAGTCGCCGGTCGCGGCTGCACTCGCCGGGGTCCGTGCAGCGACGCGGGGGACACGCCAGCCCGTTATCGACTCGCTATGAGTGGCAATTAGGGCGGAAATGGCGCGTCCGTATGGCGACAAAACACGCAGCCTTTGAGGATTTCACTTTAATCAACGATCGCAAGATTGTCGGGCGGCGCGGAATGAGCTTTAGTCACCCACACGTCCAACCCGTCCGTCTGTGTGCTGTCGAGGATCACGGAGAGCGGCCGATATCACGACTAGCCACACACACACACACACACACACACACACACACACACACACACACACGCACGCACACGAATCAATCTTCGGTCCTCCACAAAGGCAGATGGAAAGCGATTGTCATAAGAAACATACTCAGCGACGGAGATTAAAGAACATGATTTCCAACAGAAATTGTTTCTCCAGCCCCCTTTTTTCATTCTCTCTCTCTTTTTTTTTTGCCGAGAACACTTGGCTATATAAGGGACAGCATCGAATGTAGTCTTTTCGTCACGCTGAAAGCCGAAAAAGACAATGTGTTTCAGGCGATACAAATTGCGTTAAAGCAGGCAGATAGAGCAGCTATGATCAAAGGGTGCTTCCCGACTGCAGGAAATGAGTACTCCTGCAGCGCTCCTGCTAAATGGGTATTTTTTGCAATCGTCTCCCGGAAGAACTAGTCATCAGAGTTCAAGAATGACTGATGTGTAACACCTCATCTGTGAAAAGTAGAGAGACTTCCGAGAAACAGACGCACCGTTAGCAAATAGCTCCTTAGAGACGCGGAACACTATGTCGGACATAGCTTATTGTGGTGTGCGTACTGTAAGACCTTCGGTACACACACCATCAGATTATTTGACTTGTCGCTCTAACGAAGTAGGCGAGTGTCAGCAATATGTCTCGTGGTCTTATCGTGGCGTGTTTATCTTCTGCCGTTAGGTCAGACGATAGAAATGCCACTTGCACGCTTAGAGTAGCAGATTGACGATGACCAACTTTAAACAGAACTTGATTAATTTTCACACACATTTATTAAAATAATAAAAAGCATAGACATTACATAACTTGATTCTGGATGCTCTTTACAATTGACAATCTTAAGTTCCTTTGGTCTTGGTACGTTAATCTTATTCTCACATATCTCTGATACTTGACAAGGTGTCTATACATTTCCCTTCATGGCTATGTACAGGAATATGATAATCTTATTAGGCGCAGACTGAAACTTGACTACAGACTGATGCAGACTGACTAATCGGACGTCTGTACACTCGTTATAATACCTCGCACGTTCATGTATCACTGCGCGAGTGTGATCCGCGAGGAGAAAAGTTCTACGTTAGCAGCAATCTCATTGGCTGCGTTACATATTAATACGCGGATCGGCGGAAGCAGAATTTGGTCCGTCTCTAAGACAGCGCCATCTCGTAGTGCGGAGACGGACGAGCGCTGCGCCTGCGCTGTTGTGCTTAGCGGGGCGCGCTCTAGTGGGAAAGTTGTGTACGCGCTGACTACGCGGAACTATGTACACAACACTTATGCTGTACCTTGTGGACGTAGGGTGGTAGATAGCATCACACTCTTGGTACCCGTTAACCTTTTCCTTAAAGTAAACTCCAGAAATCCGACAGCAATAGCTGTTATGCGAAGGCTGGGGTTCAGGACAGCGGATTTCTATCAGGAAATATTAAGCTTTCTATTGTACCGCTTCTGTGTGTCCAGCATAATTCTGCGTAACTGTGAAAGCAGAACAAATTTTGCAACACAACAAGAACAACTGAAAAAAAATTATCCCCGCCCTTTCAGGTAGATCGAGCAGATCATACTTGCCGAATTCCTATGTACTGCAATGAGCAGGTGTACTGGAGTACAGATCTTGATCGGCAATCGATTACTTCGATGGCAGGAGCATGACATACGGAACATGCAGAACACTTTTTGAGAGTACAAGTCAGCTGGAATACCTCATCTTCGAAACAGAGGGGTACGAAGCATTTTGTGTCCTCCTGAGTTACAGGGCACATGTTTTTACGGTAAATTTGTGTGACTGCTGACAGTGGGAAACTGAATTCGGGAAGTAGATGACAAACGAAACAACGAACTCAGTATAGAGCGAGCCACAGGGAAGTAGGAAGTGGGGGGGGGGGGGGAGAGGGAGAGGGAGAGGGAGAGGGGGGGAGAGGGGAGGGAGAGGGGAGGAGAGGGAGAGAAAGAGAGAGAGAGAGAGAGAGAGAGAGAGAGGGGGGGAGGGAGGGAGAGCCGGAGGCCGAGGGGGGGGGGGGGGGGCTGGCTTCGATACCAGATACAGTAATCAGCAAAGGATTAACCACTCTAGAATTATTTATCTCACAACCCACTCATGGAAATGGAAATATTAAACAGATCGGCTACAGTATTATCCTCTGTTGAGTAAAGAAAGTGGTTCAAATGGCTCTAAGCACTATGGGACTTAACATCTGAGGTCATCAGTCCATTAGACTTAGAACTACTTAAACCTAACTAACCTAAGGACATCACACACATCCATGCCTGAGGCAGCATTCGAACCTGCGACCGTAGCAGCAGCACGGTTCTGGACTGAAGCGCCTAGACCCGCTCGGCCAGAGAGGCCGGCGATGAATAAAGAAGCCAAATGATACGGTATAGGAATAGTACTCTTTTAATCAATCATTTCGAATGAATTTACAGTTAATAAGCTTTATGGCGCACTTACACAAAATCAGAATCCCCCGGCACCGATGAAATACAAAAATTTCATTAAAGATCTGAATTATGATAACGCCACTGGGGGATTTCAGTAACTGCTGAAATGTGGAAAATTGCAGATGCTGCAACATTGAAGGACCTACATGGAGTCTTTCAAAAAGCTTGGGAAACAGAAGCTATACCGGACGATAGGAAAATTTCATCAATTCACCCAGTCCACAAAACAAAAAAGATGAAATTGATCCCAAAAACTGTAGCGGAATTTCAATCCTTCCAGTGGATTACAAAATTCTTTCAAAAGCATTGGAAAGACAACTGGATTTTCAGTTAGTAAAGTATCAAGGAGTGTTTAGGCAAGGAAGATCCTGTGTGGAACAAGTTTCAAATATGAAAATTATAATCGGGTTTAAAAGAATGAGAACCAAAAGCATTTATAGATTTTAAAAAATCACATCATTTGATTGTCAGGTAAACATTATTGAACACCGGAAAAGAGTTTTAAGTTGACAATAAACCAGTGTGACGCTGTGACGTGTAAAAAACACCTTAACAAATGCAAAATGCAAAACTGAATTTTTAGATTAAATATGCAAGGCTTTTGAGATCAAAACTGATATGAAACAAGGTGGTGGACTCATCAGTTCTGTACTAGAAAAAGTAGTCGGCGAATGGAGGAATGGAACAGAAGTAGAAACAATTCAAAAAATCACAACTAGGAGAAAAGTGTACCATCTGAGTAATGGTTGTTTGGCGTTTTCAGCTGACCTTGCTATCTAAGCTGAAGCTATAGAAGATGAAACAAAGCGGGTAAATCTCCTACAAGAGACAGTCTCAAAAACAGGACTACATACACGATATAGAATATAATAGATGCAATGGAGGCAACGAAATACGTGAAATCCAATTACTGAAGATAAAAAAAGGTTACAAAATTTAAATATCTAGATGAAATAATACAACCATATTCTTAGAACAAAGAAACTAACTTAATAAGGACACTGATATCAGTTAGCGAATAACCAGTATAATAAGAAATTTATGTCCATAAATGTGAACCTCTGGCACTACAGCGCTGTCACTGGATCAGAATGTCTGTATCCTTCAGAATGCCTTTCGTTAAATAGAGGCAAACAATTAGGTGAAATAGAAAATAAGGAAAGCAAAATAATCATGAAATTCTTGATACCAAAACATGCGAATCGGAAATGACAATTAAGAACTAATAAAGAAGTTTATGAAAAAAATGAAGAGATATTAAACCTAATGAGGAAGAGAAGATTTGTATTCTATGGACATCTTAAAAGGCTAGGTGAAAGAATAATAAAAAGCCAGAAACCAGGAAACATGAACGACGTGGATCAAAGGAATTAAAGCAGACAGAGAGAAATTTAAATAACGTAGAAAGGAGTAGGAGAAAGAGAAAAGTTCAGAGCAAAAGTAAAAAGTTTCGGTGGCTTTCTGGAGCAAACAATGAAAAAGACAGGCACGCTATGGACAGAAGAAAGAAGAGAAAAACATAGGTGAAGAATGAAAACCATTGGAAAGAGAGAAAAGGGAAAAGAGAGAACACGTAAGTTATTTCATGTGCTCCTTATTAGTCCAAAATAATTCGAAAAAAAAAAGAAAAATGCTTTGTTGTAGGATTGTCTCTGTAGTCGATATCGCAACGGCATTCTAGTGCGTTGGTTCACGGCCTGGTGGTAACCGGTTTGAGCACTGGTCGGTGCGTCTGCACGCGGAGAACATGGGTTCGAATCCCAAGGATCTCTGAGTGGTGGGGGGTCAGGCACGATTACGTAAGGAGAGAATCTAAAGCATCGCTTGCCTCTTTTCTCGTCTGGCCAGCGAGCCTTGGAAAGTCGCCTGCACAGTGCTGGCAAGGACATCCTAGCTCCGCGCGAACTGTTCCGTCGACAGCATTCCTCGAGAGTGCGGCCATGTTTATTCTAGACAGGAGCGCCGCTGTCAGCGAGTGGAACGGGAAAAACAATATTCTGAAAACATGGTTTCGCGAGTGGCAGCAGCGTATCTCTTGTAACATCTGTATTTGCGGCGTATCTGTCATGTCAGAGAGAAACGAGCTGCATGAATCAGAGGCGTATAATGTATAGTAAACGTAATCGCAGCCAGATAATCTTTGCTTTCGTGATACGAAGTGATCATACCAGAATGAATTATATCATTACGAACACTATTTGGACAAAATCCTTCTAGCACAGAAGCAGCTCCTTTGTGAGAAGTAGCGCGTCTCCTTTCCTAATTTATTTATGGCGCCCAGTTGAGTGTTGTTGCCTATCTATGTCATGGGGACGTCTGTTTCTAATGAACAGGAATTACGATTATTTAATAGTAGCTTTATGAAAGAATTATTAGTGAGTACACAGGAAAACTGCCGAGTTTACGTCGGTAACGCTATTACGTAACAAAAATGAACACACAATATAGTCTCTAATAAGCCGAAACTTCATGGCTACCAGCTTAACTGTGTGTTGGTCCACCTTTGGAACTTAATCCAGCATCGTTTCTATTTGTCATGCATTTGACAAATCCTTTGTAGGTTTTTGGAGGTATATGGTACCAGATTTCTTCGCACAGGGCAGGCAATTCCCTTAAACACATGCCGGCAGTTAGGGGGCGTGTAGCTGGTACACGATACCGTTCCAGATGTGTTCCATCGCGTTAAAGTTTGGCAGATTTGGTGGCCAATGTATAATCCTGAATTAACGACCATGACCTCAAACCACTGTAGCACAATTATGGCCTTATAATGCGAGCAATTATCTTGCTGGAAGATGATATCGCCGTCGGGGAAGGCACCAAACATAAAGGGATACGGGTGGTCCGCAATTACGTTCAAGTAGTCCACAGCTGTCACGGTATCTTCAGTTACTACTATAGGTACCACGGATGCCTAGGTCAGTGTCTTCCGTAGCATAATACAGCCTCTCTCGGCCAGCGTCCGTGGCAGCCTACCCGGATACGACCACCGATCTAGTGGAAAAAGCCAAGTGATTCATTCTACCAAGTGACTCATTTCCGTTCATCCACATGACTTCGTACAGAGCGAGGTAGCGCAGTGGTTAGCACATTGGGCTCGCATTCGGAGGGACAAGGGTTGAAATCCACGTCCAGCCATCCTGATTGCTGACGTGCCCATTACAATCGAAACTGACGAAGAAACTGGATGGAAGGAAGAAGGGATGATTGGGATTTAACGTCTCGTCGACATCGAGGTCATTGGAGACGGAACAGAATCTTGAATTGTTTCAAGGATGGGGAAAGAAATCGGCCGTGCTCTCTAAGGGAACTATCCCGGGATTTGCTTGGATTGAATATTTAGACAAATCACGATAAACCTAAATCAGGATGGCTGGACGTGGATTTCAACCCTTGTCCCTCCGAATGCGAGCCCAATGTGCTAACCACTGCGCTACCTCGCTCTGTACGAAGTCATTGGGTCAACGTGGGAGTATGTAGAGATAGTCTACTGTGGAACCCCATGTTCAAAAATGTACGATGAACGGTGAGCTCCGAGACACTATATAATGTCGTCAAATCTGCCAAAGACAGCCGCCAATCATGCTTCACAGAGCGGGCAAGTGTGCAACCTCCACGTTCTGTTCTGAGCTGCGGATGCGCAGCTCCGTGCAGCATAATCGTTGTTTCATCGTTCTTCAACACCTGTCCATACATGCTCACTACATCAGCAAGCGAACAGTCAACCAGCTGCGCCGTAAGCGAAATGTTCGCGTCGAGGCACCAAGCCATTATGTTTTCGCTGTTCGGTCTATAATTTCTGGTGCATCAACGTGGTACGTCCACCATGTTTGCAAGGAATGGCCTAGCTTTTCGCAGCCATGTAAGATGGCATTAATAATAGTGGTTGTAAAAAGATCTTAAATGACAGAGACGGGAGACGAGTGTCAAGTCTTATCAGTATCAGTCAAACCTGATAGAAACTGCTGTTGTCAGTGAATGCAAGTCTATATCGAACGGCTCGGAACGAACATTGCCAAACGAACTACTTGCAATGTACGTTTGGGGTCCGGTACTTCGGAGAAGCTGATTGCTCACAACAGCACATAAGGCTGCACGTCTTCAGCGGGCTAAACAAAACACAGTCTAGGCAGTAGCAGACCCGAGGCGCACAGCGTGGTCTGACAGGTCGCGGATTTGCCTCTTGTATACGACGTACGACGTCGGCTGCCAAGTGGAACACTTAAACTCCAGTATTTGGAGAGTGCAGTTCAGAACAGAGGTCCTTCTGTGATGTCTGGAGTGTGTTTTCCACACCGTGTGTCGAGACCAGTCCTACTGGTTACCGTAATGGCGCATACACAACAGGCAAACGAAGACCAACGTACGACACAGACTGTATTCGGCCGAACATTCGTCGCCAATGCATTAGCGTCTGGCTTCTCATCCACATCAAACGAAGGGCTTGGCGGCAAGGAATTTAGCCATCGGGAATGGAAGTCGGCCTTCATAACTTGCCGACGTTGTTCCTGTTTTGTTACAGTTGTGAAGTAGTACTCGGATTACAATTTCATGGGTCGATATCATGTGGGAAGTGGCGCGTTTACTTTATTTATTTATTTATTTTATTTATTTTGTTGCAACAATCTGATCATCAGAAAAAAAGAAGAAGAAACAACACCGGTGGACAACCTCTCTTTTAAAAAGTAGTGAGCAGTGTGATGGGACAAAATTAATGCCTACCTTAAAATTGATTTGGAATATGGGCTATTTCATAATTTTACCTCTAATGAAAGATATAGATGCTGAATTGTTATTTAATTGTGTACGCCCTAAAATTTCCTCCGGTCTGAGTGGCCGTGCGGTTCTAGACGCTACAGTCTGGAGCCGAGCGACCGCTACGGTCGCAGGTTCGAATCCTGCCTCGGACATGGATTTGTGTAATGTCCTTAGGTTAGTTAGGTTTAATTAGTTCTAAGTTCTAGGCGACTGACGACCTCAGAAATTAAGTCGCATAGTGCTCAGAGCCATTTGAACCATTTGAACCTAAAATTTCCAAAGATAACACCTCTTTTAAGAGAGCTGTACATACAGCAGAAAGTTAAAAGTCACTCCTAGTTTTGTTTCTTTCTATTTGTCGTTCAAGGCGAAAAGCTGTCAATAAAGACACGATTTTCTGTTTCACATCATGCGTGTAAGTTCGTAATACCCAAGTTATTTCCCTACAAGCATATAGTCTTTTCAATTTGTTTTTATAATCGCAGTTCGTAGGAGCCCATAAACATTCCCGTTCACGATAACACTATCAGCTTTCATGCTCTCTCCCTATTCCACTCCACACTCAATTATTTTTAAACACAATAAATAAGCACCCTTAAAGAGAGCAGGCATTGCCTACAGGGAAAACAGCGACTGCCGAAGTTAAATTTTTTAGGACTTTACTATTGACTGGTTTCGCTGTTTAATTTAACAGTCAGCTACTCTAAACTGTAAATTCCAGAGTTTCTGATGATACCCTTGTTAAACTGAAAATTTTAAATACACACTCGTTCTAGAGACACAACAAATCACCAGCCTGAATCAACGTACATTCGACCGGCGTCCACACTAGGAGAAAGGCCCCAACGCCAACCGACGGCCAACGCTTTGATGTTGCCGCCTACAGACCGATCCGCAACCGAGGCCAGCCGCTTCGTTGGCTCCGATTTGCCGCCAGTACACACCGAGTAAATATCGGCCAACGAAGCTTTTGGATGTCGTTCGTTGGACAAGTGCGTACGCGGCTGAACACGAAACAGGTATGTTTATTTCAACATTCTCAGTGATTATATCTTCTCGGTGAGTATCGTGTGAACACTCCCATCTTCCAAGAAGACAACAGCCGTTTTCATATGCTCGCAAGAATGCGCCCCTAGTTTGACGAAACGGGCTTAATCCCACGAAACAGGCTTGATCCCACGTGAGATGTCTAGGTGTATCTGGAAGGGCAGGCGTAAAGTATCAATCAGCATTGCCGTAGTTTTCTAGCTCTACGGTATTTACCATACCCGAAGATACTCTTGTTACTGTAGAGGCCGATATCAACGCTAGAGGCTGCGCTGGCTGCCTGCAAGTGCCCCTGGCCACGTGAGTAGCCCGCAGGGCACAGACAATGGGACTGGAGGTTCCACTCCGCTCTTCGCCTCTCCTCCAGATGAAGTTATTAACATGCATTAGACACGAGGGCCGCGCTCGCTCGCACAAGGACTTTCACACACGGCGACGCGACGTCCGCCACGAACAAATCCGTGCATGATTAATCCCGGGAAGAGCGCCTAATTACCATGGCAATTACTGCGCCTGCGCCGTCAAAATACATCACTGGCCAACGCGACGCCTCTGACGTCCGCTGCTATTTCCGAGCGCTCTGCGTTGCCCTCGGAAACGGTTCGCCTTTGTTGTTCCGCGTTTCACCGAGACTGTAGGCGGTGCTGATGCATTTATGAAATAATTTTCACTGCTTTAGTTTCTTTTTACTGACATTTATTAGCACCTCGTGTTTCGGCATCACGCTACCATTTCAGGTGTGGTGTAGTTGCATGTGAAGTGTGATGAGAGGATTATTTGTTGGGTGTGCGGAAACCTGGGTATGTACTGAAACTCAATCCTCTACAGAAAGGTTCACTACACTAGATGAATCTTCCCGCACAGAGTCAAATATCGGTACGTAACCTCACTGTAACACCGAGCAAGTAACCCATATCATACTTAATGCGTATGTAACTGTATTGCACCTGATGATGCCAGCATGATGCCGAAACACACCGTGCTAACAAATATTCATAAAAACTGAGTAAAGCAGTAAATATTATTAAATAAATCTGTAATACAGTCACCGGCCTCAATCAGTTCCGTACACGTGCATAAATTTAAAGCTGTTACGGTATTCAAAAATGGTTCAAATGGCTCTAAGCACTATGCGACTTAACATCTGAGGTCATCAGTCCCCTAGACTTAGAATTACTTACACCTAACTAACCTAAGGACATCACACACATCCATGCCCGAGGCAGGATTCGAGCCTGCGACCGTAGCAGCAGCGCGGTCCCGGACTGAAGCGCCTAGAACCGCTCGACCGCTCGGCCACAGCGGCCGGCTATACGGTATTTCTCGGCTGATATAAAAACTATAGATCGAACAAGCAATCGTAGCAGTTCACTCCCTCCTTTACATCTGGAAATAGAGTCACAACAGCCGCACTAACTCGGAAAACCTACGAGGGGTTTGTAAACTGAATATGTAGTTACATAAACTGTTATCGGTGCACTTGTCACGTTATATCAATATGAAACTCCGAACTTTCGAAAGTAGCCGACATTCTTATTGTCAGGAAGCAACTTTCTGTGCAAAAAGTAACGAAATTAAATAGATGTACTAGACGCAGCAGTGGCCCCTGCGAACTGCTGCTGTTTATAACATTCCACGCTGAAAGTAACATTAAATCGGTTGAACCTGTTTGGCCGGCCGGTGTGGCCGTGCCGTTCTAGGCTCTTCAGTCTGAAACCGCTTGACCGCTACGGTCGCAGGTTTGAATCCTGCCTCGGGCATGGATGTGTGTGATTTCCTTAGCTTAGTTAGGTTTAAGTAGTTCTAAGTTCTAGGGGACTGATGACCTCAGAAGTTAAGTCGCATAGTGCTCGGAGCCATTTGAACCATTTTTGAATCTGTTTGCTTTCGTCACTTCCTCGGCAGCCAGTGACATTCCTGAGGATGACAGTGCTAGCTATAGTCGAAACCTCCCAATTTCGTACTAAATTAACATGCAAGTGGACCTAGAAAAGTTTACTCAACAGATCCCTCACGAAAGACTTCGCACAAAAAATGGTTCAAATGGCTCTGAGCACTATGGGACTTAACATCTTTGGTCATCAGTCCCCTAGAACTTAGAACTACTTAAACCTAACTAACCTAAGGACATCACACACATCCATGCCCGAGGCAGGATTCGAACCTGCGACCGTAGCGGTCGCGCGGTTCCAGACTGTAGCGCCTAGAACCGCTCGGCCACTCTGGCCGGCGCTACGGAATCAATCTGAAATTCGTTGTCGATAGCACTCAACACTTCATGTGAGTAAAGTGCAAGTTGATTTTCACAAGAACGATGTTTCCTAAATCCGTGTTGATTATATGTCAATACACCGCTTTCTTACAGGTAATTCTTAACTACCGAGCGAGGTGGCGCAGTGGTTAGCACACTGGACTCGCATTCGGAAGGACGACGGTTCAATCCCGCGTCCGGCCATCCTGATTTAGGTTTTCCGTGATTTCCCTAAATCGCTCCAGGCAAATGCCGAGATGGTTCCTTTCAAAGGGCACGGCCGACTTCCTTCCCTAATCCGATGAGACCGATGACCTCGCTGTCTGGTCTCCTTCCCCCCAAAAACAACCAACAACAATTCTTAACTTTTGAACACAAAATACGGTCCAAAATGCTGCTGTATATGGAAATTAATGGTGTGGGACCTGTAATTTAGTGGATTACCCCTATTGAATTTTTTGAATGTTAGTGTGACCTGTACAACTTTCTAGTCTTAGACCACAGATCTTTCATCGAGCGAGTCGTCGCATCAGCATACCCTGAGAGGAACCTGATTGGTATACAATCCGGACTGGAAGACTTGCTTTTATTAAGTGAATGAAGTTGTTTCACTACTCCGAGCGTATCTACTTCTAAGTTACCTCTGTTGGCAGCTGTTCTTGATTCGATATCTGGAACATTTGCTTCGTCTTTTTTGGTTAAGGAATTTCGGAAGGCGATGTTTAGTTAACTCATCTTTAGCAGCACTGTCATGGATAGTATTTCCATTGCTATCACGCAGAGAAGGCATTGATTGTGTCTTGCCGCTAGCATACTTTACATATGACCAGACTCTCTTTGGATTTTCTGCCAGGTTTCGACAAAAACTTTCGTTGTGGAAACTACTATAAGCGTCTCGCATTGAAGTCTGCACTAAATTTCGAGCTTGAGTAGGAGATCGGATTTAAACATCGACTTTAGCCAATATATCGAGGGTAAATTTAACTCACTACCAACTATAATTATATGAGTCGGCTACGTGTTTGAAGACTCAAGTTTTCTATGAATCTTTCAGCAATTGCATCATCTCAGATGAGTGATCGGTAAAAGGATTCAATTACTATTTCATTCCGGTTGCCAAAAATGATGTTTACCGATACTAACTCACAAGAACTACCTACTTCACTGCAAGATAAACTATTTCTAACAATAACAAACGCGAACCGCCGACTGTATTTAGCGTATTCTTTATGAACATCGTTAGGACCTTCGCAAAAATTGCGGCTGAGGTTTTGTCCTGCTTTAGCTAGATTTCAGTGTTTCAGCTAGTTCGACCTGCACCCTTTGGGACTGAAGCCCTTTCTGTGTTTCCTGGAGCCCCAATAACCTAAAAAACCGCCCAGTCCACGTGACATAGCCACAGATATTCGGGTATCCACCTCCGGAGTGTAATAGACCCCTGATCTATTTAGCGGAACCCCAAAACCCACCACCCTATGAGGTCCAACACGAGGAATCTGCACCCTACAGAACCATTTGAGCCTCTGATTCAGAGGCGATGACAAAAGTGATGTCCGGAAAGACATGGAGAAAAACTGAGTACTTGCTAAGCGTTTTATGGGAAACAAGCGTGGCACAAATGGAAGTTTATCCACAGAAAAGCTTAGAGTTAAACTTCCATCTGCAACAAGCCGCACAGCTGTATCTAGCATACCTACTTAGAAATAAATTTTTCTAATCAGCGAGGGACTGTGCTCATTCTGGCTGCTTGATTGTTCGTTAGGCCAATATGGAACCACATACTATGAAACGTCTCGTTTTAGAAGCTATCTATCAGTAGGGTAGCGTCCAAGGTATAGTTTTGGGGGATGGTGCTGCATAACTAAAACAGTCATCAAACCGAACCTTAAAGTTCTTTATAATGTATGGTCCTATCAGAGCTGGTATGCCTTTTTCTTCCTCTGACGACTGAACTTAATTACCCAACCAGCTAATGAACGACCTACAGCTTAACAACAGTTCCAAATTACGTTGCACCTACGCATTTTTCATATTAACAAACGGATTCGACTGGTGAAAGAAGGGGTAAGAGACAAAAAAAGAACTACAACTGACTGAGGATTAAGTCTTGGAACGTTGGATTTATAGTGCATTGCCACCAAGCCACTACTACAACATTAGAGCAAGTTATATACAGAGGACATTTTAGATAAATTTGTGTACGTGACAGTGACACGAAACACCACATGGGCGCCTGTATGAAAAGAGCAGAAAAGCAACAGGCATGAGGTCCTATATTCAGTTTCCAGACAACGACTCAAGATGTTATGGAATGGGTATGACTCGAATTTTGTAGTGCTAAAATTATTTAAGAGTAATAACTAGTAAGTATGTAACCATGTTGTCTGTCTGAGACGAATACCGCAGGGCAGTTGAACGCTATCTAGATGCGCGACCAAGTGTTTGATAAACGTCTGGAACTTTTCATTCTAAAAGCTATTAAAACGGAAATTATTTTCTTAATCGAGATGTTACCAGAAATTGTCAATATGATATCGGCTAAATGTATAATGTAATATCACTCTTTGCTCAGTTAGAAGTGTCGCATCTGGTGAAAAGCACGTACCTGCGTACGAAGAGCTCGCGCGATTGAGTCACGGTCTGATCACGCAAGTTTTTAGTCTGTCTGTAACCTAGCCTTCACCTCTCAATGACGCGAAGATATGACAGAATGTGGTTCGCATTCCGCGTTAAACTGTACATCCACTGTTCCTGGTTGGATAACTGGGGTAGAAGTAGCGTCCAATTGAAAGAGTTGCACTCGGCCACTGAGCCACACGAGATTTTTGTTACTGTCTGAAGTTCCTCGCAGATATTTACGTCCACACAACTTTCGTAATCTACTTAGTCTCCTCGCGTCTGCTTGCCACGATGGATGTTCCATACTCCACAGAATGAGATTGCCGCCGAATTTCTTAACATCTGTCCGGCGAGTATTTGTAAATATTCCTGGGGGCCCTGCTTAATCCCAGCGAAACCTTTCTGTTGCTAATGGACACACGAAATGGCCGCCGCGTTAAACACGAATGACGTGAGCTCGCGCTGCTCTGCCCTCCTGAAAAGCCACTCCACAAGGACGTCATTCGCTTGTCCATCCGAGGGCCCCATGTTTTATGCATGTCTCCATCAGAGTATTAAAGCAACGTATGATTGTAAAGCCGTTCACAATAACGTTTACCAAAGCCATCCATATTTCATTCTACACGTTCGTACGATAACCGAAGAAGAAAACAAATAAAAGGGAGCGAGCCCTCGTTCATAATGCAAACGCATTAAAACACATCTGCAGTCTCTCAGTAATACTTCGCCTCTTGCTGCTGATTTCACTTGCAGCTGTGGATTTTGTATTAAAACAAAGTTACTGAATTACGAACTTACTCCGCAAATGATGTGCAGGAGGACAAACTGTGAAGCATCCTCCACATGGAAACCAACATACGTGAAAGTGCAACAGAGAGCGTGAAAGCTCTCTGGTGTAAAGGCTAGGAGCGCGTACGAATACGGCATTCGGTCGTGTTCGCACGCCTTCCGCTGGTTGTTGGAATTTTAGTGAACCATCAAAGGAAGTTCGCGTCGTCTGCGCTTCGGCGCTAGAGTACAGAGAGATTTCGTCTCCTGTCTTGTCTACTTTCGTTGTTGGCATGAGTTGCGTGAACGATAAAGTGGTCCGAAAAGAATGTAATGTTGCTGATAGAGGAATATCGATATCACACATGCTTCTGGGACCCAATAAATCGACAACACAAAAGCTGAAGCAAAAGAAATATGACTGGTTGAAAATTGCCGAAGCACTCAAAGGTCCTACTGCGGACGTGAGAAAGACGATAAATTCTTGTAATGCTTTCATCAAGAGGGAATGAAGTGAATAAGCATACGCTCTGTGACTTTTTTTTTTTACAACGGAAAAACACAATAAATTGCCTTACAATAAACAAGTGTCAATAAGTATCTACTATACGCTGAACCGCGTAGCTGTTCCTAACGTAGTTCCTCAGAAATAAATTTTTGTAATCAGGGATAGATTTTATGTTCACACTGTATAAGTCGAACATACTGCGCCAGTGTTTCATACGTAAATCACAATTTTATTGTTTCATGATATAATTTGTTTCATCCTGCAGTAGTTACCGAAGTTACAGGTTACACAGACTTATTCTGCTGCTCCTACGTAAGGATTTTATGAACCCACAACGCCTTCAAAAAGCAAGTGCGAGATTTTCATATTCTATCAGTCACTAAGCGCAAACTATTAGTCCTACAGAATAAATTAACACGACGTTTTTGTAGGAAATTTGATGTTGCTAAATTCTGTAGTGGGATACGTTTTCGGTGGTAGCCATGGCTTTCGAATTATTCATAAAAACGCGTTTGAAGACTATTACTGGACGGTTTTCTTGTATAATTCGAAAATATGGCCTCTAGCAATAATGTGTTTCTTGCAAAAAGTTCCTGTTCATTTCTTCTCTAGAACTAATAGATTGTGTATATCGATCGAGAGAATATGAAAATCTTGCATGTGATATTTGAAGGCGTTGCGGGTTGCATAGGACCCATGGACAGCTGAGTTACTCTGTTCATTCTTAGCAATAAAATAAAAGTAAAGTGATTCTACGTTTTTCTACTACTTTCAGCTACTTAACAACTTTATGTAGTAGCATGGAGTAACTGATCATTACGGATTCATAATCTCCTGCAAATTAATCTTTACTACTGGAGTTAAGCTGACATACAGCCAGTGTAAAGTATTGCTGAGAGCAATGTCTTAGTGGTAACAACACTCGTCCCAGTTTTAAGCTCTTCTTTTTGCAGTGGATCACATTAGATTATACATGATTTTAGGAGTATTTTGACTGCCTGCCTACATACATACTTGTCTTATTACGAGCCAGCATGAGACATTTTGGTCAAAGATAGTTTCCACAGTTGCATTTATCTGGCAAAGGGAGGCAAGAGCCGTTCATTCCGTAACCACACGAGTTTATGCAAGTGACATAGCGTACATGTTGAGATCTCTGCACAGTATGATTTTGTCACTAAAGACGGTACAAACATAATGCTGGATTCTGCATAGATTCAACAAACTCACCGACACTACGTATTTTCTCGTCCGAATGATGCTGGGATATTCCAACACTTATTGGGAACCGTACAACAGTTGTAATGTGGCGTTTACGATAATGCTTGGAGATGACTGCTAAAAATACATGTTTTTCTATTGATACACATGTTTGTACGTCGGAAACCATTTTGAGTAAGACATATGTCCATACGAAGTTGTTTTTTTTTTTTGCATCAGATGATCGTTTCTGTCATACCAGTCATATCCCTAAGTACAAGTCCCTTCTGGGAGAACATATACTACCGAAGACTGATATTACTGAAAATATTCCATAATAAAAGCAAAAATGTCCCGGAAAGCACGGGTTTGAAAACCAACCTTTGCAATATCTTCCTGATTTCCAACGTGCGGTTACGAACCCCCGCTGACTCGTCTATGAAATATTTTTCTGGTTAGCACAGACGTACGTGAAAAGTAAACTTTTAGATTGTGACCCCGTCTAATTTGATTTAAATCTCACTCATGAGACATCGTGGAAACGGCGGTACACGCATGATGGAGGACTTGGACATTTTGGTGCTGATGTAAGACGGCGTCGAACACGCCAATATAGGTCAATCAGGTCCTGTACCTTGGTCACCAAGATCATCTGACCTCCGTCCCCTGCACTCTTTCCGCCTGAAATCATCCGAAGAGTGAAGTGTAGAGCACTCACGTTGGCCCAGTTGAAGAACAGGAGCAGCGAATTGTTCAGCTTAGTCAACATTTACAAGATGATCCGAGAGTGTCCGACAGAACTCTTAACTCACTGCACGGTCGAGAGCAATATTGTTTTGAAATGCGAGGATGACGTACGAAACATCTTTGAAGAAGCATCTTATTTCTTTTTTATGTAAACCATGAGTGAAATTTGAGACCAGTTACTTGAGAACATAGCCAAACAGTTGCGCTATCTAGGACAATATTTCATGCTGTAATCTACAGCGGCTCGTAACCTGACATTAGGAATTACAGGGAATTTCAGAAACGTTGGCGTATATTTCACGTATATTTTCCTCCTATATAGGCAGTAAAAAAGTTCATTAAAAACGTGTCAGGGATGCTCAGTTTCTGTATTGTGATCTTCAAAGCAGTGATATTGACTGTAACTTTTCATCCCACAGGTAGTTGCCTTGAATGAAGATATTAATGGGTCAGTTAATGCCGTGATGAGGAGTGCAATCAGTGATGTGTTTGGCGTTCGCCCGTGCTCACATGAGGGGCTGGCAGAATTGCATTTCACGTACGTTAAAGTGAGTGTCGATGGTGTGCTGGCTCGTCGCCTGTACCAGATGTACCCACAGCAGAGATATCCAGATCGGAAGACATTTAAGCGTCTCCAACGCCGTCTGTAAGCTCATGGGAAGCTTCCATCTCCTAGTTTGGCCAGGCGGTGACCACGACTTGAAACTCCAGATTTAAAGGAGGAAATTCTGGACTATGTGCAAATCAATCTTCGTGTGTTTGAAGACACTTCACTAATCATTCGTCAACAAGTTCAATTCTTGCATGGTGGTGCTGCTGCGAATTTCAGACGTACGTCTCGGAGATTCTTGGATCGAATATTTCCGGACACATGGATATGGCCCAGCACTTGGCCTCCTCGCTCACTTGATTTTCATCCTATCGATTTCTACTTGTAGTCGTGTTTGCCTGCGGTGCCTGACAAGGAACATCTTTGGAAACGAATTTGTGGCAGATTGTGTGGAAACACGCAGTAGTCCTAGAATTTTGGATCGTGTTTACAGGGCACTGAGGCATCATTGTGGGGTCTATATTGAAGCAGGAGGTGGACGTTGTCCGACGTCTGCTGTAAAGGCAATTACTTGTGGGAAGGAAAACATCCCAGTGAATGAAACTTCCTGGCAGATTAAAACTGTGTGCAGGGTAGGTATTCGTACCTGGCATGTTTGCCTTTCGCGGGAAAGTGCTCTAACGACTGAGATATCCAAGCACATTAACCACATGCATTCGCAGTTTTACCGCCAGTATCTCGTCTCCTACCTTCCAGACTTCACAGAAATTCTCCTGCCGAAGTGGAAGAGAGGCGCTTGGATAGCTCCGTAGGTAGCCGGCGCGGTAGCTCAGCATGTTTGTTCAGAGCTGCCCTCCGCATAAAAAAAGTGAGTGAATGTATCAACGATGAACTTAAACAGGTGTCACGAGACGTCAACCCCGAACGAACGCAACGAACAATAACGAACAAAATGGAATCAATAAAAAAGTAGGCAGAGTATTTACTCACGAAAGGGGAAAGTCCCGGTCCGAAACACGCTTTTAATATGCCAGGATGTTAAGGATCAGTGCACATTCTGCTGCAGAGTGAAAGTTCTTTCTGTAATCCAGTGAGTAACACTGTTTTGATGACCATAACATTTTGTCTATGGAATACATACCTCAGATTATGATTTCAAGCTTTGAAACAACCTGTGTATCACAAACTGCTCGTTTGCAGACGTATGTTTACTGGAGCCTTTTTATTTCGGTTATTGTATACTTTCACCCATGTCAGTTCCTCTAGTGATAAGGTAAGCTAAAGTCTTTCACCGACTCTGATCTGCAAATGATACTATTCCCACATACCAACTGCAGTGTTCCGAAGTGATAGATGGAAACATGAATGACACTCCAAATCTGAGTCTGGCCTGGAGGCGTCAGCAGGTAGTCTGATGGTTAAGGCGACTATTCCCGATAAGAAGGATATCCGGGTTCGATTCCCAGTATGGTGCATAAATCTTGAGTTGTCGGTACACTTTGTTGTCCGCCTCCGTAGCTGAGGAGTCATTGAGCGGTTGGCTGCCATGCAGAGGAGCTGAGTTCGATTCCCGGTACTGCCAGGGACTTTTCCTAGCGAGGGGAAGTCTCCAACATTTTGCATTTAGCCTCGTAACGCAAGATGAGTAGCTTCTTGATGGACTACCACAGCGATCTGTCGTTGTTCCTCTACTATTTAATTTATGTATATTTGGTCTCCGTGCAACATAGTCCAGAAAGTTCGGCTATGCGTACGACTCAGAAACAGCTACCCAACAGAAAACTTTTGAAACAACTGAAGAAATCCTAACTTCTGATCTACACGTCATAAGTCACTATTTGCGTAATTGGAGGTTACAACCAAACACGAATAAAACATAAGTTTTATGTTTTCGTCTGTCCAATAGATTGGCACACAGAGCCCTGTTTTGAAGGAGGCGAACTTCATCATAGTATGCATCCAAAATACCTTGGAATCACGTTAGATATGACACTTTCTTGTAAGGAGCATTAGACACGAACATTTTCGAAACTCAAAACCAGAAACAACATTCTCCATAAACTCTGCGGCACTCGTTGGGGATCGTAAGCTGTCCGGGTATCAGCCTTTGGTTTGGTATAATTCAGCAGCAGAGTACTGTGCCCTGTCTGGCTTAATAGCCCACGCCTAAAAAAGATAGACGTACAACTTAAGGAGACCAAGTGCATTGTCAGTGTGTCAATACGATCTAGTCCCACAAACTGGCTACCTATCTTGAGCCACATTCCACCTCTTGATATCAGACAGAAGAGCGCGTTACTGCGTGAATATCAGAAGATTGCTTATAACACCTACTTTCCAATAATGGACGACGTATTCCCTGCGGAGCTAAAACGACTAAGATCACGACATCCCGCTCACATTACAGCCAGGACTCTCATGGAAAATGAATGCAATACCATCGATGAATAGAAATGCTGCTGGCAACAAAACTGTCCCCCACAGTGCCTGAAGTTGCCTTGCATGCAGAAGAAACCAGCCTCGGGCAATTTGGACTATCTTGAACCGCATCCGAACGAACCATGTACGATTTGCAGACACTCTCTACAAGTGGGTCAAATGTTTAGCACCATCGTGCGACTGTAGTGAGGAACAAGAGACAGTTGCTCATGTCGAATGGACATGTCCCGCACGTGCCTACTTATGTAAACCCTCGTCGCCAGTTTTGTAAAGGCCTCGTCGCTACTGCTGTGGAGGCCGAGTTGCCACTGTTGTTATACGGTAGGCCGAGTCTGTGAATTCGTGAAACGGCATCTGGTGCAGTACCACCGCTAAGACAACTTCTCCCTGCCCTGTTACACAGCTATGCCCTTAGGTCAGGTAAAAGGATAGCAACTCCAACAAATTAGGAACAAAGTCACACAAATGAGCTGAAAAAGTTTACTTCTCTTTGTGACTTGTTGAGTAATGAAATCTGCAACACTGCTTGTAGTATAACACAAAAAGGTCCTCAATGGCTAAGTGCAAAAAATCGTAGGTAAACTTCACAGTACATAGCAAATGCAATTGACAACAACTGTCTCTTCACTTGTAAGAGTTCATTAAACGACTTTCCCTGTCTGAGTCAGCCCTGGACGATGATATATAATCAAGTGAGCGAGAGTTGCTCTTCTCTCTTTCTAGTAGACTTACGTCCGGTCACTGGCAGATTGTACTCGGCCGGCAATTGGCCGAGGCGATGTCGATATGTTCATCCTTAGCGCCACCCCTAACGCTGATGGAATGCCCGCAAGTGGTGAGTCTCTATGGTACTGGCACCAACTCGCATCTTTACACCTGTGGTGTTTTTGGCCTGGCTGTAGCTTGTTCGGACGAAACCGCATCTACAAGGACCCTTTCGAAGATTTCCTCACAGCGACGGGTGATGTTATAAAGTGCATAAAAGACCTTGATATCCATACACAACTGTTGCCATTTGAGTTATTTTGTGCTGGAAAGCTGTGCTGGAAGGTTGACGTGTAGTAGTTTTGTAACATTTGTATATGTAGTGCCATACGAGGGATGGCGCTGTAATAGACACAAACGTATTGCTCACAATTTTAGACGAACATTTGGTGGCAGGTGGGTTTTTTAAATTAAAATACAGAACGTAGGTATGTTTGAACATTTTATTTCGGTTGTCCCAATGTGATACATGTACCTTTGTGAACTTATCATTTCTGAGAACGTATGCTGTTACAGCGTGATCGCCTGTAAATACCACATTAATGCAATAAATGCTCAAAAAGTAATGTATTGCGAATACATAGAAAGAAGGATCGTTTATTGTATGATTATATGATAGCGGAAAAAACACTGGTAGCAGTTACTTCTGTAAAATATCTGGACGTATGCGTACGGAACGATTTAAAGTGGAATGATCATATAAAATCAGTTGTTGGTAAGGCGGGTGCCAGGTTGAGATTCATTGGGAGATTAGTCCATCAACAAAGGAGGTGGCTTACAAAACACTCGTTGTACCTATACTTGAGTATTGCTGATCAGCGTGGGATCCGTACCAGGTCGGGTTGACAGAGGAGACAGAGAAGATCCAAAGACGAGCGCCGCGTTTCGTCACAGGGTTATTTGGTAAACATCATAGCGTTACAGAGATGTTTAGCAAACTCAAGTGGCAGACTCTGCAAGAGAGGAGCTCTGCATCGCGGTGTAGCTTGCTGTCCAGGTTTCGAGAGGGTGCGTTTCTGGATGAGGTATCGAATGTATTGCTACCCCTACTTATACCTCCAGAGGAGATCACGAATGTAAAATTAGAGAGATTCGAGCGCGTACGAAGGCTTTCCGGCAGTCGTTCTTCCCGCGAACGATACGCGACTGGAACAGGAAAGGGAGGTAACGACAGTGGCACGTAAAGTGCCCTCCGCCACACACCGTTAGGTGGCTTGCGGAGTATAAATGTAGATGTAGGTCACGAAAACCGACAAAGGCCGGGAGAGCGCTGTGCTGTCCAAACATTCCTCCGTATCGTATCCAGTAACGCCACTGGCGTAGGATGACACGGCGGTCGGTCGGTCCCGACGCGCCCGCAAGGGCCTGTGGAGTTTACCTTTACTGCACATTCATTACATGGTTGCCACATTTATGCTTTTTAGAATCTAAGAAATAGGGATGACTCTACGGCCCAGGGTGGTAGAGGTGTATATGCTCAAGTGTGCTGGCGGAGTACTACGCAAAGCGTTCTCCAAGTGCCAAAGGCTGGCGCCCACCCATCAACCCCCTCCCCCCCCCCCCTACCCCCGCTCCCTTCTCCTCACACACACACAGGAGAATCTCCTTTCGGCCGACCATCCCGGATTAGCAGTCTGCAGATCCGTTTGCTCCGAGGTGGTCTGAATTTCGGCGCAGCTCAAAGAAATGAACACGGCAGATCCCCCTCCCTCCGGCGCACCTAATGAATTTGATAACGCGCCGGCCGCTCCTCTCCGGGCCGCTCCTCAGCTCCTGGGTAAATAATGCGCAAGTATAATTCTGCAAACATGGCCGCTAATCCAACAGCCGGCCAATTAGAGCGACGCGCTCCGTTTGATGTCCGAGAGAAGAAGTGGGAGCCTTCTTTATGCATGAGGAGGCCGCCGGCCGGTAATAGCCGCAAATATAATCAAGTAACCTGCAACTTCCTCCGCTGCGCCGAAAGCCCCGGCCATTGACGCTGCGCAAACACAAGTCGCTGGTTAAACGAATCCGCAATGGACGCGCCTCGTATTTAAGGCGGCTGGCCGGCGGCCGGCCGGCGCGGATAAACACGGCCCTTTGTGCCACTCCGCCAGCGTCCAGCCGTCTTTTCCTTATCCTCCTCCTCTTATTCCATACCTGCCTTTGCCACAGCGTTTGCCGTTTCGATTGTTGGAGACGGTACGCTCGATTTCGACGCAGATTACTTTACCTTGGCCTCTATTCGTTACTCCCATCTCGGTCCAATGTTAGTAATGGTTCAAATGGCTCTGAGCACTATGGGACTCAACTGCTGAGGTCATTAGTCCCCTAGAACTTAGAACTAGTTAAACCTAACTAACCTAAGGACATCACAAACATCAATGCCCGAGGCAGGATTCGAACCTGCGACCGTAGCGGTCTTGCGGTTCCAGACTGCAGCGCCTTTAACCGCACGGCCACTTCGGCCGGCCCCAATGTTAGTACAATCCACTGGAGGTGGTAGCTGAATCGTAACTATGCTGTTAGGTTACTGCGAAAGTTCGTAGCGTTTTTCCGTTCGTTCATAATCGATACACATAACAAAGACTTCAATCGTCAGTAATATATTCTGCTTGACTATTTACAACAGTCTGCCGACGCTGGGACAAATTAAGATTCCGTGACTGTAGAATTCACGTGGTTTTTAGACGAAGAACACATTGAGCCATGTTCGGAGCCCATTTTCATCCGAAAAGGAAGATCCTTGAAGGCTGTTCTGTACAGAACTAAAAAGCTGAAAATCTGAGGGCGCAAGATTAGGTGAATAACGTGGGTGCGGAGTGATTTACCAATTTACCAACGGAATTCCTGTATAGTTTTCTTTTTTTTTTTCAGCCCGGCAAAATGCGGAGGGGAGGGGAGTGGAGGGCGTTATCTTGGAGTAGCATCACTTTACGCAGTCCTCCTGGTCGTTGTTCTTGGACTGAGTGTGCAAGGCGCTTCGCTTACTGACAATAAATGTCAGCAGTGACCGTTACACCTCGGGGAAGCAATTCGTAGTACAGCACACGTGATGCATAACACTATCTTTTCTAAGGCGCTGCGGTCATGAACCGTGCGGCTGGCGTTCTAACTTCTAGGGGACTGATGACCTCAGAATTTAAGTCCCATAGTGCTCAGAGCCATGTTGTGCGGCTATCCCGGCGGAGGTTCGAGTCCTCCATCGGGCATAGGTGTGTGTGTTTGTCCTTACGATAATTTAGGTTAAGTAGTGTGTAAGCTTAGGGACTGATCACCTTAGTAGTTAAGATTTCACACACATTTGCACAACATTATCTTTTGTGGATGTGCGCAGGGCTGTATACGGGGACTTGCTGTTTCGTTTGGGCTCAAACATGACTTGCTTTTACTTACGTTAGCGTAAAGACACCATTTCTTGTCACCAGTAATTATAAAGGACAGGAACTGTCGGTGTTGTTCACGAACTAATTAATGACGACGAAGCAGAGTTGCATATGTGACCCCCTGCTGATTTCTGTAATTTTGACTTACTGCATCCAGTACCCATACAGCCGAGTTTTGAACCTTCCCCATTGCACGCAAATTTCTCACGATGCTGGAACGATCCCATTTCATCACACCTGTAAAAATGTTCAGATGTGTGTGAAATCTTATGGGACTTAACTGCGAAGGTCATCAGTCCCTAAGCTTACACACTACTTAACCTAAATTATCCTAAGGACAAACACACACATCCATGCACGAGGGAGGACTCAAACCTCCGCCGGGACCATCACACATTTAAGTTCTGGAGTACACTGACGTGGCTCATTGTGGATTAATGCATTTAATCGATCTTCATCAAACACCTAAAGTCTTCTTGAACGTAATGTAACATACTAAGTCGACGAAGGAATTTTATAATATTTTTCGTGCAAGTCATCTGCCGTCATATGTGTGCCTATTACAAGCGGATACGCCCCCATTCCACAATCAAATGCAGCATCTATATGACACCGTCTTTGTGATTCTTGAAGTGTCTCAGAAAGTGTAACATACACCTGGCGCTCAGCGGCTAAACTGCAACTAGCGTGTGGGGAAGTTTCTATTAAACACTCTCAAGATTGTATAAGCATTGCATTCATCACATTGAATCGTATTATTTAGGACATATTAAACAATAAAAGCATTTTCACTAATACAGTACAAAAGTCAAAGAGTAAATACGAGTAGCTTTTTTTAGAGTAATTCTTGCTCCACATTTCGCGTTATATTCTTCAAAGCAATAAATACCTTGTACTAGACCCTTTTAAAAGTAGTCTACGTGTTAATTCAGGATATAAGCTGATTCCAGTCCAAATTTCTTCGAAATAAGTCCATTCGTTTCGGTTTGGAGAAGTAACAAACATACACGCAAACCTTCGCATTTATAGTGTACATGTGATTGTTACAGCTATCAGCGGCTGAGAAAGGAATTCAACACACAGCAACAAAAATTTTTGATCATTTGCCCATAAAATATCTGACAGGTAGCGAAGGACGTATTAAATCTATTTTAAAATCACTTCTCCTGGACAACTCCTATTCTATTGACAAATTTCTACTTAAAACCTCCTATGCATTAAAAAACATAAAAGAAAATAAACAAAATCTTCTTTTTAAGTATAGCTGCATGAATAAAACTAAAAATAATAATGCTAACGCTAATCATGTATACATATCCGGTAAACTGACTTGTTCCACACCATTTCGATAAAGAAATCGGTCAAATGATTTCAGATGATCAATAGAAGACGTAGCTAACTAACTCAGACTACGGTTCCTGAGATTTATTTTCTAACTTAACCCTCCTTTCAATGATTTTTTTTACGTGTGAAAAATGCCAAGTTGCGTCCAGGGTCACCAATCGCCGTATGTCCCGCAATGAACGGCTGGGAAATTCAGTTCGAAAGGCCATGGAGGATAAGTGCATCTTACTTCCAATAGCATCAAGCCAGTAAAGCACTTTAGTATTCAAACCAACATTCTTGTTGGACAGCTTTAGTTTGTTAGTAAGTCTAATGTGTAGCCACGATAAAACTGCTCTATCACATGGACGGGCCCACCTCTTGCATACATAAAGACATTCGGCGTGGCTGTGATAACAGAGGGAACCGTTCGTATGCGGGACAACAATCAAGCTAACTAGGTTAAAGCCCCCGCTTATTTCTCTCGTTTTCTTTTTTTTTTTTTTTTTTTTTGTATTATTTAAATCTTGACGGAGTGCGCTTTACGGCGCTGTGGCGGAGCCATTGCCGCGCCCGGAGAGGACTCGTCCCGGCTGGACGTGGATGCTGGATGCGAGGGGAGCCACCGTAATGCGACATGACGCACAAAGAGCCGACACATGGCGGGCTCGCAATAAACTTTAATTAGCGTCGAGATAACGCGGCCACTCCTGCCGCATATCGAGCAGAGCAGGCGCGGGGGAGCGGAGGAAAGAGGGGCTGGGGGGGGGGGGGGGGGGTGAGCGCCTTCCGAGGCAGCTCGGCCGCTATCTCCGGGCCAGATAGCGCGCCCTGTCGGGAAAGAAACACTGTTTATCCGACCCGTGAAATTAACAACCGCGTAACGAGTCAGAGGGCAGGCCCTCGCTTAAATAACATATGCGCCGATAAGAAATACGTCTGTGTCCTTTATGTAAGCGGCGCTCGCGTTACGAGTCGGTTATTACGGGCCCTGTTCGATTACAAACTGCCCCACCGAATTTATGTAACGTGTCCCCGCTTTATAACAGCCTCCAACAACATAAGGAGACTCCTCCTGTAACATGTCTGGAAAGATTTTCTTAGCGACCGACTTTAAGAGTCTATTCCCCACCCCGACTTCCAACCAGTGACTGTGCCTATACACACACTCACACATACACACACACATACACAAAACTGATTCAGCTGTTTTATGCAACCCTCGAAGTTAAATCTTCCCTCAAAAATCACGAGAAGATCTGCGTAATCTATCTTTCGTCACGTACAAACTGATAGACCTTCAGGAAAAATGAACACAACCTTCCTGTACGAAATTGAATCTGGTTATATCGTACTGGGGTAAGTTTTCGCCTGGGGCTGTAGTTTCAGAGTATTTCAAGAAAACGTGCAAAAGTGACCTGACCTTTTTCTCCCCCCTCCTCCCCCCCCCCCTTCCTTCCGTCAGGATTTCTAGTATGTTGTTCATGGCACTTCCTCCTATCACATGAATTATTTCCCATAGTTGTCCGTTTTTTGGTCCCGGCGGAGGTTCGAGTCCTCCCTCGGGCCTGGGTGTGTGTGTTTGTCCTTAGGATAATTTAGGTTAAGTAGTGTTAAGCTTAGAGACTGATGACCTTAGCAGTTAGGTCCCATAAGGTTTCACACACATTTGAACATTTTTTGTCCGTTTATGGTCTTCATTTACTCCTCTTATTACGTCGCTTGCTTACTCGAGCAATTAAAATTGTAAAATTGATATTTTTGTAAATTTCAACTAACAAATTTGTAAACTTTAACAACATGAAACAAACAAATACATCATTGTATTCGTCAGACTTTCTGACAACGTAACTACCGTGCTTTTAATGGTCAAATTTAGGTCGAATTTAAAATTAAACATAAACACTCACAACCGTAATAGAATTTATTTTCTATATGAAGTTATCGATTTCGATTTGTTTTAGACCATCTTCAGACCCACACCATTATGGTAGATGGTGGCTGTGAGCGGAGCATGCGCTGGACTTTCATGAAAGCTAACTGCTAAATAAAACACTGTATTCCAGAGAGACATGCTATCAAAAATTATTGGGTCGAATTTTAAACGTAATTAGTTTTAGCGTAAGAGTTCATTAAAGTAGATTTTCTTTCATTGCCCTCAAGAGTACGTTTAAGTCAATAACCGACTACCGAGCGAGGTGGCGCAGTGGTTAGACACTGGACTCGCATTCGGGAGGACGACGGTTCAATTCCGCGTCCGGCCATCCTGATTTAGGTTTTCCGTGATTTCCCTAAATCGCTCCAGGCAAATGCCGGGATGGTTCCTTTCAAAGGGCACGGCCGACTTCCTTCCCCGTCCTTCCCTAATCCGATGAGACCGATGACCTCGCTGTCTGGTCTCCTTCCCCAAAACAACAACCAACAACCAATAACCGACTGTGCTGATGGCGTAGTAGCCCAGTCAATAGAGACCAAGAAAGTTCGAATATCGGGAATAGTTTGTGTGATCGGATATCTTTGTTCAGTGGCAGGAGGGAGTGCCACGAACAGTATACTAGAAATCATGACTGGTGAGGTATGACTTTTTGTCATTAGAGATGCGTTTCAGGGTCACTTTTGTACATTTTTCTTGGATAACTGGAAACCGTCGCCACCAGCGAAAACGTATCCCTGTTCAAAATCTGAACACATTGAATTTGCTACAAAAATGTTCTGGACCACGTCACCGCGTTAGGCGCCGGTGTCTCAATATGCGTGCACCAATATCTCCAACAGTGTCTCATCGGTGAAATTTGAGCCCAACTAAACTGGGACTTTATGGAAAGATTTTCGTTTCAAACACGTTTTCACCAACTACGTCAATATTTAATATTGAATTAGTGACAGGTAGTAGCCACAAATTCGGAATTATCTCGCAAGTTGTTCGTCTACAGAGCTATGTTTATTGGAACGTATTTGCTTCTGTCATCGTATCCTTCCAGCCGTAGCAATTTTCCCTGCTAATATACAGAGCGAGGACAAGAACATGAAAGCACTAAAAATAGATCACATTACCATGCCTAATTTGGTGTAGGAAACCCGTTGGCATTCAAAACAGCTTCCACTCGTCTCGGAATGGATAAATGTAGGGTTTCCATGATTTTCAACGAATCTTATATCATTATTCCTGCCGGCCGAAGTGGCCGTGCGGTTAAAGGCGCTGCAGTCTGGAACCGCAAGACCGCTACGGTCGCAGGTTCGAATCCTGCCTCGGGCATGGATGTTTGTGATGTCCTTAGATTAGTTAGGTTTAACTAGTTCTAAGTTCTAGGGGACTAATGACCTCAGCATTTGAGTCCCATAGTGCTCAGAGCCATTTGAACCATTTTTGAACCATTATTCCTGTAGGTGGTACACAAAGTACACTCCGCCACACACCGTAAGTTGGCTTGCGCAGAGTAAGTGTAGATACAGATGGAACCTGACTAGTCACCTTCTTATATCCTCCTTTCTTCACCTATCTCGCGCCGCTTCGATCCCAGGGTGGCAGAATTTATTTCAATTGCTCGCAATTTTGGTGTTTAATGGCACTTCTGTTACTTCTTGTTATTTTAATATTTCTTTGTTTTACCTTTACCCTATATTATATGTACATTAGACTGCTAATCCATTTCAACACGTCATGTAATACCTTCTCATTTTAACTGAGAATACCAACTTTATTTGCGAATATTATCACCGTTATCCCATCGCGCTGAATTTTAATCTCTCACTACTATACGTGGTTTTACTTCCGTTATTGTTCCTTCGATGCTCAAGTAGAACAGAAGGAGAGAAAGACTGGGAATGCCTATCTTAAGCACTTTCTAATCAGAGCTTTTATCTCTAGACATTAAATTACCCTTTGCAGCAGTCCTGTGAGTTTCTTTCAAAACGATAAATTGGGACACCGTGCTGTCATAAAATTCTGTGCTTCCAGTGGCCATTCACCAGCGGAAAATTATCAAAGATGCCAGAGATTTATGAGAAGTGTAGTCTGCACACAGCTAGGGAACACGAGGCCAAATTTATCGTGGTTGTAATCTCTGGCTGGGCTTGTAGGATATCACAAAATTGCAATCATTAATGAAAATACGTGATCGTATATTAAATATACACCTATTATTGCTTCCTAATACAATTTTATGTTACGTTTACGAATCTACACATCTCTTACGTAAGAATAAAGAGGCGCGTATAGCAATCGCTTGCGTGGTGTTTAATTTTAAATGGCTCAAAGGCTGACCTTAATACCGCAACCGGGAAAGGATAGCTAGATTAATACGCTGTTACGCAAAACTAGCTATTATCGGACGCGGGTAATAAGGAATGAATTCAAAGGCCACACATGAAATGATAGGTCAGCACGATTGTACGTAATGCTATAACGATTCATTAGTCATTCGGCGACGTTTGACAGACACGAGGGAGATAGATTTAATCACTTATCACTAGCAGCAAACAGCAATTTCCCTGGTAATGTGTATTTCTCAATTTTCCTTTAACATAGCCGCTTGCGAGCGATTTCAGTAACGACCTCGCATGCAATCTTTTTTAATGATTGAACATGGGAACAATTAGCTATTCAGATACACTCTACATCTACATCCATACTCCGCAAGCCACCTGACGGTACGTGGCGGAGGGTACCTTGAGTATTTCTATCTGTTCTCCCTTCTATTCCAGTCTAGTATTGTTCGTGGAAAGAAGGATTGTCGGTATGCTATGTGGGCTCTAATCTCTCTGATTTTATCCTCATGGTCTCTTCGCGAGATATGCGTAGGAGGGAGCAATATACTGCTTGACTCTTCGGTGAAGGTATGTTCTCGAAACTTTAACAAAATCCCATACCGAGCTACTGAGCGCCTCTCCTGCAGAGTCTTCCACTGGAGTTTATCTATCATCTCCGTAACGCTTTCGCGATTACTAAATGATCCTGTAACGAAGCGCGCTGCTCTCCGTTGGATCTTCTCTGTCTCTTTTATCAACCTTATTTGGTACGGATCCCACACTGCTGAGCAGTATTCAAGCAGTGGGCGAACATGCGTACTGTAACCTACTTCCTTTGTTTTCGGACTGCATTTCCTTAGGATTCTTCCAATGAATCTCAGTCTGGCATCTGCTTTACCGACGATCAACTTTATATGATCATTCCATTTTAAATCACTCCTAATGCGTACTCCCAGATAATTTATGGAATTAACTGCTTCCAGTTGCTGACCTGCTATTTTGTAGCTAAATGATAAGGGATCTATCTTTCTATGTATTCGCAGCACATTACATTTGTCTACATTGAGATTCAATTGCCATTCCCTGCACCATGCGTCAATTCGCTGCAGATCCTCCTGCATTTCAGTACAATTTTCCATTGTTACAACTTCTCGATACACCACAGCATCATCCGAAAAAAGTTTCACTGAACTTCCGATGTCATTAACCAGGTCATTTATGTATATTGTGAATAGCAACGGTCCTATGGCACTTCCCTGCGGCACACCTGAAATCACTCTTACTTCGGAAGACTTCTCTCCATTGAGAATGACATGCTGCGTTCTGTTATCTAGGAACTCCTCAATCCAATCACACAATTGGTCTGATAGTCCATATGCTCTTACTTTGTTCATTAAACGACTGTGGGGAATTGTATCGAACGCCTTGCGGAAGTCAAGAAACACGGCATCTACCTGTGAACCCGTGTCTATGGCCCTCTGAGTCTCGTGGACGAATAGCACGAGCTGAGTTTCACACGACCATCTTTTTCGAAACCCATGCTGATTCCTACAGAGTAGATTTCTAGTCTCCAGAAAAGTCATTATACTCGAACATAATACGTGTTCCAAAATTCTACAACTGATCGACGTTAGACTGTAGTTTGGCTTCTTAGTTGTGAAGAGCTTTTTCAGTGATTATTCGAAACTTACATCTATACTTACGACTGGTGAGGAACTTACGTCTTATAGTTACTACTATTATTTCCCTCTTCTCCTGTCCACGGAGGCACACGAAAAGAAAGGCTGTGGTAACCCACAGTAAGTCTTCGAATTTATCTGATTTTATGGTCATTTCACGTGATGTGTATGGGAAGAAGTGATATGTTGCCAGCTTGTCTTCCAACGTACGTTCTCGGAATTTTTACATCACCACTCCGGTACTTTTCACAGGAAGTCCACCAGCTGTTTCAGACTTGTATTTCTCCGCCGCTGTAGCAAAAAAACAATTCGTTATGAAATCTTAATGTTCTCTTCAGACATCGTTACTGTTGCGCAACATGTTTCACGGATGCAGGGGAATTGAAGTAATATGAACTTTATCTGATAATAGAGATGGTCAAGGCACTCATATTCGTAAGGCGCCAGTTAGAAGATCACGTAGTTTAGTTCTTCCGTGGTTTCACAGAACTTCGTGTCTGAATGATCCCATCAACGAGACGAGATCAAGCCTCTCGTGTATTTTTGTCCATCTGGGCTATTGGTCAATCTCTAACAGGGGCAATCTACCAAAAATCAAAAACAGGTCAACAGATTTCTTAGTCTCTTTAGTATTTTGAAGTTTACTAATCATTAAATTTGAGCGGGAGTTTTAAATGATTTCAGTAATTCATGAACAACAGTTACTAATACGCTGCCGGCCGAAGTGGCCGTGCGGTTAAAGGCGATGCAGTCTGGAACCGCAAGACCGCTACGGTCGCAGGTTCGAATCCTGCCTCGGGCATGGATGTTTGTGATGTCCTTAGGTTAGTTAGGTTTAAGTAGTTCTAAGTTCTAGGGGACTAATGACCTCAGCAGTTGAGTCCCATAGTGCTCAGAGCCATTTGAACCATTTTTTGAACTAATACGCTACACTGTTACGTGTGCACGTTATGTCTAAACATTGCGATCAAATTACACTGTTCTAGGCAAAGCGCAGAATTTAAGAATGGCACTGACAGCTTCACTAATAGTTCACCTACCGCAAAAGACGGAATTCCGTGTCTAGCAGCTGTAGAATTCGCCACGGAATTGTCCCACGCTCCTTGCGACCGCAGGATCAACGAAGCGTGAAGCCACAAAAGGTATTTGTGACGGCGAGGAGAGAAGTTCTGCTCAGGAGGGGGTCCCTATTGCACTCCCCTTGTTGTTCTGTTTATCGGTTTATCCGCGCTCGATATTGAAGTTAACGGTTCGCAGATACAACTGCACAGAAATATAGCAAACCTCGGTCTTTAACTTGGGAAGCATTCAGCGCAGACAGCATGCAGAGCAGTGACCTTACCAGCCAGGTGGCTGGAACAATCCGTATTACGATTGAATTTGTACTGCTGTTGTATTCATAATATCCCGTTGTAACGAAAAATAGTGTTATAAGCCATGGAATGCGTGAGCCGCCAGTTGATAAGTCATATGAGGCTCAAGAACGGAAAACTAATATCAATCACGGAGAAGATGCACTGGCTTAAGATTAAAGAGAACAGCCACAACATAATACTACAATATTGATTTGTTTTGACATTGTTCCTGAACTGCAATGTAGTTTGCCGTTATTAGACACTTTTCATTTTATTTTAAGATTGGTCTCTAGTATTTTCTAAAATTAATTCACAGGTCTGAAGATGGTTATATAAATATAACCATAACGGGTCACCTATGTTATTGAGACATAAATGTTGTGATCAAGACTGAACTTTAGTTAAAATATAATATTGATGTTTCCAAAAATGTTTACCAAAATTGTACAATGTAGGAGGATTCAAAGTTAGATGTCTCCACCGCTATTCACCCCCATTATCGTTACCTAAACTTCCCCTTTTCCTGTTCCAGTCGCGAATTGTTGACAGGATGAATGATTCTTGGTAAACCTTTGTATGACCTCAATGTCTCTAATTTTACCTCTATGGTCTTTTCTCGAGATATACGTAGGCGGGAACAGTATATTGGTTGACTCTTGTAGGATCACAAGCTCTCGGATCTTTTAGCAGTAAATTGCATCGTGATGCGGAATACCTCTCTTGCACTCTCTGGAGTGGCTGAGAAACTCCGCGACGCTTATGTATCTACTAAATGACCCTGTTCCGAAACGCGCTACTCTTCTTTGGATCTTCTCTATTTCCCCTAGCAACTCTATCTGCTACGGATCCCAAACGTTTCCTAAGGATTCTTCTGATGAATCTCAGTCCGGCATCTGCCTTAACTGCGATTAGTTTTAAGTTTCATTTCAAGTTATTTCGTATGCATACTCCTGGGTATGGTACGGATGTGCCCGCATCCAGTGATTGTTCTACGATTGCAAAATCATACCTTCTGCCTCTTAATGCGCACTACGTTGTAATTTTTGTGGTAGTGCATTTGGTTACAGTTTTCTAGCTTTACGACTCCTCTATATTCAACAACATCGCCAGCGAAAAGTTACATGGAACTTCCGACATTGTCTACAACGACGTTTATACATATAGTGAAAAATAATGGTCTCATATTATTCCCGTGGGATACGCCCGAGTTTACTTTTATGTCTGAAGATTTCTCTCAATTGAGAATGACATGCTGTGTAGTGTTTGGTAGAAACGTTTCAATCCAGCCACACATTTGGTTAGTTATTCCGTAGGCTCATATTTTGTTCATCACAAGGCAGTGCGGAACTGCGTCGAATGCATTCCGGAAGTCAAGAGACACGTCATCAGTCTAGCCGCCGGTATCTACTGGTTTCTGTGTCTCGTGGATGAACAGACAGAGCTGGGTTTCACACGGTCGTTGTTCGCGGAACCACGCTGACTCCTATAGACCGATGACAGAGACATAGGCTTACACTTTTGTGCGTCTGTTTGTCAGCCGTTATGGACACGGGACTGCGCTCTTTTCCATTTATTAAGAACGCTCCTCTCTTTCAGCGACCAACAGCACACTGACGCTGTGTACTCCATGTAGAATCGTACAGGTATCTCGTCATGGCCAGTGGCCTATCCTCTGTTGAGCGATTTCAGTCGGTTTTCTCGCGAAAAGATGTCTATTGTTGTGTCAAGCACAGTCCTTACCAAAAGATGAGAGTGTAGGTTTGGAGCACAATATTGTATGGCAGCGGATCACAGACCGTGGGGAGAACTGGGCAAGAGGAGAATCGAAGAGTTCGAGATGTCTACATCTACGTGATTACTCTGCTATTCACAATAAAGTGCCTGGTAGAGGGTTCAATGAACCACCTTCATTTTGTCTCTCTACCGTTCCACTCTCGAACGGCACGCGGGAAAAACGAGCACTTAAATTTTTCCATGCGAGCCCTGATTTCTCTTATTTTATCGTGATGCTCATTTCTCCTTATGTAGATGGGTGCCAACAGAATGTTTTTGCAATCGGAGGAGAAAACTGGTGATTGAAATTTTATGAGAAGATCCCGTCGCAACGAAAAACGCCTTTGTTTTAATGATTGCCACTCCAGTTCACGTATCATGTCTGTGAAACTATCTCCCCTATTCTGCGATAATACAAAACGAGCTGCCCTTCTTTGTACTTTTTCGATGTCATCCGTCAGTCCCACCTGATGCGGATCCCACACTGCATAGCAGTACTCCAGAATAGGACGGACAAGTGTAGTGTAAGCAGTCTGTTTGGTAGACCTGTTGCACCTTTTAAGTGCTCTGCCAATGAATCGCAGCCTTTGGTTTGCTCTACCCACAATATTATCTATGTGATTGTTCCAGTTTAGGTTATTTGTAATTGTAATCCCTAAGTATTTAGTTGAATTTAAGCCCTCAGATTTGTGTGACTTATCGCGTAATCGAAATTAAGCTGATTTCTTTTAGTACTCATGTGAATAACTTCGCACTTTTCTTTATTCAGGGTCAGTTGCCACTTTTAGCACCATACAGATATCTAAATCATTGTTCAAGTCGTTTTGATCATCTGATGACTTTACAAGACGGTAAATGGCAGCATCATCTGCAAACAATCTAAGACGGCTACTCAGATTGTCTCCTATGTCGTTAATACAGATCAGGAACAATAGAGGGCCTGTAACACTTCCGCCGGCCGTTGTGGTCGAGCGGTTCTAGGCGCTTCAGTCTGGAACCGCGCTACCGCTGCGGTCGCAGGTTCGAATCCTGCCTCGGGCATGGATGTGTGTGATGTAATTAGGTTAGTTAGGTTTAAGTAGTTCTAAGTTCTAGGGGACTGATGACCTCAGATGTTAAGTCCCATACTGCTCAGAGCCATTTGAACCATAACACTTCCTTGGGGAACGCCGGATATTACTTCTGTTGTACTCGATGACTTTCCGTCTATTACTACGAACTGTGACCTTTCTGACAGGAAATCACGAATTCAGTTGCACAACTGAGGCGATACTCCGTAGGCAAGCAGTTTGATTAGAAGGCGCTTGTGAGGAACGGTGTCGAAAGCCTTCTGGAAATCTAAAAACATGGAATCAATTTGATATCCCCTGTCGATAGCACTTATTACTTCATGAGTATAAAGAGCTAGTTGTGTTTCACAAGAACGATATTTTCTGAATCCGTGCTGACTATATGTCAACGTAGTGCTAAAAAAAAATGGCCTCATGTGAAATGAGATTCTCCGCGGAATCGGTGAAGTAAGGAATTAGAGGACAATAAAAACTAAGAGGAGGATAAGGATGAGAGAAAATGTGTTTAGTCATTGAAAAATAACCTCTATGGTACTACAGCGAAACGCAAAATGTAAAAACTGAAGGGAACGGCGGAGATTGGATTAAAGCTAACAAATAACTGAGAACTTTGGCTCTACGTGCAACTGTGGGATCAAGAGGACGTTGGGATAGGAAAGAAAGACGTGGCAGTCCGAAAGAAACTGATCAGAAGACTGATGGCATTCTTCATCCCCCCCACCCAAACAAGGCCTTCACCCTTGTTGTGTACATAGTTTCGCATAGCCAGCGCGTACACAAATTTCCCACTAGAGAGCGCCCCGGTAAGCACAACAGCGCAGGCGCAGCGCTTGTCCGTCTCCGCACTACGAGATGGCGCTGTCTTAGAGACGGACCAAATTCTGCTTCCGCCGATCCGCGTATTAATATGTAGCGCAGCCAATGAGATTGCTGCTAATGTAGAACTTTTTCTGCTCGCGGATCACACTCGCGCAGTGATACCTTAACGCGCGAGTGTACAGACCTCCAATTAGTCAGTCTGCCTTAGTCTGCATTTGTCTGTACCAGTCTATAGTCAAGTTTCAGTCTGCGCCTAGTAAGATTATCATATTCCTGTACATAGCGATGAAGAGAAATGTATAGACACTTTGTCAAGTATCAGAGATATGTGAGAATGAGATTAACGCACCAAGACCAAAGGAACTTCAGATTGTCAATTGTAAGTAGCATCCAGAATCAAGTTAAGTAATTTCTATACTTTTTATTATTTTAATAAATGTGTGTGAAAATTAATCAAGTTCTGTTTAAAGTTGGTCACCGTCAATCTGGTACTCTAAGCGTGCAAGTGGCATTTCTACCGTCTGACCCAACGGCAGAAGATAAACACGCCACGATAAGACCACGAGACAAATTGCTGACACTCGCCTACTTCGTTAGAGCGACAAGTCAGATAATTTGATGGTGTGTGTACCGAAGGTCTTACAGTACGCACACCACAACCCTCCCCCACCAAATAAACCTATTGCGTAAATAATGTTGGAAAATTTATGTACGTTATTCGCCATGGTGTACAGACGTAATAACAACAAAATCAGCATTATCTCTGTATCAGACAGAAAAACTTTCCCCTCATCCTAATATTTCCCTGTTTCTACTGTCTAGGTTCCAACGGCATCCGTCAGACTGATAGCGGACAGACCAGTTGAAAACCCGATACCGAAATCGACAGAAATGAAAGAGGCAGAACACAAACCAGGGGATATGGAAAAAGCAAACACATATCGGCATTTTAATCACATCGTCTTGCCGGCCGCGCTAACCGCGTTACCCCTGAATAGGTGAGCGGGTTGCAGAGTTAAACCGGCGGCGCCCCTCCAGTAGCGGCGCTCAGGCCGGCTCGGGCACGAATGCCGTTATTTGATTTCTCGTTACCTAATCGCCGTTTCATGCAATCAAGTTTGCAAATACGTCCCACTTCAAAACGGCGATGTTTGGGCAATAAATGTGCGAAACGGAGTTAACTTTTGGAATGCAAATAACAAACGTATCAAGCGTAAACAGGCTGGCCATTTTAAATGAAATTTTCACAGACGTTTTCGGCGGCCCAAGCGATTAGCGGATCGTTTAATACGTTAGGAGTATTTAGACGGTTAATTGACGGTAGCGACCTTCGTTTTTTTTTTCCAGCCATCAGGCCGCCATCAAATGGCTGACAAAGATTGCGTCCAGCGAGGCTCGGAAAGTACCGATATTTTGGAAGCTCTGCGGTGCGCTAGGTAGATAATAGTTTCACGTAAATCAACTTATTCCACTCTTGTGCGTTTGGTGTGTAAAGAGACGACGGCAATTTGCTGCTACTTTTGTAATTACTACATCTGTTATCCAGAGACTAACATGGTAACAGTGCCCAGGGCTAAAATATACGTACATAATTCTCGGATTTCATTTTGTAGTACGTAACTCTACTTCCACTAATGCACTACTACAGCATTAGTTGAGATAGCACAGTGTTGCCACATTAATTACTTAGTTGCAAATTATAAGGGACAGTGAAATGGAAAACGTTTCCTGTAGCCGCCCACGTGTTGCCAGGGTTGTTTTGAATACACTGCAGAAGTTTCGCTGGAATTTACAGTTTCTGGAGCCCTGAAGAAAGGCATCCGTGGCTGTCGATTTGCTTCGGACGGTGAGATGCACGCCTCGGTACAATCATGATTCCGTAAGCAAACGCAAACATTGTTCCGTGAAGGAGTTGACTTTCTTGTCTCACTGGGATAAATCCACTAGAGACAACTGCAGTGGGAGGTATTGTTTTGCATGTTTGCTATGCATCTAGTAGCTGAGGACACCATATGAGGAATTTACAAATACACCATGTTTCTGGGTGTGTAGCTAATTTCGCAATGCGGAATTGACCAGAATATTTTTGAAAACATTCGCAGGTGCCTGATACAGAAACAACTGCAAAAGAGTAGATTACTCGCAATGCTGCGCCAGATAAAGTAGTGACAGTGCATCAGTGTAGTATACCAGAAAGTATATCTACTGCCAATTTCGCGAGGTAATAGGCAAAAAAACTGTATGTTAATTGCTCCGTTCTTGAGAAACACACAGTGAATTAAGTTGTTGGATTGTTTTTGGTGGAGGAGACTAGACAGCGAGATAATCGGTCTCATTGGATTAGGTAAGGAAGAGGAAGGAAGTCGGCCGTGCCCTTTCAAAGGAACCATCCCGGTATTTGCCTGGAGCGATTTTAGGGAAATCACGGAAAACCTAAATCAGGATGGCCGGACGCGGGATTGAACCGTCGTCCTCCCGAATGCGAGTCAGGTGTGTTAGCCACTGCGCCACCTCGCTCGATCGTAAATTAAGCTCTTTTTTCGTATTCGTACTGCGTTTCGTAATGTACCTTCAAGTCAAAAAAGAAATTGAAGTAATTTGTGAATAAAAGGGCTCGAGTCAGCAGATATTTGGAAGTCAACGTCCGCTTCGTACGAAACAGGGATGCTTCTATCCGAATACAGTCCCAAATTTGGAAATAAGTTGGCAGTTGTTTCTTTACGAGCAGGAGAAGGCAGTTGTACAGCAAACGTGACCGAATCGTGTCGACACACAGCTCATCGAACTGAATGTAGTGTAGACGCACTGTTGTGTTGTTACTAGCTCATAGTCAAGCAGAGGCCGTCAGGTAGTCGTTCTTCTTTTGTACACAGACCTGCCAACGTTTGCTGATTGCATATTCGACACGCAGAAGGTTCAGTCACGAATCCTTAGCGATGACTGTTAAATACTGTCATTCACTGAACGTTATACTGAAAGTACAAACATGATTATGAGACTCTGTAAGAGATGTTATCGTTTTGATTTAGTGGTGCTGAAGGTATATCCTCACCAGAGAACCAAAGAAACTTCGCCACGATAACTAACTGGGACCCACAACAACAGGGCTCTTACGACAAATATTATCACATAAAACAATATAAAAGTAGGAGCTGGCAATTGAATGTCAGTATCTTGCCGAAAGACGCAGTGCCAAACTAAAAATTGTCGTTGAAACGTGACGTAGAAAGGGTTGTTTACAAAAAAAAAGGGGGGGCAAACACGTATGGCCGATCGCTAGTTCAGGAGCGACCTTTCTTAGTGGTCTTGACATGCAGGTCCAAGATGACAGCTTTCTTCCTGCCTGATTTCCGGTCTAGTTTTCAAAGCGACAGGAGACATATTTCGATTGTCACAAATCGCCGGAATACGTCATCACCGATAAAAACGACGAAACAAATGATCTTGGACAACAATTTCCCTATATCTTTGAGGACACGCACTTCCATGTGTGTGCGCGACACCAGTGTCGCCTCAAATCAACAGAGATAAAGTTATTTTTCCCTTGAACAAATGTTATGTGTCATCATTAGATCATAGATGATGTAGACTACGCATAACGTCTTTACATTTAAATCGACGTCATCACCACCTAAGCATATAGTGGTGGCAGCTGTTCGCAAGCGACTTCTGCAAAACTGTTCACTTTATCTTAATTGCAGAAGGTTTCTTTATTACAACGGTGAAATCTTGTGCAACGTTTGGTTACACCGAAAGATATACGAAAGGAAGTATTATTTATTTCCACAGGCAAAGTTGTTTTAAAGATACAGAGATTACCGCGGACAGGTTTTTCAATATTAAGTCAGAAAACCTACAAACTGAAGCTAAGAAGTGACGTCATCACCAAACAGATGCGAATGGTCTTCTGTTTGAGAGTATTTATTTGTGTCCGATTACAACGAATTGTATGTTAAGGGGTCGTCAGTCGAAAAAGTGTCGGGTACGATTAATAAAAACAAAAAATAGAGAAACGCTAGAATGGTGACTATAATGAATGAGGTGATCTACGTGACCCCCTCCTCCCCCCACTCCCCCCCCCCATCTCCCCCCCGCCCCATCTCCTCCACTACCAACATCACTTGAGTAGAACAACGCACATTACGCTCACACAATAATGTGAAATGTTGTTAAACACACGCATCACATTCGCTTAAATATCGGTTGGCATTTTATGTGAATTTTGTGTATTTTATCTTTTTGTAGCAGGTTGTTCGTATAGAAACAAAGTTTTGCCATCTGCCGTGATTTTTTCCAGAAAAGAACTGCCTGCCTCTTGCACTTCAACCAAGTCACCTCAGGCGTTCACGAGTCGTTGTTTTTATTGCGCGAGCCAAGGTGTACGGGGCGAACATTGCACGCACTTTTCTCTACTTCAAAACATACTGGGGAATGTGTTAAACACTTTCTTTAGAGCTATTGCTCCAGTGCAAGATGTGAGACAACAATATTAACACGGTACGGCTGCACGTCTACTGCGTAGCACTGTCTGCTCACAACTGGCTGGCCAAATGCACAACTATTATTTAGATAGGTTGGTTCAAGCTTGCACCGTACTTACTGCGTTGACGTCGCTTATGAACCATACATCTGTAATAAAATTAGTCTCGGAACTTTTTCAACTGTCGATACGTATCTCGTGAAATTTCGTTGGTCCTCCGATCTAAAATTCGATGAATGATGAAACTTTTGAGACGAAAGAAAAAATTGCTATCTAACTACCTACAATTAAATATGTCTAGAATATTATGCCTCAGATCTCGATACTGTTGCAGAATCTGTAGGTCTACTGCATTAAGAAAAAGTGTTAAAATATAAACTCATATACAGCGAAAAAACTGGACATTATGAATTGGAGCTATGTCATTTCTCATAAAAGCACAATGAAACATTTCACACGCATTGTGGAGGTGTCGTCACATAGTAAATGTCTCCTGGCAAGCTGATATTTGGTCTTCTAATCCTGTGAAAGCGTGATGAACTAAAAGAATCAGGGGAAAAAAGACATTCGCTGAAGAAATATAATTTTTTCATCTGTAAAAGAAAGAAAACTGTCAATACAGTGTCTGGTCATGGGTAAAAGATAACTATCGCATTAATATAGGTAATTTTAGAGAAATTAAGTTTTCTGGAATGTGTGACACTAATACAAGTCATTCAGGTGTTTAAATCAATGCTTGATTTCAGCTAAAAATGAGAAAAAATCTAACCGTCGGCTCCACTTCCCATAGTGCGTAATGAAAAAGTCGGCTTTTTGCTCTCTGTCACGTGAATTGGACGTAGGTTTCTAGGCTTAACAAGGCGGAGGCATGGGGCGTGCGCGGTATATCTGTATTTGTTTTCTAAGGCACTTTATCACTTGTGGCAACATTATTATACTACAAATTCTTTGCACTAATTGCCTCCTGTAATCCGTGCTGCGAAAGGAGACACCTGACTGCTGAACTGGGACTTGGCGGGACGTCTTCGCGCACCTACGACGACCAATGACTTTCTGCGGTTTCGTTTACGTTTCCGTGGAAACGCTTCACTGTTGCCGGCGACTGTTCCCTGCACTCTGGCCTTCTCGCGATTGAAAAGTACAACTAGTGCTACCAGCTGCCAAAGTTCGTGTTTTAACTAAACGCGATATAGAAAAGTAGCCCGTTACTCCCGAACGACTCAATTATGGAAGGAAATAATCCACGTATATACACTGCTGCCACGCAATAAGCGTTTCAAACCCACGTCCGCCTTACTCAATTAGGTTTGCCCTGTTTTTCTAAACTGTGTATCTGAGATGACACACTGGTTCCCTTAAAAATGTTCCTAACCGCCCTTCTTTAGTCAGAACATGTACAACACCTCTCATGACTTCCGCTGTACCTTAATCTCCTTTCCCTTGATGAATTAAAATAATTTTTTTGTCTTCTTATCCAGGGTCACAGATTGTTTATAAAACCGTGCTACCGTGTCATCTATGTCAGTGTAAATAAATTTACCAGAAATTGGAGATAATATTCTCCGTAAAACGTAGCGGGAATATGAACAAAAGTGACTAGTTAAATTTGTTTGCATATTTGCATCCCGTTCAATACCTCTTGCGGTATCTGAATGCTTCTATTTTCATCATAAGAATTATCTCTGCTGTCTCATACACCGAAAAGCGAAGGCTTTTTTACTTTAATTACTTTCAATGTATTTTGTTTAGTGCAATATTTTGGGGCACTTCTACGCACTCACCAAGAACTTTCTTAGTTCAGAAAAGGCCGGCAAGACCGATTTGCGATGTCAGTTCGTCGAGGCTGTTGCTCAGGTGTCAAAGAATTCTAATTTTAAGATCCATCACGGGATTTGTTGTTGACAATACTGACGGTTCCAGACGAAACTGCAACATTCATTCCGCGAACTAGAGGGGAAAACGATGTCCACTTTCATGAAACTTCCTTAAACATTGTATAGAAAAGTGTGCACTATTCATAAGATTTCAATTTCAGCAGGCGTCCAGCAGAAACGGGAAGAATTGAGTGATAAAGCCCAAGTATCCAAACTGAAAGGTTTCCTCGTGACAAACTCATATTCTGTACAAAAATTCTTCGTGGTAGTTGAGAATTTTCTTTATTGCAAGTTATTAACTCGTATTCACAATTTTTCGTGTTATACTAATTATTTTATTTATAAAGTTTCTAATCAGCATTCTGTAAACTACGTACTTATTCGTTCCACGACCAGGTAGTGGTGGCTCACATGGTCCCACGGAACTCGACAGATAAGTAAATCAATACAGACTGAAAATTACAATCTTCGGTTTCATTTTACTGTCTGTAGGTTTTGACTAATCTCAGGAACTACTGCAGGAATTTTGATACGGTCTCCTCTAATGGATGGCCTGATTCACGGGGAAGGTTTGCATGTATCACTACATATTATGAACAAGGAGGATACAAAATGAACATTAATTAAAGCAAAACAATGGTAATGGTAAGCAGTCGAATTAAATGAGGTGATGCAGAGGGAATAAAAATAGGAAATATGATTGGAAAAGTAGTAGCTGAGTTTCGTTATTTGAGCAGTAAAATAAGTGATGATGGTCAAAGTAGAGACGATATAAAATGTAGGCTGGCACTGGCAAGAGATCTGTTTCTCAGGAAGAGAAATTTAACATCGAATATAAATTTAAATGTTAGGAAGTCTTTTCTGAAGGCATTCACTGGAGTGCAACCTTCTACAAAAGTGAAACGTGGAGGGTAATCAGTTTAGACAACAACAGCTCTAGATGTCTAGTGCTAAAGGTCAACGCTGAATATCAGACTGGTAGGTCACGTAACTAATGAGGAGGCCCTGAACAGTTATGTGGAGAGAAGAAAATTGTGGCATAACTTGACTAAAAGAAGGGGTCGATTGACAGAACATGTTCTGAGACGTCAAGGAGTGGAAAATTTATTAGTGGTTGAATGTATGGGGAGTAAAAATCGCGGGGGAAGACGAGGAGATGAGTACAGTAAACAGATTCATATGGAAATGGAAATGTCATGCGACTAGGGCTTCCCATCGGGTAGACCGTTCACCTGGTGCAAATCTTTCGAGTTGACGCTACTTCGGCGACTTGCGTGTCTAGGGGTATGAAATGATGCTGATAAGAACAACACAACACCCAGCCCCTGAGCGGAGAAAATCTCCGACCCAAGCCGCGCGGGATTAGACGAGCGATCTTAGGCGCTGCAGTCATGGACTGTGCGGCTGGTCGCGGCGGAGGTTCGAGTCCTCCCTCGGGCATGAGTGTGTGTGTTTGTCCTTAGGATATTTTAGGTTAAGTAGTGCTAAGCTTAGGGACTGATGACATTAGCAGTTAAGTCCCATAAGATTTCACACACATTTCTCAGACCCAGCCGGGAATCGAACCTGGACCGTTAGGTATGACATTCCGTCGCGCTGAGCACTCAGCTATCAGGAGCGGACAGCAAGTTCGGTTGAATGTGGGTTGCAGTACTTAATCGTAGATGAAGAGGCTTATATAGGATAGTGTAGCCTGGAGAGCTGCATCACAACAATCTTCGGAGTGAACAACACAACAAGAACATTCTAAGCAAGTCGTTCGGCTGTAGATAATTAGCGTACCCGTGAGAAGCCGGGGGGTGCTTCGCTAGCAGTAAATAAATGTAACTGAATGTAATGCTATTGATTTAATTACACGTAATGTAAGATTGGAAGGCTGAAGACCTGGAGCAAAAAACAATAGCTATAAGACGAAAAGATACTGTCGCTTATATTCAACGTACTCCAAAACTTACACCAAATTCTAAAATATTCATAAAATTTTATTCATACCGTGCCATGTATCCAACGTATTAGCTCCGTTTCTTCACATTTGACACACTGTCTTTTCGAGCCAACCTCATCATGTTTGCGATTTTTTTTTTTTTTTACTTTGATTTGTGGAAATCAACGTACATGAATCAGTTCCTTACAATGTTGAAACCCTCAATAGGATAGCCAGAGCCGGGCGATATTTACAAGGGAACCTCCCCATCGCACCCCCCTCAGATTTAGTTATAAGTTGGCACAGTGTATAGGCCTTGAAAAACTGAACACAGATCAATCGAGGAAACAGGACGAAGTTGTGTGGAACTATAAAAAAATAAGCAAAATATACAAACTGAGTAGTCCATGCGCAAGATAGGCAACATCAAGGATTGTGTGAGCTCAGGAGCGCCGTGGTCCGGTGGTTAGCATGAGCAGCTGCGGTACGAAAGGGCCTTGGTTTAAGTCTTCCCTCGAGTGAAGAGCTCAATTTTTTATATAATCAACTTCGCTCTCCAAAATTCCAGGAAATGTTCAGATTTGCTTGGACATATGCAGGATCTGACGGTCTACACACGGAAAAATTTGAAAACGTTAAAAACATATGTTTTGACAGAGCACAGGAAAAACTGTGCGACTGTGAAACTGTTGCATTCATTTGTTGCAGTTTATGTGACAAACTCTTATGTTTTCATCACTTTTTTGGGAGTGATTATCACATCCACAAGAAAACCTAAATCGGGCAAGGTAGAAGAATCTTTTTTACATTCACCAAGTGTACAAGTTAGGTGGGTCGACAACATATTCCTGTCATGTGACGCACATGCCGCCACCAGTGTCGTATAGAATATATCAGACGTGTTTTCCTGTGGAGGAATCGGTTGACCTATGACCTTGCGATCAAATGTTTTCGGTTCCTACTGGAGAAATGGTTCAAATGGCTCTGAGCACTATGGAACTTAACATCTGTGGTCATCAGTCCCCTGGAACATAGAACTACTTAAACCTAACTAACCTAAGGACATCAACACACATCCATGCCCGAGGCAGGTTTCGAACCTGCGACCGTAGCGGTCACGCGGTTCCAGACTGAAGAGCCTAGAACCGCACGGCCACATCGGCCGGCCCCATTGGAGAGCCACGTCCTTTCGTTTACTAATCGCACGGTTTTGCGGTGCGTCGCAAAACACAGACACTAAACTTAATACAGTGAACAGAGACGTCAATGAACCAACGGTCAGATCATAGCTTTGTGAAAATAAAGAAAATAAACTTTTCACTCGAGGGAAGACTTGAACCAAGGACCTCTCGTTCCGCAGCTGCTCACTCTAATCACGGGACCATGGCGCTCCTGAGCTGACACTATCTTTGATGTTGCATATCTTGTACATGGACTACTCAGTTTGTATATTTTGCTTATTTTTTTCATAGTTCCACACAACTTCTTCCTGTTTTCTCGATTGATCTGTGTTCAGTTTTTCAAGGCCTATCCACTGTGCCAACTTAAATCTGACGGGGGTGAGATTGGGAGGTTTCCTTGTTAACCGAGAAGCAGTCGGGGGCCGGCCGGAGTGGCCGTGCGGTTCTGGGCGTTACAGTCTGGAGCCGAGCGACCGCAACGGTCGCAGGTTCGAATCCTGCCTCGGGCATGGATGTGTGTGATGTCCTTAGGTTAGTTAGGTTTAATTAGTTCTAAGTTCTAGGCGACTGATGACCTTAGAAGTTAAGTCGCATAGTGCTCAGAGCCATTTTAACCATTTTTGAGCAGTCGGGGCCCCACGAGAAATACGGACCTCGCAACGAACTTGTGACGTCACACTAGACGCCTTCTCCGCCACACTTCGCGTACGCTCGGCTCCCTGCAGGGCCCATCGGAAATCAATATGTCACCGAAAAGGTACCTACTAACAGTGTTAATTTTGTCGTGTGCTATCGAGAGCTTGCTTGCATTTAAATGCGCAGTCAGGTATTATTAAACTCGTCTGAAATAGTTGCTCGATCCCTGTCAGAGACGGCTGCAGGTACTCGTAAGAGCTTCAGTGTGACGTGGTGTGACGCACGCGTCACGGCCTGCCTTTCTCGTGGGCCTCGGACGCAACGAGCCTACGCGGCGTGGCGTAGTTAAACACGCCAGAGGCCGGGTGTGCCACCACGAGCGCTGTCCAGCCCAGCACAGGGCGGCCCGGGCGTCGTTCGCCTTCGTCGCAAATTAGTGGCCGCGGCCGGTAGGCCAGCGCCGGGCAGTAATTGGAGGTCGGCGTGATTACGTCCCTCTTGCCAACACTGGGCTCTGGGGCCGCGCAAAGCGTCCCACCTGCGAGGCCTTCGTTACGTGCACTTGCAGCGTCCCCGCCCCACAGTAGACACCACACCCGCACCGTCCGGCGTCCTTCAGTGTTATTACTGTCACATCTACACACACAGAAACGCGTGTACAGGCTGAGGCAGCTATCACAGGAAATCCCGAATAAGTCCAGTACGACCAAATGCAGGGGCATTCGGCTGAGCTGTTCATCTCTAATATTTCCGGAACTGTTTAAGAAACCGTAATTCTGTTTTCATCCACACGAACTGTGAAAAAATATTCGTCAACGGACGTATACTCTGTTTTCACAGTTGTAGTTGGGGTTGTTTTTTGAGGGAGAAGATCAGACAGCGAGGTCATCGGTCTCATCGGATTAACAAAGGATGGGGAAGGAAGTCGGCCGTGCCCTTTCAAAGGAACCGTCCCCGCATTTGGCTGAAGCGATTTAGGGAAATCACGGAAAACCTAAATCAGGATGGCCGGACGCGGGATTGAACCGTTGTCCTCCCAAATGCGAGACCAGTGACAGTTTTAGTAATGAAAGACGTGTCGGTATGGTCTTTTTCAACTGCAGCTATAATAATTTCTGCCACTAGAATCACAGTTCTAAAATAGACGAATACAATGGCATTTCAGCCCACAAAATCCGATTAGTAGTTTCGAAAAATTACAGTTTTTAGAGGTCAAGATTTATCTGTTTCGGACTTGAAACCAATTCCTCTCTTATTCGGAAGATCGTATTGTTATACAGCTACCTAAATCACCCTTGAATAATGAGTTATAGTTTTCGTTAAGCTACGCTGCCGGCCGCGGTGGCCATGCGGTTCTGGCGCTGCAGTCCGGAACCGCGGGACTGCTACGGTCGTAGGTTCGAATCCTGCCCCGGGCATGGGTGTGTGTGATGTCCTTAGGTTAGTTAGGTTTAAGTAGTTCTAAGTTCTAGGGGACTTATGACCTAAGATGTTGCGTCCCATAGTGCTCAGAGCCATTTGAACCATTAAGCTACGCTGGACAGCTGGCCGGAGTGGCCGAGCGGTTCTAGGCGCTTCAGTCTGGAACCGCGCGACCGCTACGGTCGCAGGTTCGAATCCTGCCTCGGGCATGGATGTGTGTGATGTCCTTAGGTTAGTTAGTTTTAAGTACTTCTAAGTTCTAGGGGACTGATGACCTCAGAAGTTAAGTCCCACAGTGCTCAGAGCCATTTGAACCATACGCTGGTCAAAGGGGATTTTATGACGTGCGCAAATAATTTTTTATACGTATACCAGCTGCCTTGCGCCAAGAGTCGTCAGCACTTTTGCTCTGCTCTTTCGGCAGATATATCCAATATCAGTTTTTCAGTGTGACGCTGGAGTCAGCGGAAACAGATACTGTATTTCATGCTGACTCCAGTTACACATTGCTAAATCGAAACAGCAAGTATCTGCCGAAATGTCCAAAAAATGGGCCTGATGACTGAGGACAGAGTACTGAACAACATTAGATCAGAATGAGATTTTCACTCTGGAGAGGAGTGTGCGCTGACATGAAACTTCCTGGCAAATGAAAACTGTGTGCCGGACCGAAACTCGAACTCGGGACCTTTGCCTTTCGCGGGCAAGTCACCTACCAACTGAACTACCCAAGCACGACTAACGCCCCGTCCTCACCGCTTTACTTCTGCCAGTACCTCGTCTCCTACCTTTCAAACTTTACAGAAGCTCTCCTACGAACCTTGCAGAACTAGCACTCCTGAAAGAAACGATATTGCGGAGACATGGCTTAGCCACAGCCTTGGGGATGTTTCCAGAATGAGATTTTCTTTCTGCAGCCGAGTGTGCGCTGACATGAAACTTCCTGGCTAATTAAAACTGTGTGCCGGACCGAGACTCGAACTCCGGACCTTTGCCTTTCGCGAGCAAGTATTCTACCATCTGTATAGGTATCCGCATGCATGATACTGTAAGACTTACGCAAAATTTCAGTCTAGACGGCAATTTATTAATAAGCAATTTATTAGTAACAGTCGAACACTTAAAATGTGTCAGCAAACAGCCAACTGCAGAATGAAATAAATGAATATCAGCTACACTGCGAGACTAGCACACACCAGTAACATTACAAAGAACTTAGTAAATTACACAGCTCTGAAAGCTCTTGCTAGCAACAGCGGCATCTGGCATCTACTGGTCTCACGAGGTACTTTGTATCCACTTAATTTCTTTCGATCATGAAGATGGCTGTTGTGCCAAATGCGTAGCGTTTGTTGATAATACGGAAACGGACTGATATGTCGTGTGAATACTTCCTATTTAGACGGATTATAAGGTCGGCGAGGAATTCATAAGTCCTGCGTTCGGTATGTGACTAGTCACTCTATAGTTGATAGATACTCAGATCGGTATTTTTCCTCTCAGCGTTTCTTTTCAGTTCTTCCACAGACCCTGCTCTTAACCCGGTAGCTTCCAGCATGCTTTGTAAGTGTGAAATCCACTGGTTATGTTCCGAAGGTGATTGGCAAAGTCTCTATGGCAGCTGTTTTAACTTATCATATAACTTCATGTTATGTTCCTTTAGGCACTGCTAACAGCTACGGGCGCTCGAATAAATTTAGATCTTTGCGGCCAGATGACAGGCCTTTATAAAACTATCCAGCTCAGTAGCGGAGTGTGCTTTAATTCTGTTAATAGGGAAAGGTAGGGCTGGAGGAGAGCGGGTGAAGATACATATTTGTCTCTTCGCTATACTAATCAATTTGTCCCTAACATTTGCTCTCCTCGTCTCACCGCACTCAGCAAAAGGATACCCATTTCATCTCCGAGCAATGACATTATTAAAGCGAGAACGTAAGCAGATAACAACAACGACGTGACTGCGTGCTGCAGAGAATCAGACAGACTGATGGTCAACAACTTTGTGATCACAGCGAGTGCGGCCGGGCTCAGTAAGAACAGTTCCAGCGACGCAGTGTTTGCCAGGCCGGCCATAGTGCACGGCACGGCACGGCACACAACGCCACAGTAAACAAGCGACTGTCAGTTACGGAAAGGCCACTTGAGAGCGGCGCGATGATCGAGCTCTTAATGACACAGGGTCATCAGAGTTCATCACGATAGCAATGGCCGCTGGACTCGCCGCACAGCACATTCTTTTTTGAGTCAAACATATTGTTTACAAACTTCACAGCCTCGTAAAAAAGGGGAAGGGAGATTGGTCACTGTAGCATTAAGAGACTCTGCACAAACTCGGCTCAGGGAAGGATGACGAGGGAAGCTGCTTACGACCTTTCAAAAAACCATCCCGTCATTTGCAGCAAGAAATTTAAGATGATCACGGAATAACTATATCTGGATTGCCAAACGGGGATCTGAACGCCCGTCATCCCGAATACACCGCTCAGTTGCACACTCTTATAGCCTGCAAGACAGGGAGATGAGATGGAGCTACTTCAAACACTGTTGCGCAGTTAACAGATGTTGGTCTGATAAATAAACGAGTCGAGTGTGGTTTTACCACAACATCTGTTTAGGAAATTTTCGCACCCTCGCCTCACAGCCAAGACTTAGAAAAAAAGTAAACATGAAAATTCAGTATGGTAGTTCCCACAAGTGACGGTGCCAGAGTACATTAGGGGCACATACTTACGATGGCGTATCACATCAACAAAAGACACAAGTGGCTGAAATTGGAGACATAGGTGCTTCGAAACCGCAAAAAAATAAATAAATAAAAATAAAAAAAATGTCCCGGCGGAGGTTCGAGTCCTCCCTCGGGCAAGGGTGTGTGTGTGTGTGTGTGTGTGTGTGTGTGTGTGTGTGTGTGTGTGTGTGTGTTCGCCCTTAGGATAATTTAGGTTAAGTAGTGTGTAAGCTTAGGGACTGATGACCTTAGCAGGTAAGTCCCATAAGATTTTACACACATTTAAACTCTTTTTTTTTTAACAAAAAACAAACACAGATGAGTGATGACAAAGCAGTATGAGAGTGGTCTCAGCGCTACATAATAAAACAGGGAATAGAGTCTACTAAAATAAACTTCGTTAGAATAGGCTTCGGAAGGCCCAACGGCACCGACCGGCCGCCGTGTCATCCTCTCAGCCCTGGGACGTCACTGGATGCGGATACGGAGGGGCACGTTGTCAGCACACCACTCTCCCAGACGGTGTCAGTTTTCATGACCAGAGCCGCTACTTCTCTGTCAAGTAGCTCCTCAGTTTGCCTCTCAAGGGCTGAGTGCATCCCGCTTGCCAACAGCGCTCGGCAGACCGGACGGTCACCCACCCAAGTGCTAGCCCAGCCCCAAAGCGCGTAACTTCGGTGATCTGACGGGAACGGGTGTTACCACTGCGGCAAGGCCGTTGGCACTGTGGCTACTAGATTCGCAAAAAAATTGACATAAAGCAATACGCCTGACTAGAGCACCGAGACGTCACCCCACCTTTGGCAATCAGTGTACTCTGCTAGTTGTGTAGCATTTCAGAAACTGGACAGAGCTAAGGGAAGCAACTGATAGCTCAATATCGCACTGGGGTCCGCGATCGATTCCGGAACCGCAACACGATTTTTGCTTGTGACAGATGTTTCTCATAGTTAGAAATCCACTAAAAATTAGGAAAATGTCGTTTCCAGTACGCTTTTCAAAAGTGAATATTTCACTGGATCTCCATGATAACCGGAGCTAGACATTATGTTCCACTAACAGTGCTGGAAGTAGCTATTCCTGCACTTTACCTTGAACAAAGATCGAATTAAATTCCTGATTTGCCGGCCGAAGTGGCCGTGCGGTTAAAGGCGCTGCAGTCTGGAACCGCAAGTCCGCTACGGTCGCAGGTTCGAATCCTGCCTCGGGCATGGATGTTTGTGATGTACTTAGGTTAGTTAGGTTTAACTAGTTCTAAGTTCTAGGGGACTAATGACCTCATCAGTTGAGTCCCATAGTGCTCAGAGCCATTTGAACCATTTGAACCAAATTCCTGATTTCCTCGTTGAGTGTATCCTCAGCCGATGTCTTACTATCATGTTAACCCAGGTACTGGCTGTTAGCTGCTATGAGTGAAAGGCCTTCATTCATCTCTATACTCGTTGCTTTTGATAGACGAAGATAAAAAAAAAAAAAAAAAAAAAAAAAAAAAAAAAAAAAGAAAAAGAGTTCGTTTATGATGTTACTTAAGAATGACAGTCTTACAGTTTTATTTAATGTGTTTTTCCTGTATGTTACCTTCTCATACCAGAATGCGATGCCGGCATGCTCACTTAAGTTTCTGTACTTTACAATTCTTGTTTAGCCGTCCGCTGTGGCCGAGCGGTTCTAGGCGTTTCAGTCCGGAACCGCGCTGCTGCTACGGTCGCAGGTTCGAATGCTGCCTCGGGCATGAATGTGTGTGATGTCCTTAGGTTAGTTAGGTTTGTATAGTTCTAAGTCTATGGGACTGATGACCTATGACGTTAAGTCCCATAGTGCTTAGGGCCATTTGAACAATTCTTATTTGACAGCCTGTTCTGTGTTTGCACCGTCACATGTTTTCTTTGGTTCACACTCCTCAGCGCTGCGTTCTTTATGTCTCAAGGTTCTCAAGTTGTATTTTTCAGGTCTGTTCCATCAGTTTACTATGGTTCTATGACGTTCGTACCGCTAAGATCCTACCATTTAATGTCATTTACGAGCGTTACATGTCGTTCACTTTTATTGTAGCTTGTGTGGAACATAATTTTGATTTTTAAGTTTAGTTTGTATGTATTCACTTTTTTTAAATTCTGAGTATGTCTCGGTGTGGCTTGATTTATCCAGAGATAGATAGACAGAGAGAGAGAGAGAGAGAGAGAGAGAGAGAGAGAGAGAGAGAGAGCCTGCATGAGACTGGTGAAGCTATCTTCTTGCCTTATTCGAACCGAAATTTAGACTAAACACAAATAGTCCAGTCAAATTGCAGATATACCTTGCAAAAGGTGGGGTAGAAGATTTTATTTTTTTAACTCGTTCATATTGTTGGAAAGGTTACAAAACCAAGTTTTGCCAACAAAATTTCTCTTGGGAAAACTTTCTGCAGTCAAAAAACTTCGAAAATTTCGGACTTTTTTCAGTTTTTTCAAAATATCTCAGTTTAGTTTGCTCCTATCGCTTTAACGTCTGTTATATTTTTTAAAGAGCACAAAATTCTCTACAAATTTGATTCTTACCATTTTTTTCTACTCCCAGTATCTAAGGCGCTACAACGCGTCAAAAAATACCAATTTTTCAAATTTCGAGCAAAGTGGCAAGATACCTTATTTTTGAACACTATTTTTTCAGTTTCTGTTTGTGTAGTATCAATACATTATACATCATGCTATATGTTGGAATTTACCACCTCACTTTCAGGTATTCAATTTCTCTGTATGCTACATGAGGATCGCTGGACACCTAACTATTGTGATTCTTACATCACTACCTGAAGTTCACTATGGACCACCTCAGCTCTGGTATTTGTTAAACTATAAATATAAAAATACATCATTAAGAGATACACACACACACACACACACACACACACACACACACACACACACACACACACAAAATAAATTGTCTCAGGAAACTGAACTATTATTAGTGCAATAGGCAACCTAATTAGGTAGGTAATTATTCTTGTGTATAAAGGCCACACAGTTGACATTAAAAATAAGTAGCTTCATTACAATTAAAATGCATTGTCAGTTACTAAAAAATGTTGACAGTTCTGGGAGTGTAATACTTGTAACATCGCAATTTAGCGCACTTGAGACAGGTATGAGCATCACTTCCAACGTTTTGATGGGCCAGGTTCCTCAGTGTCACCAGAAATACCTTGAGTTACGGATTCAGGGTATGTACATACAGTTGATCCCAGATTGACCTCTTCTTTAAACAGAGAGTCAGCCTCAGCAAGTTCGTTGATTTCGTCAGCGGTTTCCTCAACATCCTCCACAACATCTTCTTCACTGTCTTCATATAAAAATTTTGGCACGTTTTCACAGTTGACCCCAATACATTTCTTGCAAATTGAAGAACATTTCAAACCCGCTTTTCTGCAGGAGCACGCTCCGCCACAGTTCAGCTTGCATGAGCATGAAACAATGTGAAGAAGTGCTTCAGGTGCTGGATCTTGGCTCATTATAACGAATATTGGACCGTGGTAACTGTGACTCCAGCCCCATTTCTCAGGAGGTTTCCAGTTTCCCATCCAACTTTGGACTTGTTGGTTAGTCCGCAACGAATGATGTGGTGCAGCATCTTGTGTAGGTGGCAACCGTGCAAGATTCAGTTTGCTTTTTGTGGCAGACTTGGCGAATAGGTGGTACCGCAAATGGTCTAGTTTGTGGGAACTGCTGACACCTCCACTATACAATGCGATAGTAAACTGTTCTCCTGCTGTTATTATTTCTTCACGGGCAGCATGTGGTTTATTGAACGTGCAAAGCGCTGAGGTTAGGTGTTCACTTTTCGCAACAATATTGCAGCACTTAATTTTTCCTTGACCCAAAAAAGAGGATGTTGCATCACATCTGCTAAAGGCGTGAGTGAACAGGTTATATTCACTGTCAAACTTGTAAGATGCAGTGGAAAACCACTTGTCTTCTGCATTTCCTCTTTCTGGCTTTGAGAAAAATACGTTTTCAATGCCTTGCCCTAAACCGGTCATGGGCAAAAGCAGGTCAACGTCTTCTCCTACAATGACAACACTGCCAAAATCTTTGGTTCTTGAAATGGCAGATATTACAATCATAACGTCAGCATCTTCTTGTGCCTGGCTTTGATGCTGTTTCAGCTATCACCACATCGTCACCATATTTCTGGAAAAGGCGAGCCTTGACAGTTCGAATATCAGGACGAGATGATGTGGGTATTTGCTCTAACAGATCGTCCATAGAAAACTGACATTCTCCCGTATTGGTTTCCAGGTAGGCAAATATAGCCTCCATGCCTTCATCTACTTGTGTTGCAGGTCGGTAACCTCGATTCTGTCCAGTAGTTGAAACACGGTGAAAGAACTTTCTGTAGCAAAATCTGTGGTACCACCCATCTGCAGCAACCAAATCATTTACATTTTGAATCCGCTCTATCACTTGTTGACCAAATTCATCACCACGTCGTTTAGCCTGTTCTAATACTGACGATTGCACTTCCAATTTCATTACTTTGTAAACAAAATTTCGTTTGGTTCAAATGGCTCTGAGCACTATGGGACTTAACATCTACGGTCATCAGTCCCCTGGAACTTAGAACTACTTAAACCTAGCTAAGGACATCACACACATCCATGCTCGATGCAGGATTCGAACCTGCGACCGTAGCGGTCACGCGGTTCCAGACTGAAGCGCCTAGAACCGCACGGCCACACCGTTCGGCTTCTTTTTCACGTTGCGTCCACCACTCACCACAGTTTTTTCGCAAATGAAACACAAATTCATGTCAGACATACTCATTTTCAGCACCACAACATATACTGAATGGAAGCGACTCCAAACTGTGGGACCCTTATTGTTGTGTGCTAATAGCTGTCAGCGCGCTGTGAACAATCACCAGAGATAATCGCCTTCCGCCCGCCAAAGAATAAATACGCTTTTGTCCGCTAAAGAACAATTCCTACATACTTTTTCTTATAACTGATCATTAACGTCAATCAACTGTAGAAAATGTATGGCACCTGCATGCAATCATATTACATATTGTAACATAAGTAAACTTCACGCAATCCGACGTGAATGTGATCGTAGTTACTGAATATGATGCTGTTTGTCCTGGCCCTGCAGCAGAGTGAGATGGTAAATTCCAATGAATAACATGATGAGTAATATGTTTATACTACACAAATAGAAACTGAAATAACAGTGTTCAAAAATTAGTTAGTTTGTCACTTTGCTCGAAATTTGAAAAATTGATATTTTTTGATGCGCTATAGCGCCTTAGATACTGGGAGTAGAAAAAAATGGTAAGAATCAAATTTGTAGAGAATTTTGTGCTCTTTAAAAAAGAAAATAGACGTTAAAGCGATAGGAGCAAATAAAACTGAGATATTTTGAAGAAACTGAAAAAGTCCGAAATTTTCGAAGTTTTTTGACTGCAGAAAGTTTTCCCAAGAGAAATTTTGTTGGTAAAACTTGGTTTTCTAACCTTTCCAACAATATGAACGAGTTAAAAAAATAAAATCTTCTACCCCACCTTTCTCAAGGTACAGGCTTTTTTTCTGACAGTTTCAGAGGACTAAACTGAAATTTGTGATGTTTAGATTTGCGACGATATCAGAGATGTCAGTTTTCGAGAACAAAGATGGCAATACGACACTCGTTTCAGGAAACACGGTTATCGAGACTCAAAACTGATATAAGAGACAACGTGCTCCGCCAAAAGAATTCCGAAAATATGATTTTGTTTTTACTAAATCGAATTTACACTGCACCCATGAAGAGCTTCGATTATCATCCACATCGATACCTACTAGTACACTGCTTAATTCAATCATCGGCTTGAATATCACTCCACTTCCAGTACCGACCGTGCTTAAAAATTTTCCGCCCATTTCAGCGCCTCACTCCTACACTCTTCTACGATTGCTGAGCACCGAGAAAAAGCCCGCTAGCTGGGGCAGGTAGTCTGCCCTCCTGGCCAAGTGATGTACCGACGTCAGGCGCGTCCGATTTCATCAATGTCACTTTCCGTCAGGCAGGACTGGCCGTCAAGAGGCAGGCCCTTAACGGCCGCCCATGAAACTTTCAGGCGCTGCGCTGCGCTCCGCGGAAGGACAGCTAGCTACCTCACCTCTGCCCTCTCCGCCGCGCGAGTGATCGCCCGGCTGGCCGCTGGCCAGTCGCGTGGGAATAAAGCCATAACAGCTGCCCGCGCCAGCGCTTGCTCGACTTGCCCATAACGGGAGCGGCCGACGACGCCAGAATGTAAACCAAACAACCTGTCTCTCCCTCCGTTTCAAGTACTGGGCCAGCAGACGAGACCTCATACTTCACTACAAGCACCGAAGACAATAACGGAAAAATTGGAAGCAAGGTCAGGGTTGAACGCCCCGTCGACGACGAGGTCATTAGGGACCTCCCTATTTGGACAGGTTACGAGATTTCGTCAAAGTTAATAACAACATCTCGGTAAGAATCAAGCAAGCGACCATGAAACTAGCGGATTTTGTTACACTGAAGAGCAAAAGAAATTTATACACCTGCCTAAAATCGCGTAGAGCCCCCGCGAGCACGCAGAAGTGCCGCAACACGACGCGGTATGGACTGGACCAATGTCTGAAGTAGTGCTAGAGGGAAGTGACACCATGAATCCTGCAGGGCTATCATAAATCCGTAAGAGTGTGAGGGGGTGGAGATCGCTTCTGAACAGCACGTTGCAAGGCATCCTAGATATGCTCAATAATGCTTATGCCTGAGGAGTTTGGTGGTCAGAGGGAGCGTTTAAACTCAAAAGAGTGTTCCTGGATCCACTACGTGACAATTCGGGGCGTGTTGGGTGTCCTACTGTCCTGCTGGAGTTGCCCAAGTCCTTCGGAATGCACAGCGAACATTAATGGATGCAGGTGAGCAGACAAGATGCTTACGTACATGTCACCTATCAGAGTTGTATCAAGACGTATCAGGGAGCCCATATCACTCCAACTGCACACGCCCCACACTATTACAGAGCCTCCACCAGCTTGAACAGTCCCCTACTGGCATGCAGGGTCCATGGATTCATGAGGTTGTCTCCATACCCGTACACGTCCATCCGCTCGATACAGTTTGAAACGAGACTCGTCCAACCATGCAACATGTTTCCAATCATCAACAGTCCAATGTCGGTGTTGACGGACTCCGAGCGAGACGTAAAGCTTTGTATCGTAAAGTCATCAAGGATACACGAGTGGGCCTTCGGCTCCGAAAACCCACATTGAAGATGTTTCGTTGAATGATTCGCAATCTGATACTTATCGTCGGCCCAGCATTGAAATCTGCAGCAAATTTCGGAAAGGTTGTGCTTCTGTCACGTTGAACGATACTCTTCAATCGTCGTTGGTCCCTTTCTTGCATGATCTTTTTCCGGCCGTAGTGATGTCGGAGATTCGATGTTTTACCGGATTCCTGATATTCACGGTACACTCATAAGATTGTCGTACGGGAAAATCCCTATTTCATCGCTACCTTGGAGATGTTGTGTCCTATCGCTCGTGCGCCGCTACAACATAACGTTCGAACTCACTTAAATCTTGATAACCTGCCATTGTAGCAACAGTAACCAATCTAACAACTGAGCCAGACACTTGTTGTCTTTTATAGGCGTTGCCGACCACAGCGCCGTCTTCTGCCTGTTTACATATCTCTGTATTTGAATACGAATGCCTAGACCAGTTTCTTTGGCGCTTCAGTGCATTCTTCATTACACACTCACGACTAGTACGCCATCAACTATCGACACGGCAACCGTTGCTGCGGCTTCCTTAACATGGCAGCCGAGAGGTGCATCAACAACGATGAGCAAAACACCACTGCAAATAGGTGTGGCGCCAGGTCGTTTTTCGGACGAGTTACGGCTCTGCATACAGCATCACGAAGGATGTATCTGTGTATGGAGGCTCCAACCATTCCATTCGCTATCGACATACTGGTCCAGCACATTGTATGATGATACAGGGTGTCACTGGGTACATAACATTATCATTTCTGGGTCGCACAACCGGTAATTTGGACAGCGGACATTAAATTTAGGACGTGTTAAGGCCGGTGGCTGTGCCATAGTTCGAAGTCTCTGTGGTGTATTTTTCAACAAGATAGCGCTGGATCCCATGTTGCCCAAGCTTTGTGACCTATCTCCACACAGAGAGTACCTAGATGGTGGCGCATGGCTATTGTATATTGTGAAAAGCGAAGAATTCTGTCTGTCACCATTTTCTCTATCATCAGATTAAAATGTTCTCATGGTTTTGCTATGATCATGTCCCATCTCCCCCGTTCCATTTCACGATTTCGATACAGTACCATATTTTTAAGCAACATTATTCACCTGCATTCCTTGCTTTTACTATGTATATTTAAAAGCTTTTTGAATGTTGAAAAATACATTTTCATAACCTTTTCCGGTTTTTGTGACATTCGAATCAACATTTGTATTTGTACGATATTGCAGTGCCTGTGTTTTTGAGGCGTACGATCTATGTCCAAAGAAACACTTCTTTGTACTTTTAACAAACGGGCACTAAAATATCGCATTTATCCGCCGGCCCTGGGTAAGCGTCGTTCAATTAAAATGTCTTCCCTGTACCGGAATATGCGTAATTCATGTACGAGTGCAGGTTGTAGATACATGGTTGACGACATTTGGATTTTGGGTCTGGCGATGAGTCGCGCTCGGATAGGCAAATGGTAAGGCGGCCGCTCCTGATAAGCGGCATATCCGGGGTCGAGCACCGGTCCGGTACGAATTTCCATCTTCGTCACTGCACTATACAGCTGACGGTATTGCATAATCGCAGCTGCGAATACATTTCATGTATTTGTATACTTAACGCTTCGGCATGCCAGTGCACCTTCGATGCCGTGTAATCCCTTGTACTACACTACTGGTCATTAAAATTGCTACACAGAGAAGAAATGCAGATGATAAATGGGTATTCATTGGACAAAGATATTATACTAGAACTGACATGTGATTACATTTTCACGCAATTTGGGTGCATAGATCCTGAGAAATCAGTACCCAGAACAACCACCTCTGGCCGTAATAACGGCCTTGATACGCCTGGGCATTGAGTCAAACAGAGATTGGATGGCGTGTACAGGTACAGCTGCCCATGCAGTTTCAACAAGATACCACAGATCATCACGAGTAGTGACTGGCGTATTGTGACGAGCCAGTTGCTCGGCCACCATTGACCACACGTTTTCAGTTGCTGAGGGATCTGGAGAATGTGCTGGCCAGGGCAGCAGTCGGACATTTTCTGTATCCAGAAAGACCCGTACAGAACCTGCAACTTGCGGTCGTGCATTATCCTGCTGAAGTGTAGGGTTCGCAGGGATCGAATGAAGGCTAGAGCCACGGGTAGTAACACATCTGAAATGTAACGTCCGCTGTTCACAGTGCCGTCAGTGCGAACAAGAGGTGACTGAGACGTGTAACCAATGGCACCCCATACCACCACGCCGGGTGATACGCCAGTATGGCGATGATGAATACACGCTTACTATGTGCGTTCACCGCGATGTCGCCAAACACGGATGCGACCATCAAGATGCTGTAAACAGAACCTGGATTAATCCGAAAAAATGACGTTTTGCCATTCGCGCACCCAGGTTCGTCATTGAGTACACCATCGCAGGCGCTCCTGTCTGTGATGCAGCGTCGAGGGTAACCGCAGCGATGGTCTCCGAGCTGATAGTCCATGCTGCTGCAAGCTTCGTCGAACTGTTCGTGCAGATGGTTGTTGTCTTGCAAAAGTCCCCATCTGTTGACTCAGGGATCGAGACGTGGCTGCACGATCCGTTACAGCCATGTGGGTAAGATGCCTGTCATTTCGACTGCTAGTCATACGACGCCGTTGGGATCCAGCAAGGCGTTCCGTATTATCCTCCTGAACCCACCGATTCAATATTCTGCTAACAGTCATTGGATCTTGACCAACGCGAGCAGCAATGTCGCGATACAATAAACCGCAATCGTGATAGGCTACATTCCGACCTTTATCAAAGTCGGAAACGTGATGGTACGCATTTCTCCTCCTGACACGAGGCATCACAACAACTTTTCACCAGGCAACGCCTGTTTGTGCATGAGAAATCGGTTGGAAACGTTTCTCATTTCAGCACGTTGTAGGTGTCGCCACCGGCGCCAACCTTGTGTGAATGCTCTGTAAAGCTAATCATTTGCATATCACAGCATCTTCTTCCTGTCCGTTAAATTTCGCGTCTGTAGCACGTCATCTTCGTGGTGTAGAAATTTTAATAGCCAGTGGTGTAGTCAGTAATCTCTTGGGATGCGTAACATGCATACGTCTCCATACTGACCACACGCAATGGCATGTTTTTCCTATGGGCTCTTATTTTGCATTTCTACTTATTTGTATTTGATTGTATATTAACCATCTCCAAAGTGCTACTCCTGTGCTCCCTGTTCCTTTCCATATTTTCTGATGATGACTGTAACTGAAACGCGTTGATAAATCAGTCGCCTTATAGCTAATGAATATTTTAAAAAACATGTCACATGTTGTAGCAATACCTGACATTCAAGTTCAGTTCGACTCTGTGCCCCTAGAAGCTAGAGCCAATATTGCTGCCAGAGAAATCAGTCCTGTCCATTTAGTTCCGCATCTTGCATACCTGCGTGTCATCTATAAAGGTAATCACGTGTCCTTCCTACTACGCTCTTTACGCACAGTAATAAATATTTCATCATTTGCGATCCTCCCTTATTTCGCAATTTTAATGGCCGGTTGCAGTTCGAATGCAACAGAGTGCAGAAATTCATTATCGAGCGCTAAGCTGCGTTCCTCGCTAGCAGGACACCCAGCACAGTGTCAGGTCTTTGAGGAGCACCTGCAGTCGTGGGCGTTGCAGACAATGGTCGCCCCGGACTCAAAACTCGGTTGGCTCCTCTCGCCTCCCTGGACACTGGGGCCCTCGAATAGCTGCCGGCTGCCGCTGCCCGGCGCGGCCAGGCATTAGTTCCGGAGCAGAAAGAATCCTCATTTCGCAGGAGTTGGCGCGCGTGAACAATGGCCGGCGGATCGCACGTGGCCGGGCGTCCAGCGCGACCCCACATATTGCCGCCGCGACAGCTATTCAACCGCCGTCCCCCACAGCCCCCCCCCCCCCCCCCCCCCTGCCCCAGTCATACTTATATTGCCAGCGCCACGCCTCATATTAGAGTCATGGCGGCCGGCAGCGCCTCCTACCTACACAGACAAACGACAAAAACGTCGTACTCGGCCGCTGCAAACTCATATTGCTGCCTTCTGTACTCCTCAGTTCCGAGGCAACCCTTTTCAGAGAGCCACGTCACTTGCGATCGCCTCCTGATTCTGGAGATTTCGGCCAGTTCGGCTACCGAGCACAAATTCTGAATCTTTATGCACTCTCAGACAAGAAAACGACTCACTGCAAAGAAGTTACGCAAATTGCTCACAAACTGACATTCGTATTCGTACAGTTATCGATGGAAAATGCAAAACTGTAGGCTATGGTAGCCGATAGATGAATGTACGATGCTGCAGCACAATTCCAGCGTGCGGCTGGCAAGGATAGTAAACAGGGGCATGTCGATAGGTTGGTTCGTTGGTTGTTTGGGGGGGAAGAGACCAAACAGCGAGGCCATCGTTCTCATCGGAATAGGGAAGGATGGGAAAGGAAGGCGGCCGCACCCTTTCAAAGGAACCATCCCGGCATTTGCCTGGAGCGATTTAGGGAAATTACGGGAAACCTAAATCAGGATGGCCGGACGCGGGATTGAACCGTCGTCCTCCCGAATGCGAGTCCAGTGTGCTAACCACTGCGCCTCCTCGCTCGGTTGGCATGTCGATACAAGGGCGTGAGGTCTTTGCGGATTTCATTTCTTATATTAAGCTGAATGGTAACAATGCCTCGCAGACAGGCTGTCAAGTAGGCTGTTTAGGTTTTTATGTTGATAACGCCACGTATGAAAATCACTGACAGTGCTTTGTGTAGTTTGTGGCTGGTTGGCATTGTTGGAATATTCACTATTGTAGTGTTGGGCAGTTGGATATGAACAAAAAAATGGCTTTGAGCACTATGGGACTCAACTGCTGAGGTCATTAGTCCCCTATAAATTATAACTAGTTAAACCTAACTAACCTAAGGACATCACAAACATCCATGCCCGAGGCAGGATTCGAACCTGCGACCGTAGCGGTCGTCCGGTTCCAGACTGCAGCGCCTTTAACCGCACAGCCACTTCCGCCGGCTTTGATATGAACAGCGCGTAGCGCTGCACAGTTGGAGGTGAGCCGCCAGCAGTGGTGGATGTGGGGAAAGAGATGGCAGAGTTTTGAGAGCGGACGATCTGGACGTGTATCCGTCAGAAAAAAGGAAATTTGTAAGACTGGATGTCATAATATATTATGACTTTTGAACATTATTAAGGTAAATACATCGTTTGTTCTCCATCAAAATCTTTCATTTGCTGACTATGCCTATCAGTAGTTAGTGCCTTCAGTAGTTAGAATCTTTCATTTAGCTGGCAGTATTGGCGATCGGTGTATTGCAGTAGTTCGAGTAACGAAGATTTTGTGAGGTAAATGTTTCATGAAAGGTATGGATTATTGTTAGTCAGGGCCATTCTATTGTAGGGGTTATTGAAAGATAGCGTTGCGCTGAAAATATTGTGTCAGTTTAGTGTATATCAGAATAAGTAAAGAGAGAAATGTCTGAGTACGTTCAGTTTTGCTCAGCTCTTTGAAAAACAAATAATGTAGAAGTTTACCAGCACAGCCATTCATAATTTTTCTAAGGGGACGTTTCAATACATACCCAGGCAATGCCGGGTACTCAGATAGTTATACATAATTACAACTTAAATGCAGCAATATGTTCATAATTCCAAAATAAATGCCATAAAATGATTTTATGTTTGATGATTTATGTCTACAATAGCCTCAGAATTATCATACACACATAAAAAAAAGTTTTGCATCACCCCAGTTCCCAGAACTCCTAAAGACAGACGTTCACTGTGAATACTGTATCATAGACACAATCCCTTTGACTGTTCATAGACGTCACTCAACCCGCCCGAAGATGTAAACAACCATGCATGATCAGCGCCTATTAGACGGAGGGGGTCCGGCAGCCAATCGGTTCCAGTCATTCCACCAGGAAGGAGGTACACGGCTCGTGTTGTCTGTAGTTCAAGTATGCCTAGACGGTCAATACCCTTTATCCATCGCGTCCGCATTGTTACTTTGTGCCAGGAAGGGCTCTCAACAAGGGAGGAGTCTAGGCGTCTCAGAGTGAACCAAAGCGATGTTTTTCGGATATGGAGGAAATACAGAGAGACAGGAACTATCGATGACATGCCTCTCTCATACCGCCCAAGGGCTACTACTGCAGTGGATGACCGCTAACTACGGATAATGGCTCGGAGGAACCCTGACAGCAACGCCACCATATTGAATAGTGCTTTTTGTGCAGCCACAGGACCTCGTGTTACGACTCAAACGGTGCGCAGTAGGCTGTATGTTGCGCAATTTCACTCCAGACGCCATGCAGTGCAGTACAGAAGGGCCCAACAACATGCCGAACGGACCGCTCAGGATACGCATCATGTTCTCTTGACCGATCAGTGTCGCATATGCCTTCAACCAGACAATCGGCGGAGACGTGTTTGGAGGCAACCCGGCCAGTCTGAACGCCTAAGACTCACTATCCAGCGAGTGCAGCAAGGTGGGAGTTCCCTGACGTTTTGGGGTGGCTTTATGTGAGGCCGACGTACGCCGCTGGTGGTTATCGAAGGCGCCGTTACGGCTGTACGATACGTGAATGCCATCCTCCGACTGATAGTGCAACCATATCGGCAGCATGCTGGCGAGTCATTCGTCTTCTTGGACGATTCACGCCCCCGTCGTGCACATTTTGTGAAGGACTTCCTTCATGATAATGACATCGCTCGACTAGAGTGGGCAGCATGTTCTCCAGACATGAACCCTATCGAACATGTCTGGCATAGTTTGAAAAGGGTTGTTTAAGGACGACGTGATCCACCAACCACTCTGAAGGATCTACGCCCGAATCGCCGTTGAGGAGTGGGACACACTGGACCAACAGTGCCTTGATGAACTTGCTGACAGTATGCCACGACGAATACAGGCATGCATCAATGCAAGAGGACAAGTTACTGGGTCTTAGACATACCGGTGTGTACGGCAATCTGGACCAACACCTCTGAAGGTGTCGCTGTATGGTGATACAACATGCAGTGCGTGGTTTTCATGAGCAATAAAAAGGGTGAAAATGGTGGTTATGTTGATCTCTATTCCAATTTCCTCGGCACGGAAACGAGGTAATGCAAAACTCTTTTTGCTGTGTGTATGTACATTTATATGTTTGTGACGAGTTTGTAATCTTAAATGGAAGTGTGTTTAACTTTTTACTTATTGCACATCCATGAGTATTATCCGCCCTGTAACAAATCGGTTGCTGCTTCTGCGTGGAAGAGAGCGACACGAGAATGCGGAAGAGATTAAACGAAGTATAAACAGTTGGTGGGCGGATCGCAGAGCAAAGCTCGTGTAAAGAAAATGTCAGAGCCGAACAAAGGCTGAAAGGCGTATGACGGCAAACAACACGCCCCGCTAGCTAGCTATTCACGCGGAAGAGAGTAGCCTAGTTGAGTCCGACTCCTCGGCTGCAGTACCTGTCCATATACGGGCGAACGCATTCCATTGTCGGCGCCGCACCGCGCCTCGCCGCCTAGTGTTTCGTAACGCTGGAATCGCCGACGCACAAAGAACGGGTGCGCCCGTTTCGAAACGCCTGGCGCTGCTCTCGCACCTACGCGGTGCGTAGTACGCAATCGCACGCACTCTCGAGCGCTCGCTAGCACCCCGGCGCAAGAGAACTGCTGCGTTGCTATCTAATGTGCTGCAGATATACACTCCTGGAAATTGAAATAAGAACACCGTAAATTCATTGTCCCAGGAAGGGGAAACTTTATTGACACATTCCTGGGGTCAGATACATCACATGATCACACTGACAGAACCACAGGCACATAGACACAGGCAACAGAGCATGCGCAATGTCGGCACTAGTACAGTGTATATCCACCTTTCGCAGCAATGCAGGCTGCTATTCTCCCATGGAGACGATCGTAGAGATGCTGGATGTAGTCCTGTGGAACGGCTTGCCATGCCATTTCCACCTGGCGCCTCAGTTGGACCAGCGTTCGTGCTGGACGTGCAGACCGCGTGAGACGACGCTTCATCCAGTCCCAAACATGCTCAATGGGGGACAGATCCGGAGATCTTGCTGGCCAGGGTAGTTGACTTACACCTTCTAGAGCACGTTGGGTGGCACGGGATACATGCGGACGTGCATTGTCCTGTTGGAACAGCAAATTCCCTTGCCGGTCTAGGAATGGTAGAACGATGGGTTCGATGACGGTTTGGATGTACCGTGCACTATTCAGTGTCCCCTCGACGATCACCAGTGGTGTACGGCCAGTGTAGGAGATCGCTCCCCACACCATGATGCCGGGTATTGGCCCTGTGTGCCTCGGTCGTATGCAGTCCTGATTGTGGCGCTCACCTGCACGGCGCCAAACACGCATACGACCATCATTGGCACCAAGGAAGAAGCGACTCTCATCGCTGAAGACGACACGTCTCCATTCGTCCCTCCATTCACGCCTGTCGCGACACCACTGGAGGCGGGCTGCACGATGTTGGGGCGTGAGCGGAAGACGGCCTAACGGTGTGCGGGACCGTAGCCCAGCTTCATGGAGACGGTTGCGAATGGTCCTCGCCGATACCCCAGGAGCAACAGTGTCCCTAATTTGCTGGGAAGTGGTGGTGCGGTCCCCTACGGCACTGCGTAGGATCCTACGGTCTTGGCGTGCATCCGTGCGTCGCTGCGGTACGGTCCCAGGTCGACGGGCACGTGCACCTTCCGCCGACCACTGGCGACACCATCGATGTACTGTGGAGACCTCACGCCCCACGTGTTGAGCAATTCGGCGGTACGTGCACCCGGCCTCCTGCATGCCAACTGTACGCCCTCGCTCAAAGTCCGTCAACTGCACATACGGTTCACGTCCACGCTGTCGCGGCATGCTACCAGTGTTAAAGACTGCGATGGAGCTCCGTATGCCACGGCAAACTGGCTGACACTGACGGCGGCGGGGCACAAATGCTGCGCAGCTAGCGCCATTCGACGGCCAACAGCGCGGTTCCTGGTGTGTCCGCTGTGCCGTGCGTGTGATCATTGCTTGTACAGCCCTCTCACAGTGTCCGGAGCAAGTATGGTGGGTCTGACACACCGGTGTCAATGTGTTCTTTTTTCCATTTCCAGGAGTGTATTTCACAGTCATCTGTCTAACAATATACGGCTACGTCCCCTCTCACTCACCACTGCTTTTACCTCTTCGAGTGCCAATGAAACGAAATGTATGGCGTTATTGACTTGGAGACGCTGTCAAGGGTTTTTCGGCCGCCTGGTAAAAGGTTTTCTATTTGACGCCAATTGTCTGCAGCTCGTGGTCGTGCGGTAGCGTTCTCGCTTCCCAAGCCCGGGTTCCCGGGTTCGATTCCCGGCGGGGTCAGGGATTTTCTCTGCCTCGTGATGACTGGGTGTTGTGTGCTGTCCTTAGGTTAGTTAGGTTTAAGTAATTCTAAGTTCTAGGGCACTGATGACCATAGATGTTAAGTCCCATAGTGCTCAGAGCCATTTGAACCATTTGACGCCAATTCGGCCACTTGTGCATCGCTGAAGATGAGATAAAATGGAGAGGAGAAGACGAACACCCAGTCCCCGAGCGAGGAAAATATCCGACCCGGCCGGAAATTCGGGACCTCGCGATCTAAAGGCAGCGTTGCTAGTAGCTAGACCACGACAGTGTGAAGGCTACGAAGACTAGTCAACTCTCTTTATTTACTCGTCATAAGTTCAGAAATGAAATGATCGTATGCCATTGTTGGCCTGGAGGCTCCGTCCAGGGAAGTTCGGCCGCCGTATTGCAAGACGTAGTTCATGTGACGCCAACAATGGGCGACTTGCGTGTTGATGAGGATGAGATGATGATAAGGGCAACACAACACCCAGTCCACTGGGGGAAGAAAATCTCCAACCCGCCCGGGAATCGAACCCGGGCCTGCTGCATGGTAGGCAAGCACGTTACCACTCAGCTAAGCAGGCGGACATAAGTTCAGAATATGGCGTGTATTGTTTCTAACGACGTTTTTAAAGGTATAACCGAGCAGTTGTGAACTCACAACAGACAGTTGACCTTTTTTTCAGATATCTTCCGCTACGTGTTTAATAAAGATTATTGTCATTCTCATGTTTTTCATATTCCTCCAGTTGTTCCGAATCTATCGACAGGGGCTGAAAATCTTCCTGTAATCTTCTCCCTCGTTCAGCACAGTGTTTTCTTCCAGAAGAAGTAGTTAACGGAGCAAATAAACCTACTTCGTAGATAACCCTATCTGTGCAAATTCGGAATGTCAGCCGCTGGTTTGATAAACTGCGGGTCCAGTTTTGCTATTGGTAGCTTGTAGTCAGTCGGTTGATCCGATGCCGCTTCGCATTGCTAATCTTTGTACCTCTACACACCGGCTAGACCCAATATTCCACATGTTGTTGTTGTTGTTTTGGTCGTTAGTCTTGAGACTGGTTTGATGCAGCTCTCCATGCTACTCTATCCTGTGCAAGCTTCTTCATCTCCCAGTACCTACTGCAACCTACATCTTTCTCAATCTGCTTAGTGTATTCATCTGTTGGTCTCCCTCTACGATTTTTACCCTCCACGCTGCCATTCAGTACTAAATTGGTGATCTCTTGATGCCTTAGAACATGTCCTACCAACCGGTCCCTTCTTCTAGTCAAGTTCCACATAATTCCACATGATGATCTCATATTTTCTAGTATTTTATACCACACAACTTTTCCTTGTTTATTGGTCATTATGGTGCAAAGTACCCCTGTACAGCTTAGCTCACCGTCCCACAAACGTCGCCCTACTTATGATAAGGATTTCCCACTGTTTTTATTTTTTATTTATTTTTTTGCCCGTGTGCCCTACTTGTCCGTTTCTGAAATATCATTTTTCAGGTACTCCTTCCCCAATTTTCCCTCAGTCAGTGTTTCACAAAACGTGCTGCCCAAACGTAATACCCTGAACTGCATCTCAGATCGAGTACCGGTCCTCTTTATTATTAAGCGATTATCCCCGTAGCGGGCACAAGTTGCAGGTTGTCTGTCAAGCAACTTCCAAGGCCAACAAAAACAAATGTAACTGTCAATATTTCACGTAATTATCAACCGAATTAGAAAATATAAAATGCTGTCATAAGACAAGTGTTACAGGTGGAGACATTGTTTTTTTCCTTGAGGCAGCGTAACTGGTGGCGCGCTAATACCCTGATTTTACTCACCCAGTCATCCAGCATCTGCGAATGAGCGCCCTTAGCGACTTCCGACAAAGGTTATAGGACAACGTAAACAGTAAGATGCGTGAAATCTAGCTTTTGCTTAAAATTACACAGAATATATCCAACCCGTCTTTCATAATGAGAGCACTTAGCGACTTCCAACAAACTTTAAGCATAATATCAAACCTGTACGAATTTTTTTATCGCTCAAATGCTTCATGTCCAATATGTAACACATTAACCTGGTTGTAAAGCAAGCAGATATTTGCTGGTTTGATACTAGCCGAGCATTTTATTCTTCACCGATAAATGTATTTTTCTGCTTCCCCAGCACGCATCTCACGATCTTAATATCGAGTATAATGTGTCAGTCTACCGCACCTCAAGAGCATATCTAGGTAAAAATCGAATTTCCGGATCTGGGAGTCGCATTTTAATCGGACTTTGTATAAGTTTGAAAATATCTGGAGTCAGCTGACGGGCTACTCATGTACTCCGAAGACAGTTCGATGGAATCGAAACCGATCACAATACTACAAACGTGAGTACTGTAAACGGACAAGAAAAACTGATGCGAAATACGAAACTTTATTCAGGGGGATAGGACGACAAAGAGGCTGACTTGGAGCAGGAAAGGCACCACAGGACATTTTAATTTCCACTGTCTATGCTTTTACAAATAAATTCATAAAACTTTGTGAGCATGACCAGGAAAGATTCAGGATAGACACTCATAGCAGTGGAAGTTCAAAAACAACAAAATAAATTTTTTTCTACATATGAAATTTCATTATTTTTTAACTTACTATTGGCTGCATGTGTTTCTGTAGGCACACTTTTCTTTATAAGTAAGAGAGAGTCTTCGATGAATTTTGCACGGCATGCAAACCATACTTACACGTGTAAGAAACTCTAGAATTTTTCAAGTCTATTAAAAACTGTGGTAAAAATTGAGATAATTAACAGTAAAATTTGAGTTTTTCTAAACATGAAGTTTAAAATGTAACAGCTCGTTCAGTTTTTCACAAATCAAATAAATTCTAGAGTTTCATACACCTGTAGGTATGGTTTATATGTTGTGCAAAATTCAACGAAGAATCTGTTTCTTATGAAAAACAGTGTACGTATAGTAAAAAATGCAGCCAATAGCAAGTGAAAAAAATTATGAAATTTCACATGTAAAAAAATCTGTTTTGTTGTGTTTTTGAACTTCCGATGCTATGAGTGTGAATCCTGAATCGTCCCTGGTCATGCTGATAAAGTTTTATGAATTTATTTGTAAAAGAATAGACAGTGTAAATTAAAATGTCCGGTAGTGGCTCTCCTGCTACAAGTCGGTCCGTTTGACGTCCTACCCCCCCCCCCCCCCCCCTTAACTCTCGTAATAAGAGTATGACTTCCTAATGTCCATGAAAATTATTCCACGTTATTGTCATCGGAGAGGCGATTGTAGTGGAAATGATATGGTGAGGGGTGAAACACACCTTCTATACCAGAGCAAAAGAAGGCGCACTTCTTGCTTTATTGGAATCTTGGAAGAAAATGTATAAGCAAATGTATCGTTGCACTCCACAGTGAGTAATAACAGCATCATGAGAACCAACAACTAATGTCACGAAACGGTTGTTCAAGTGCTCACTGGTTATCGACATGCTCGTTAGGTCCTTGACGCACGAAGCGTACGAGGCCTTGCGTTTCGTCCTGTAAATGCGATGAATTCTTAAGCGACGGAAGCAGCCGAGCGCGGCCGAGCGGAGCCGAGGGAGGCCAAGTGTCGCCGTGGCGGGCCGTACCAGGCGCTAATGAATCGCGAGCCACGAAAACGCGCCTCGGCCGCCATAAACAGCGCCGCGTGGGCAATTAAGCAAGTCATTATCATTACGCTGCGTTAATTGTTGCGCCGGGCCAAGCTGTACGACTGCTGCCGCCGCCGCCGCTGAGGCTGCCATATTTCTTCTGCCGACCTCCTGCTCACCTCTCCCCACCCCCCCTTTCCCCCGCTTTACCGCCCCTCCCACGCCATCTCCTACCTTTCCGCCTCCAGGGCCCCTCTCAGCGCGAAGCGCAAATTGAATTAAATGCGCAGTTATTTTAATGCCGATTGTTGCGCAGATAGTGGCAGTGCAGCGGAAAGGAAGAAGTGGGTGGAAAAAAAGATGACATGCGGTGCGTGTAAGAACGTGTTCCTCACAGAAACGGCAACACAAACAGCAGTAAGTGTTTAAGGTGTCAGGTGGTCTTAATTAATGTGAGACCCGCAAGGTAACCAAACTGATATGTCGCCAATTAGCGAGTATTGATTTTCAGTGACATCTACTGATCTGTGCTCATACACCAAAGAATCAAATTTCCTAGTAACTAATACGACAATGTGACGAGTAAGCACTGTATTTTACTCTGCAGCTTTTATGTATATCTGTTCTTATTCATTGGAACTGTCAGAAGATTGCGTACCGTCACAGAAAAGTTACGAAATTAAACAAATGATTAATATTTAAATGTAGATGTAGTAGTAATAACAGTATTCCCTAGAATACCATTAGGGGCATTATATATGTTAGCAGATTCACTGCTTATTTGTCAAGAGGCATTATTACCACCACTATAATCGTCGTCGTCGTCGTCTTCACCACTACTTCTTCATCCAAAGAGCTGTATGCCACTACCTGAGAAACAACTTCATGGTTTTAATCCGAAGCAGCACTTACATCTTACAGGAAATCGTCATCGTTACCCAGCCATTAACAATTGAATCAAAATTTGGGCTTGAAAAAAAGGTACGCTGTTATCTTTCCTGTTCCTTTCTTAGGTGAGGATTCCGATATTCTACTTGGAAAAGAATAAAATGAGGTAATAACCTTAGTACTCTCTTTTCCTATGGACTGCTGCTCACGATACTGCTTTGTGTTAGAAATTACACTTTCGTTTCCTCCAAATGAGTATCGATATCAAACACAACAATACGACATTTACTACCGGGTGCATCGGACCCAGGTTATGTGAATGTGTGATAAAATAAGAAAATATAACTAACACTAAAAACTAACGACAAAAACTGCTAATAGTTCATTTAATGCGTTATTGAATATTGGAAGAGAGCTTGCCTGGTGAGCGGGGGATCCATTTTAGGTCTTTCATAAATGAATTAAAAGTTAAAACTCTTAACAGACAGCTTCCGTTAACCAGTTTCATATAGGAAACAGCCAAAGTTGCAAAATTCAGTTATAGTCTTTGATGACTGGTTTCGGGTTACCTGAACCCAACTGACATCATTCCAACTGACATCATTCCAACTGACATCATTCCAACTGACATCATTCCAACTGACATCATTCCAACTGACAAAAGTTGTATTCCTTTACGAATTCTATATAAGTGTCTGTACAGTCTGAACATGGATTGCATGCTATTAGGAAGTACACCATTTTGTCTGTTTGGATGATTTAAAAATCGGATCAAACAGAAACACTGAGTTTTGCAACTATGTCGACTGATGAGAAGCCTCGATCTGGACGTCCATCACCTGCCCGATACGACGAAAATATTGAAAAAAATTCGAGAACTTGTGCTCACAGACTGTAGATAGACAATTGATCAACTGTCAGAGATTAGTCAGTAATTGCACCCAACGGTGTTGGTCAAAAAAGACCTGAATTATGCCCGACAGCAGACTGGTTCTTCCAGCACAACAACGCACCTGCACGCACAACCATCTCTGTTAGTTTTTGGTTAAAATTGGCACGGTTCCGCTTCCTCATGCACCTACACGCCTGACCTGGTTCCGTGCGACTTTATCTTAGTTCCACGCATGAAAAGAGGCATGAAAGGACACCTATTCGACAACACTGTCAAGAAAAAAAAATGTGCTCTATGAATCTCAGAAGCCTGCAGTAGGAATTGTGAATCACACTGCATACCTTCCTAGCTTTGTTACGTGCCTGCAACGGCACCCCAGGCGGCATTCATTCTTGCAAGTGTGCGGTGTTTATAATAATGTTTTTAGTGATTGGTGTGTGTTTACGTGATAGTGTATCTTCTTTTGGTATGTGCAACTTCGGTAGGTTTTTGGTCACTGTAAGTGCTCTCCAGAAAACGGGACGAAAACTAGCAGTGAATGTCACTAAATTTTGGATAGCTAAAAAGCTACATCGCCGCTCATTTTACCCTTTGACATACAGACATGAGTGATAAGTCTTCAGCAGCCATATTTTTTATAGCGATGCTGTCGTACGCGAATACGTTTTAGAAGTTATCAGTTCGCGCCAAGAGTGGTCACGAGCAGATGTGGGTTCCCGGCTTTACTGCTAGATATAAGCCGCCAAATGAAACAGTGGCGAGAAGCCGGGCTTTAAACACAGTGCGGGGGGTCGCGTGCAGCAGAGCTGTTTGCGATCTGTATCTGGGTGGCCGCGGACCGGCTAATGAAAGAGCGCCGCACTCCGTCCACACCGTGGCCGTCACCCGCTGGCCACGTACCGCGCTTGGTTTGCGACGGTCTGACTTACAGGGCGGGAGCTGGTGGCAGAACTCGGGTATGACAGCTGTGACGCGTGACCCGGTCACCGTGCACGTGGGGGTACAGGTATGTGACAGGCGAAAGAAAATGAGAAAGGGTAAAAGAAAAGGGGACGAGGAAAGGCGAACGAAAAGGAGGAGGAGGAGCAAGAAGAGGAGGAGGATGATGATATGATGATGATGACTACGATTGAGGATGACTACGATTGAGGATGACTACGATTGAGGATGACTACGATTGAGGATGACTACGATTGAGGATGACTACGATTGAGGATGACTACGATTGAGGATGACTACGATTGAGGATGACTACGATTGAGGATGACTACGATTGAGGATGACTACGATTGAGGATGACTACGATTGAGGATGACTACGATTGAGGATGACTACGATTGAGGATGACTACGATTGAGGATGAGGAGGAGAAGAAGAAGATGATGATAATGATGATTATGTATGGTAGAGGATGGAGAGCACTAAAATGAGAAGGAGGTGGAGATATATGGAAGAAAATAATGAGGAGATTCAGATTGAACTATGCTGAGCAACAGTTTCATAAAAGCTGTCTTTCCCAGGAACTAAAACTCTGTTTCTTGTTTTCGACTGTTAAATCGCGAAGCTCACTTTACAGTTGAGCCAACACATCGAAATTCTGAAAAGCACATTTTGCGTTTGTTGTTTCGTTTCTAATGGCTTTGCACTGATCTACAGTGAAATAGTATGTTGTAAGCAATGAGATTTTGGACTGCTGTTGTTCCATTTTTAGAACTACGTCATCCGTAAAAGACTTATTGAAATGTTTGGCAAGGGAACTCCTCGAAGTCGAAGATTGCCCTGGCCGTCAGTTACCGCACCGCACAAACTGTATGCTCTAGCCACTCATTGGAGACACACACACACACACACACACACACACACACACACACACACACACACACACACACAGAGAGAGAGAGAGAGAGAGAGAGAGAGAGAGAGAGAGAACCAAATCATACTATGGTCGTCACCACTATTTTGCCGCCGGCCGCGGTGGTCTAGCGGTTCTAGGCGCTCAGTCCGGAACCGCGGGACTGCTATGGTCGCAGGTTCGAATCCTGCCTCGGGCATGGATGTGTGTGATGTCCTTAGGTTAGTTAGGTTTAAGTAGTTCTAAGTTCTAGGGGACTGATGACCACAGATGTTAAGTCCCATAGTGCTCAGAGCCATTTGAACCATTTGAACTATTTTGCCAAATGCAAACACTGTTGTCCAAAATACCGGTTCTCATTTGCACGTGTACCTGTCTGATAAGAAATAAGGATACTCACACAGTGACCTTCTGCGATGCTATGCATACAAGTATGCAGTTATTCAAGTGACTCCCTCCAGGAATAAGCAATATCGTCTTATCCAGAATATTTAAAAAAATACAATCTTACTTTTTAATGACTCTGTACCTCCCACTTCTATCAGTGCTTGCTTTATTTTGTGTACCATCCTACAGTTTCGATCTTATTCCGTGTTTCGGTTACCTAGACACATTTCTTGACTGTAGGTTCACAAGAAACCTGGGATGGCAAATACTGTCATACCGACCTCTTGAAATCACAAATTTTTGGTGATGACACAGACAACAAATTAAGAGCTTGGAAATGGTCTAAGTCTAGAATTGCGCGATAGTACAGTAAGTAAACAAAAACTGAAAGTTGCAAATAGTGTAACATTAGTCTACAAAATGTTATGTCACACTCTTAAACGAGTACATTGGCCACTTTGCATCACGCTCGATGATAATGAACTGGAACCAGACAGTCTTGTGGCACACGTCGCTGACGTGAATCCTGGAAGTGAATTTGTGTGTGTGTGTGTGTGTGTGTGTGTGTGTGTGTGTGTGTGTGTGTGTGTGTGTGTGTGTGTGTGTGTGGAGGGGGGGGGGGGAGAGGGGAGGGCGGGATTCAGAGAATAGAGGATGTCAGGAGTGACAGAAGGAGAGCAAAGTTTTGGGCTTTGGTTGTGTCGAAGCTGAAGGTTGTTAAGATTACATGTATTACGTTCCGTACCTACGTAACACGACAGGTGAAGAATCCTGTGTCCAGTGAAGGTATTTTTAACATGTTTTTATTAGATCTCTTTCTTGTCTGTCTGTCCGGAACAAATTTTGCACTTGATTTTTAACTAACTTCCCGGCCAGATACAGACTTGAAATTGAAAACACGGCTCAGAACTCTATGTCACTCCTGTATTAATTCGCTTTCCTGTCCGTCTTTTCGGTAGCGATGGGGGGGGGGGGGGCGGAGGGGGGGGGGAAGGGGGGGTTAAAAAGTTGGTAACACCAGACGTCTTAGCTGACCCTCAGGACTAGCATGTTGTGCAGATAGTGTTCCAATGCGTTCCAGTTCGTATGGGGATGGATGGGCATGGCTGATCAGAGAGAGGCGGCAAGAGAAGATAGACAAATAGAGGAGGAGAAGCAGATGTGTGCAATATACCTAACATACGGGTGCATGGTTGAAGCTGCAGGTAAAAGGCTAGTATATGTTTTATTAATTATTTAAATAAAAATTGTAATCTCATCAAAATGTTTAAAAATACACAGAAATTTCACGCGCACAAGACTAAACGGCAGAAAAAATTATTTTTATGTAATGGACTAAAAATAATTAGATTCCTAACACCATACAGATAGTGCTAAAACGTTATCCTTGTGAATTTTTTATAGCTGTGACAGTACTTGTAAGATTTAAACCAAAAATACATGGAGTATATGCGGTAGATAGTAGTTTGAACGTAAGCTATTCATGCATCTGTTATGTACTACACGTGCCCCACGTTTTTTATTCTAAATCTCACAAGTACTGTCATAGCTATTAAAAATTCACAAGCACAAATTTTCAGGACTATGTGTATGAGGTTAGGAATCTGTATGGGGCTAGAAAAAATATTTTATTCTTTTAGTCCAGTTTAAAAACGTGTATATAAAGAATTTATTTTTATTTAAATAATTATTATTTAATTATTTAATTTTCACATTTGCACTTGCGCCCATTCTTTCAAAGACCTCCACCAAAATAATGTACTAATAATGTACGGCGAAGCGGCCTGGTGCGAACTTTTCAATTGGACGCCACTTCGACGACTTTCGTGTCCTTGAGTCAAAGGCACACGGTGTTCCTAGGCGGTCACCCCTCCCAGTACTAACCGGGCCCGACGTTGCTTCACTTTGGTTTTGTTTCTCCCTAATAGACAGTACCACAGATTACTCCGAAGTAATAACACAAAACATAAATGCCATGTTAATACACAAAATCCCTCCTGATGATAACGGTTTAAACCATCGAAACGCTTTGTGGAAATAAATGAAAAGTTACGGTAAAATTGGTGTTTCGTATGATAAGAAACATTCTTAGCAACTGTGGGTCCAGATTCAAACATGACCCTCTGACACGTTCAACTCGGCGCTGCCGAAGTGGGCACTACCTGTCTTGGTGATGGAGGGGGCTACGACCCTGTGTCGTGGGGCCGTGAAACATACGGAATAGGACGCTCACCCCGGACTGGTGTGAGGCGGCGCGGCCTGCTATCTGCTTACCGCTGCCTTCCATTAGCGGCGAGGCGTTTTTACAGCGGGCGCCGGCGCCGGCGCGCATGCCGACGTTCGCCGTTCACCTGCTGCATCCGGCGATCGGTTTCTCACGGACGCGCTCTGCTCTGTGCTGCTCCAGCGGGCTGATCGGTGGACGCATCCTCTGTGACGGTCGCCGGAGGCTGGCAGCTGTTAGTGGTCGGTTCCGTGCGTCTCTCCACAGCTCGGCTGAGCTCTTATTGGAACCTATCGACCTTCAAGCCTTATGGCATGTCTTGTGGCGTGTAGCACGGACTGAACAGTACACAGGCCACGTGGTTCAGTTACACTCGTGTTACAGACTGACGAGGAGAACACGGCAAGTGCCATCGCTCGGTTTCCCAGGAACTTAACTCAGTGGACGAGGCGTCACAATTAGCGAACACGTGTCTCGGCTTACCCGCAGACACTCGACCATTTCTGAAAGAACAATAGTCAAAGTTTTGGAGGTACACTACTGGACATTAAAATTGGTACACCAAGAAGAAATGCAGATGATAAACGGGTATTCATTGGACAAATATATTACACTATAACTGACATGTGATTACATTTTCACGCAATTTGGGTGCATAGATCCTGAAAATTCAGTACCCAGAACAACCACCTCTGGCCGTAATAACGGCCTTGATACGCCTGGGCATTGAGTCCAACAGAGCTTGGATGGCATGTAGAGGTACAGCTGCCCATGCAGTTTCAACAAGGTACCACAGATCATCAAGAGTAGTGACTGGCGTATTGTGACGAGCCAGTTGCTGGGCCACCATTGACCAGACGTTTTCAATTGGTGAGAGATCTGGGGAATGTGCTGGCCAGGGCAGCAGTCGAACATTTTCTGTATCCGGAAAGGCCCGTACAGGACCTGCAACATGCGGTCGTGCATTATCCTGCAGAAACGTATGGTTTCTCAGGGATCGAATGAAGGGTAGAGAGCCGGCCGCGGTGGCCGTGCGGTTCTAGGCGCTGCAGTCCGGAACCGCGGGACTGCTACGGTCGCAGGTTCGAATCCTGCCGCGGGCATGGATGTGTCTGATTTCCTTAGGTTAGTTAGGTTTAAGTGGTTCTAAGTTCTTGGGGACTGATGACCTAAGATGTTAAGTCCCATAGTGCTCAGAGCCATTTGAACTATTTTTTGAAGGGTAGAGCCACGGGTCGTAAAACATCTGAAATGTAACGTCCACTGTTCAATGTGCCGTCAATGAGAACAAGAGGTGATCGAGACGTGTAACCAATGGCACCCCATACCATCACGCCGGGTGATACGCCAGTATGTCGATTACGAATAAACGCCTCCAATGTGCGTTCACCGCGATGTCGCCAAACACGGATGCGACCATCATGATGCTGTAAACAGAACCTGGATTCATCCGAAAAAATGACGGTTTGCCATTCGTGTACCCAGGTTCCTCGTGGAGTACACCATCGCAGGCGCTCCTGTCTGTGATGCAGCGTCAAGGGTAATCGCAGCCATGGTCTCCGAGCTGATAGTCCATGATGCTGCAAACATCATCGAACTGTTGTCTTGCAAACGGCCCCATCTGTTGACTCAGGGATCGAGACGTGGCTGCACGATCCGTTACAGCCATGCGGATAAGATGCCTGTCATCTCAACTGGTAGTGATACGAGGCCGTTGGGATCCAGCACGGCGTTCCGTATTACCCTCCTGAACCCACCGATTCCATATTCTGCTAACAGTCATTGGATCTCGACCAACGAGAGCAGCAATGTCGCAATACGATAAACCACAATCGCGATAGGCTACAATCCGACCTTTATCAAGGTGGGAAACGTGATGGTACGCATTTCTCCTCCTTACACGAGGCATCACAACAACGTTTCACCAGGCAACGCCGGTCAACTGCTGTTTGTGTATGAGAAATCGGTTGGAAACTTTCCTCATGTCAGAACGTTGTAGGTGTCGCCACCGGCGCCAACATTGTCTGAATGCTCTGAAACGCTAATCATTGCATATCACAGCATTTTCTTCCTGTCGGTTAAATTTCGCGTCTGTAGCACGTCATCTTCGTGCTGTAGCAATTTTAATGGCCAGTAGTGTACTTTCGAGGTATCTAATTTGCCTTCTATAGCACGATATCATCAGGAGAAATGGTGGTTCAGTATTCAGAGATGCGTTTCTCAATTTTTGGATCTGTGTTGAAACCCGATTATTCTTTTTATTTTATTTTAATTTCATATATTTTTTTCTGTTGGTAGTGCTGACACACTAGTCCACCAGTTGGGGTACTCAACGACGACAGCCCGCTGGGTTCCTCACCGCCTAACAAAAGCCCATAAACAGCAACGAAGGGCCGTCAGTGCAGAATTGCTTTTGCGTTACGAGGTTGATCGCCACAATTTTTTGTCGAACTTCGTCACAGGTGCTGAAACTTGGGTTCATCATTTTGAACCCGAAACAAAACCAGCAGTCCATAGGGGGGGCGGCGCACCACTTCTCCTCCGAAGAAGAAGAAGTTCAAAGCTGCACCCTCAGCCGGCGAAGTCACGGCGGAAGTCTCCTATGATTCTAGGGAAGCTTTTCTGTTTTATGTCCTCCATCATGGTGCAACGATCAACAAATTGAAGAAATGACTTCAGCGTGTTAGCCGCCACAAAAATGCAAATGAATATCTCCTTCTCCACGACGACGTAAGTCTGCGCACCCAAGAGGAGCTCACAAATTTAATCCGACTATTCTCCCTCATCCGCCCTACAGCCTGCATCTAGCATATTCCGACTTGTATCTGTTTGGCCCAACGAGGGATGCACTCTGCGGAAAGCAGTACGTGCACGGTGGGAGGTTCTTCACGCAACGAGACGCTGACAGCGACGGCGACCTGTAGAGTGCTTCCATACGGGCATAAAGGCCCTCCCAGTAAGGTGGTGTGAGGTCTTCCCATTTAACTGAGATTATGTTTGAATAACAAGATTTTTCAGCCAAAACAGTGGAGGATAATACTGTATATTGGAAACATGAAAAAACCAACCTACTTCCAGAAACAAAGTGTAGCGTTGCTTATCGAATGCCTTTCGTATAACTCGATATTAACGACAGCCTAGAACAGTAAAAAATGGTAGGTGATTTGGGAAAAATTAATGCAGTTTCTACAAGAGGAACAACAAACTCTTGGGTACTTCGTTTGTGGAAGGGTTCGTATCGCCTCCTCCAAAACATCTCCTCCCCTTCCCCCCCCCCCCCTCCACACATACACGCAAAACGCATACCCACACACCGCTCCCCCCCCCCCCCCACACACACACACACATGGAGGGAGGGACAAATAGGCAGAGAGAGAGAGAGAGAGAGAGAGAGAGAGAGAGAGAGAGAGAGATATTCAAAGGTGTGAGGTCTGTTGCAAGGTGCACTCAGCCTTGTGGCGCCAATTGAGGAGCTACTTGATTGCCAAGCAGCGGCTCCAATGTCAAGAAACCCCGCAACGATGGGGAGAACGGTATACTGACCCCATGCCTCTCCATACTGCATCCGAACGACGCTATTGGCGGAGGATGACACGATTAGCGATCGGTCCCGATTGGGTCGTCTGTGAGCAGAGTCCAGAGCTTTGCTTTACTACTACAAACATCGAATCAGACGTCATCACGTTGGAACAATAATCCTTTGTCAACACGACATCAGCAACAACTGTCTCAACAGTTAAAGCAACAGGCGAAGAAATGAAGTAATAGGAGCATTAATACAAACAATTCATTAATGACATCCGACCGAGCGGTTCTAGGCGCTTCAGACCGGAACCGCGCGACTGCTACGGTCGCAGGTTCGAATCCTGCCTCGGGCATGGATGTGTGTGATGTCAGGCTTAAGTAGTTCTAAGTTCTAGGGGACTGACGACCTCAGATGTTAGGTGCCATAGTGCTCAGAGCCATTTGAGCCATTTTTGAATGACATACGAAGGAAAAAAAGGGGGAGGGTAGACTTTCCTGTGTCGTCGACACTAAAGTCATCCTCTGGTGCTGACCTATGCTCTCCTATAAGCGCTCAGCAGTCTGTGCCATAGCATCTGATCTCGATATCAGGTTCGATTTTTTGGACTAACAGATTCCTATTAAATAGTTGTGGACATGGTCAATAAGACCTTTCTGACACGTGACTGCGTGGTCATATTCTTGTGCAGACTACTATTTCGGCTAACGTTGCGAGTGCCCTTCAGTAGTATGGTGTATCGTAGCCGAATATCGCAGAAATTGAGCATAGAGTTTAACGTAACTCTAGTCTACAGTAGCAGAACTAGCGACGTGATGCTACGTTTAAGGCACAGGACTGGGATAAAGAAGAGTAGGGATTAATCATCCATGCTTTCTCTTACCGTGGGTTACCAAAATCATTTCATTTCAGTAGAAAGCTGCACCGCTTCTTCAACAAAGCCGTAGCACATTTGCTCACTCGTCCTTGTTCACCTCGATCATTCTCTGTCTAATGAGTTCGGTCTCGAGGACGCGTTACGCTCCATCCTTCCTTCTTTCTCTCTCTGTCTCTCAGAAATTCGTATTCGAGCCGCTGTAAGTACGAGCCACTGGTTTACCACGAGAAACGCTTCCTCAGACGATCTAAGAATCGCCGGGTGGGCCTCTGTCGGCGGTCCAGCTGTTTGCTGCAAGACATAAAAACATATGGCGCGTTGCTGTTTCCGCCTCGCGATGGTGGAGAGCATGTGGGTGGAAACGATCTTTTCCTTGTACTAATTGACTGCAGATGTCTCGGTTAGTCAGGGGCAGATGTCTCCTTTCCCTTTTTTCTGTTTCTTAAAAAAAAAACTTTTTCTGTCTCCTATCGCAAGCTTTGCCATCCACACCCGGATACGCTCGCGCCGCTTCGGACATTCGGACAGGCGTGCCGGGCCCGAATCGGACCCGTCCGGCGGATTAACGACGACAGTCTGGGTGCTGGCTAACCTGAATGTGATTTTTAGGTGGTTTCCCACATCCGACAAGATGAATTCCTGCCTGGTACCCATTTCCCGCCTCAGATACACGATTCGGAAACATTTAGAAAACGTTCGCACACTTTCAACAAGGATAACACTATACTCAGACGGTTGGGGTACACAAATTCTCTCCTCGGGAGTTACTGGGTTGCGACAACAATGGCATCCGGCCACCGACTTGCATTAAAAATGCCAAACTAGATAAAAAAACGCCTATCCCGTGCAAGTAAGGGAGATATTCAAAAGAAAAAGAATCGAAAATTTTGGCATCTTTATGGATAAGTGCGTCCTAGTAAGTTAAAAACATTAAATATCGTCATAGATCACCGCCGAGACCTGATAACAAATACTTTTTTACTACGATCGGCTTTAGCCCTCGGAGCATCGTTCCCAACAGCTTGCATGGCGATGTAAAACCTATGGCATCGATTAGCAAAAAGTCCATCGTAAGTCACTGTTGTCACATAGTAAATGGTGACTTACGAGGGATATTTTCAGTTCTCTGATTGCTTTGATGTTGCCCGCCACGATTTCCTCTCAGAATAGGAAACGTCCATAATTATTTGTTGGACACATTGCAATCTTTGTCTTCTTCCCCTTACAGCTCCCTCTACTACGACAGAATTTATACCCTGTGGTCTCAGTACATGTGCTATCATCATATCCCTTCATATTCTCAGTACTTCTGCCCATTATTTTCCTCCTTGGTGCTGTGGAGAAGCTTCACTATTTCATATCTTACGGTTCGCTCAGTTTTCAACATCCTTCTACAAAACACCACATCTCAAACATTTCAATTGTCTTCTTTTGCAGTTACCAGTTTCCACTTCTATACAATGCCCAGCTCTACAAGCAGGAGGGTTATTCGGAAAGAAAGGACCGATTGGGCGCAAAATGGGAACCACAGCGAAAATCCGATGTAGCTATGCACAAACATGTAGGATAGTATTTCCAGTATGCACATCGATCGCGCCACGTATCTCTTTTCAGTTCTGAGCGCACAGTGAGCACTTAAAGATGTCTAGTAAATTGCGTCTTCCGCCAAGTATGAGGGCCTGATGTCATTCAGCACACAGAATTGTCAAGCATGTTCCTCATCATGAAAATTCTCGGGCGCTCTCTGCGGGGTCAACGAAGATGCTCCCCCACTATTTTCGATGGGAAGTGTTTGATCACCTACAATACAGCCTCTAACTGGCTACCGCAGAGTTTCATCTCTGCTCATATGTATCGCTGACCATGAAGACAACATTTTGACACGGACAACGACCTGCAGACAAGCGCAGAGCATTGGCAAAAAGCACTGGTGGCTGCCTTCTATGACAAGTGAATTGGAAAGTTGGTACAACGCTACGACAAATGTCTAACAAGGAGAGGACGCTTACTCCTCATCGCCGAATTGGTCCAAATTTACGGTACATGGTACATGGTGAGACAAGAAAGAGCTCCAAGTGGAAAGTCCAAATGGCCAAGCCCCTTTACAAAAGAAAAGAAATTTTGATACGCATCTGCCACCATGTGCACCTTATCAATTATCCCTGTGAGAGTGCGTTTGGGAAGCGGTGTTTGGCTCAGCGGTAGGAGATCGTATTCGTATAGACACGGTCGTAGGTTCGACTCCGCGGGGTGGCAAATATTTTTGTGCTTGTTGGTATTGCGTACACTATGAAATGAAATGAAGTCCCATGCTTCTTTACAGAGCGTAGGGGAACGATGCGGGAGACCCGCACCGCCTTACTAGGCAAGGTCCTAATGGAGGTGGTTTGCCGTTGCCTTCCTCCGACCGTAATGGGAATGAATGATGATAATGAAGACGACACAACAACACCCAGTCATCTCGAGGCAGGAAAAATTCCTGACCCCGCCGGGAATCGAACCCGGGACCCCGTGCTCGGGAAGCGAGAACGCTACCACGAGACCACGAGGGGCGGACATTGCGTACACTAATGACATCATAATTAACTGCAACAACGTATAGGCTATTTTATTAATTTATGCAATCACAAAACGTATAGGCATAGCATGAAATGCGGGACTGTAAGCATTTAAAAAGGGATTGCAGTTAACACGTACAAGGGAACGTCAGGGTTTGTAAATCGATACTTCCATTCTTTTGCAATTGATCAGTTACATGTACTGGGGTGATATTCATCAAAGAAACAGAGGAAGCAATAATTCTGACTGCATCTTGCGTACGTTATGGACACCAACCAACTTTTTGCAGAGACACGGGTTTTTTTAATCTCTCCAAAGAAAAACAAACTTGATTGACATTCTGGAAACAGCTTCTTTCATCACATAGTCCAGCAACGAATCACGCGTAACGAAGCATGTCGCTGAATGCGTGCGAGGATAGCTGGTGATGTAAAATGGAATGCAGTTTGATGCAAGATTCTCGAGAAGTGATTTCTTCTTCTTTCTACTTCTTTCTGAATGAGGAAGTGCAGTTTTGACATTTCTTATTAGGTTTTTTACCTGACGGTAAAAATATACTTCGCAGGGTTGTTGCAATACTGGCGTACATTTGGGAGGAATTACTTTGATTAGCAATCCGTCTTCATCTTGGAACAGTTCGTCGTATATTTGCCAAGGAGCACAAAAATATTTGCCGCTGGGTGGAGTCGAACCCGCGACCCTTTCAATACGAGTCCGTTCTCTTACCGCCCTCTTTTTACATATTGTTCGTTGCGGTTCGTCGTAGCGGACGTCACATGACATCTGTTGAAGTTCGTTGTAGATCCTATCACTCAGTTTTTTTTAATTACAGACAGCAGTCAGTTCGCTGACCGAACACGCTGAGCTACCGTGCCGGCACCGCTGAGCCAAAGACCGCTTCGTAAACACTTTGTCATAAGGATAACAGATAGGTGCAAATGGTGATACATCCGTATCAAAATTCCTTTTATTTCCTAAGCGCTTGGCCATCTGAAGTTCCCACTTGGGGTTCTTTCATGTCTCCCTACGCCCTACATTTACCATGAATTTGGACGAGTTCGGTGATGACGAGTAGGCGTCCTCTCCTTGTAACCGGAGCGGCGACTATGTAGAGAAGTTGCTGGAAAGTGTCTCCAACTGTTGCAAATAAAAGATTTTTGATTTTCACAGTGATTTCCATTTCGCGACCAATGTAACCTTACTTCACATAAAGCCCTTCTACATTGTCAGAAATCTGTTTTACAAGCTAAGGTGAATGTCTGATACCATTGGAATTCTTTTTGTGAGGAATGCCCTGTTTATCTGTGTTAGTCTATGCTGTGTTAGTCCTCGCTTCGTCCGCGATGTGTAATTTCGGTTCCGATTTCTTCACTTTGTTTGCTTCATGGTCTCCATATCTTTTTATGCTGCGTTCATGCCTAATCTCATTTCTGATATTCCTCATTACTTTGGTACTTCTTTGATTTACTCTCGATCCGTAGCGTGTGTTCATTAGACCGTTCATTGTGTTCACAGCTGCCGTAGTTCTTCCTCACGTTTACTCAAAATTGCAGTGTATAGGGTGTCCCGGAAATGTTGCGCCAAACTTCGGGAGATTGTAGAGGGATATGTGCCTGTATTCGAGAAAGTCATCCGACTACGCTAGAGAGTATCGAAGTTAAAGGCACCAGCGTCTGCCGTTAGGCCATTCCTTAGGCAGTGAGTTTCCATCCACAGTTTATTTTTTCCTGGAACTCTCTAAAATCAGGAAATGAAGTCCTTCGACATATAAGAAATTCTTGTAAATGAATACGAAAAAGTTTCTTGTGCAACAACCTTCACATATTCTTGGAAGTGTGTATCGTCTACGCAACCAATTGAAGGGAGTTTGGTTGTTGCCATACGCATTTCGCTTTAGTTATTTGGAAAGCAAAATCAGTGGCCTGTAATGCATGTTTCCTTTTTTTACATACAATAAACTTATTATCCGGTAGATATAATGTGCTGCTATGTTACATTTTGTCATGTCTTTCTCTTGTTTTTTAGGTTAAAACTCAACTTTTGTAGCACGAAGTTCGTAATGTGAACTCATTCTTCGGTGTTACTTACGATTTCAGCACTATTAACTCGTATCTTCGTATATTGTTGCGTAAAAAGCCGCAACGTATTCTAAACACGACTCTGCAACATGGGGAACATCATTAGAGCATATGCGTCGGTTTGTCAGCTCGTTACAATTAGTATTGCGTGAGCTCTTTTTGTTTCAACATTGAACCCTGGCGGTATTGTTGGGCTCCTACATTTGCTTTGGGCTTGCCGCGCTGCTCGGGTAACACTCATTTCACAAGTCTTTCTGCAAACACACATTATCAACAACCACAGGAACTGCTATCGACTTTGTGACTAGGAAGAATATAAATGTTACTGCTTCTCGTTCCACTCGCAGAAATTTTAGCTGTCTTCTTAGCTTCCCGTCTAAGCACACACTCAGAAATAGCCAAATATTTATTTCATCATTCGTTCTCTAATCACATGGAATTGTAAATACCGCCGAATGTTGCAGAATATACTTGTATTACATTCATAAAAGGGTCCCAGAATGTATTAACAAAGCTAAGATGAAAAGGAAATGCGTGTAGCGGGATGCAAACATACATACTTCGACTCGATAAACCACGATGTTATCAGTTAGGCTAGCGGCTAAAATGTAAAATCAGTCTCCTGTCTTGATTATATTACTTTGTCTTTAAGGATAAATTGTTGATGCATTTTTAAACTGACTTTTAATGATAATGGTGAAATGTCTGCGATAAATTTTCAGTGTGCCGTTTCTTGAAAGTTCTTATTATACAAGTGTATTTCATGTTTAATTTGTAAGTAATTGACGGTAAAACTCACTCCCGACAGAGCACACCTACACCGAAGCTTTAACAGTCGATAAATCTTTATATGCAGTTTAATTATAACAATAATTGTAATAAATTGTGCCTAGAACGGCGTGTTTTTATAAAGCTCAAACACGCATGGGTGAAGTCTTGTGAGGTATTCGTAATGAAAGTCCATAGCAGTTCCTGCAGTTGTCGATACTGCGCATGAGATCACGTTTGCAGAAAGTCTTAACGGGTGTTCCTGGCGCTACTCCAATCTGCGCTGACGATACATCGAGTGTGCAGAAACGCCCACAAAGGTACTTCAGCTCGTGGAGTCATTACGATCGCTGCCCTACTTGGAAGCTTGGAACGCTCGTTAGATGCACAATTAAATGGCGAAACCATAAACAGTTGCACTTTTGCAAATAGATAATCGATATATAAGAGGGCTATTTTTTTTCAAGGTCTGATCGGTCGTGAAATGGAAACCAGAGTGAAAATCAAAAAAGTTTTCAGAGTGAACTTTTCAGCCTGCAGCGGACTTTGCGCTGATACGAAACTTCCTGGCAGATTGAAACTGTATGCCGGAACGAGACTCTAACTCGGGACCTTTGCCTTTCGCTCGCAAGTACCAACTGAGCTACCCAAGCGAAAGACGAAGGTCTCGAGTTCGGCGAACAGTTTTAATCTGCCAGAAAGTTTCATATCAGCGCATACTCCGATGCAGAGTGAATATATCATTCTGGAAACATCCCCCAGGCTGTGGCTAAGCCGTGTCTCCGCAATATCCTTTCCTCCAGGAATGCAAGTTCTGCAAGGTTCACATGAGAGCTTATGTGAAATTTGGAAGGTAGGAGACGAGGTACTGGCGGAATTAAAGCTGAGGACGGGGCGTGAGTCGTGCTCGGGTAGCTCAGCTGGTAGAGCACTTGCCCGCAGAAAGTAAAGTTCCGATTTTTTAGTCTCGGTCCGGCACACAGTTTACATCTGCCAGGAAGTTTCGAAAATGTTTTATTTGCAACATTTAGCTACAATTCCCAGCTACTTCTCTACATAGTCTTCGCTGCAACTTAGACATTTATCGTAGCGTTGTACCAACTTTCCTGCACCCTCGTCGTAGAAAGTGCTTTCCGTGAGTTCTCTAAGCTGGTCTGCAACTCGTTGGTTGTGCCAAAATGCTGTCCTGTTCTGAACTGCCCTTCGTAGACTGTTTTCTCGAATCGCCTGACCTACACGTCGAACGAGATCGTCGAATGACACTCGCTTCCTTCCCCGACCGCCAGCATCGTGAACCTCTCTATGCCCTGCTTCGAAGTTCCTGCACCATCGCCGCACTTTGCTATCACGCATGACAGTTGCGTTGTGTGGGCTGCAGCGCTGCATGAAATCAGGCGGCACCCATGAGCACAAAGCATAAATCAGTAGAACAGCTCGATACCACTAAGGCACTAAGGCCCACTACGAGATATCTTGATTATATGGGGTCTGTCACCCCGAGAGATGGCATCGCATCAGAGCTCCCCGCACCATCATCGAGACCTAACAACGTAACATATGTTTATAAACTAAGAGGAGAAAAAGTAAGGTAACGTTACGGCTTTTCGGGCGGGAAGGAGCGTCTGGTCCCCGGCACGAACCCGCCCGGCGGATTTGTGTCGAAGTCCGGTGAACCGGCCAGTGGTTTTTAGGTGGTTTTCCATCTGGCTCGGCGAATGCCGGCTGGTTCCCCTTATTCCGCCTCAGCTACACTATGTCGGTGATTGCTGCGCAAACAAGTTCTCCACGTACGCGTACACCACCATTACTCTACCACGAAAACATAGGGGTTACACTCGTCTGGTGTGAAACGTTCCCTGGGTGGTCCAGCGGGGGCCGAATCGCGCAATAACACTGGGTTCGGTGTGGGGCGGCCGCGGGGTGAAGTGGACTGCGGTAGTCGTCGTGGGGTTGTGGACCACTGCGGCTGCGGCGGGGACGGAGCCTCTCCGTCGTTTCTAGGTCCCCGATTAACATACAATACAATACAAAGGAACGTTGTGTGACAGAAATGTAAAGTAAACTGGAACAGTATTTAACATTAAACGAAATGTAAGAAAATAACCTATACCTTTGGAAGGATACCAAATTAAACACCTTTCAGCCGTCTAGTTTCCAAATTTGTTTTTTGGTTACCAGTTTCAGCGCTTTACTACGCCGTCTTCAGGCCCTTTACCGACGTGTAGGAAGATTCTGCCTCGCTTCTGATCAAAACAGGAACCAGCAATACTATTATTTGTAGATTTTTGGTACAGAGATCATTTCAACCATCACCTGCCGACAGATACCGCACAGTCGGCAGATGATGATTGAAGTGATCGCTGTAGCAAAAATCTACTAATACCAGTATTGCTGAGGGATCTGTAGATGGCGTAGTAAAACGCTGAAACTGGCAGCCAAATAAAACAAGTTTGGAAGCTAGACGGTTGAAAGATGTTTAATTTGGCATCCTGTATCGAGAAGCCGAGTCCGGCAACCATCTCTAAAAAGATGGACACGCATACACCTCAGGAGGATCGAAGGACCTCGTGCCGAATACCTGTTTTACGAAGAAATAAATAGAAATTTACCCCTTGACCCTTTACACCTAGGAAATCCAGACGGAAATTACTCCTGTAAGACCACTAAAAAACCGCACTTCATACCACGCTGGAGACTCTGCTATTCCATGCGTCTTTGTGTGCTCACTGTGCGGCCGGTACTGAAAAGTGCGACGTAACGCGATCCACCGACGTACTGGAGACATTGGACAACTCATATGCGGAAGGCTCCATCAGTTTCGTAGTTCGAGAAACACTCGTCGGGCGGGTAGACGCAGCGTTACGCACCACTGTACCGGAGTGATACGTAACACCACACCTCCCAGCGTAAATGAGTGAGAAGAGCGGCGGGTGAATCACCAGTGCCGGCGACTGCGTGTCTGGCGGCAGAGACGGCCGTCCCGGACCAGGCCGAGGCGGCGGCGGCGGCGGCGGCGGCGGCTGCTGGAATGTGATTTCTGTGGGCCTGGGCGCCGTGAATGGGCCCCAAACTAACCTCCAAGGCCGCAAACAGCGACAAAAAAGGGGGCAGGGGGCCAGGGGACGGGGGACGGGAGCCGCCGCGTGGCGCGGGGCTGCAGCTGCCGCGATGCACCGCAGCCGCCTGCCGCCAGTCAGCGCTGAGCACCCCGGGTTTCCCGCCCCGACGCCGTACTTACAGCTGATCCAGCTGCCCCGCTACAGCAAACCCCACGCCGAGTCTAGGGCACGCAGCAGTCTTAGAGAGACGTAAGACAAAAAATACACTGAAGCGCCAAAGAAACTGATATAGACATGCGTATTCTAAACAGGCAGAATACGGTGCTGCCGTCAGCAACGTCTACATGAGACAACAAGTGTCTGGTGCAGCTGTTAGATCGGTTACTGCTGCTACAACGGCAGGTTACCAAGATTTAAGTGAGTTTCAACGTGGTGTCATAGTCGGCAACCGAGCGATGGGACACAGCGTCTCCGGGGTAGCGACGAAACGCAGATTTTCCCGTACAATCATTTTACGAGTGCTCCGTGAATATCAGGAATCTGATAAAACATCAAACCTTCGACATCGCTGCGGCCGGAAAATTCCTGCTATAACGGGACCAACGACGACTGAAGGAATCGTTCAACTTGACTGAAGTGCAACCCTTCTGCAAATTGCTGCAGAGTTCAGTGCTGGGCCATCAACAAGAGTCAGCGTGCGAAGCATCAACGAAACATCATCGATATGGGCTTTCGGAGCCGAAGGCCTACTCGTGTACACTTGATGACTGCACGACACATATCCTTACACCTTGACTGGGCCCGTCAACATCGACACTGGACTGCTGATGACTGGAAACACGTTGCCTGGTTAGACGAGTTTCGTTTCAAATTCTATCGAGCAGATGGACGTGTACGGGTATGGAGACAACCCCATGAATCCATGGACCGTTCATATCAGCAGGAGGCTGTTGAAGCTGCTGGATGCTCTGTAATGGCGTGGACTGTGTGCAGTTGGAGTGATATCGGACCCCTGATACGTATAGATACGATTCTGACAGGTGACACGTACGTAAGCATCCTGTCTGATCACCTGCATCCATTCATGTCCATTTTCCATTCCGACGGACTTTGCAATTCCAGCAGGACAATGTGACACGCCAAACGTCCATATTTGCCAGAGAGGGGCTCCAGAAACACTCTTCTGAGTTTAAACACTTCTGCTGCCACGTAACTCCCCAGTCATGAACATTATTGGGCATATCTGGGACGCCTTACAACATGCTCTTCAGAAGATAAATCCATCCCCTCGTACTCTTACGGATTTATGTACAGCCCTGCTGGATTTATGGTTTCAGTTCCCTTCAGCACTAGTTCAGACATTAGTCTCGTCCATGCCACGTCGTCTTGCGGCACTTCTGCGTGCTCGCGGGGGCCCTACACGATATTAGGCAGGTGTACCAATTTCTTTGGTTCTTCAGCGTATTTTACTACATATCTACTTTACTTGCCGCATAATCGCCGCTCACATCTATACACTTTCTATAGCGCTGCACCAGCTTCTTTACCCCCTCTGCACAGAAGTCTGAGAACCGAACAAGTTGGTAACGCCAGTCTTGGGTTCAAAACCGTTACGAAATCGCTGTCCAACCAGCAACTTTTCCAAGTGTCACGAGGGGAAATAGTTGCTTGATTCAAGGTCGGGCAGTACAGTACTAATTTTATTATACCAGAGGGAGCTGTAAAGGGGATAACAGTAGAGAAAAACAGAGACTGTAGTGTATCCAACAAATAATTAAGGATAATGCTACTCTGAGAGGAAGTCGTGGTCGGCCACATCAGAGTAGTTAGAAGACTGAAAAATGCCTCATAAGTCAGCACTTCACTACATGACAAAAGCTAAGCCGAAGATTCAGGTTCGAATCCCGTCCCGGCACAAATATTCAACTTTCACCGCCGAACTATTTCGATAGCCGGTTGCGGCTGGCGTCGGTCTTTCCTTCGAAATTTGATATTTGCGGCCGCTGTATCAACCGACAGTGTCGTGTCTCTTCTGTCGGGAGCGGTCGGCTGGCGGGTGGGAGTGGCGGGGAGGGGGGGGGGGCGAACGATAGTTAGTGAGAATAAATATCGTGAAGGTTTAATGTGGTAATGAGTGGGAATAAGTTTCGTAAACGTATGAAAGCATGCAAGAAGTTTGTTGGAAGGCGCTAAGTGCTTTCATTCACAAGTACTAGACGAATATGGACTGGGTGATTTACACGCTTTGAGTAACGGTAGCATAAACCATATACTCAGCTTCTAACTGTAATTCTTGAGCTATTGCGTTAAACCTTTAACATAATGAGCAGATTATGACAGCATTTTAAATATTGCGAGTAACTTTATAAAATACTGAAAATCTAGTATTTGTTGCCCATCGTAACTATTAGGTAGGTAACATGCAACCGGGGACGTTTAGTAATATATATGCTAGAAGTAAAAATTGCTATAATTCCATATCAGGAAACGACATTGATACCGATTCCTCTCTGCTTTTAATGTAGTTATGAAAAAAAAGAGACAATATGTCATTCAGTGAGGACGTACTCACAATTCATCTGAGTGAAAACCTAATTACGAAATCTTAAACGAAGTCCGGATATAATTGAGTCGAACAGTTAGCAGAATCTCCCAGGATATTTAACAGGCAGATAACTATTGTCAAGAGATGTTATAGGGTGAACGTGCATTTTTCTATTCTCCGTGAATTTTAAGGATTTCGTTGTAGTTGACAGGTACAATGATACTCTTTTGAGCTGCTTTAGTGTCGAAGCTATTGCAATATGTTTTACTGTCGAATAGTCTGCTCCGTGAGTAGACACGCAGAGTATTTGATTTTCTTTAATACGGATATTTCTCCAAATGCTAAACTTCTTCATGCTTTGTTTCAAGCTCCACTCTTTACTTGTGGAATTACTGTGTTCTGAGTGGCATAACAACCCAGAAAACCTGACTAACTTCCTTTCCGGTCGTGAACCTGACTCAGCTAATTTACAGTGGTTGCACCAATTGCAGATATGTTCAGGGGTCATGCTTGTGTGTCGGGGATAAAAAAACGTCGCACCTGCTTCACGAACGCCGCCTTCCTCGCTTTGCAGTGAGTGACATAACACGGATAGTGCCGAAGAACTCCGGAACAGCGCCGCATTGTGAGATGCTGCAGGACCTTCGGAGGGGTTGGGGGTAGTAAGAGGACGCTTCGCCCCAGCACTTGGGCCGATTGGTTCGCTAATCCAGAGCCGGTAACTTTCTTCGCCGGACAGGAGTAATCAGCATAGCTTCGCACTTGTAATGGAGTCGATTGTGATCAAGATTCAGCACCGCGTTTCATTTAAATCTCCCGACCTCGTAGGCGGACAAACACGCTTTTGGCTTAATTAAAACTTTATTTTGTTTTACCTCCCCTCTTTTTTTTTCACGCTGTGGATCATTCTCAAGATACTCGTCAAATTAGTTTTCTAATTTAATACGCGCCGAAATTGTCTTTCTTTTTCTTTTGTACGTCGGGAACAAGAACGTTTAATTTTGAGACCTACGAGCTTTTTCGTTAATTAACACGCGACTTTTAAAATAGGTAATTAATAACACCTCCGAGGCCGTCGTAACCGGGGGACAAATGTTCTCCGGATCCATCACGCCGAGTTAATGAATGTCTTGTCGCTTCTGCCCTCGGTGATGTCCACTCGGCACGACAGCTACAGCAATATGTTCGGAATATCTAATAAAAGAAAATAAACGAGACATCACGTATCGGAGGAACTACTGTGCGTTGACGTGATTAATTCTTGCAGACAAACTCTCACATACAGCGTATTTCACGTAACTCGAATTTGATTTTAAGTAGCGAACCATGAACCTTATTTGGACGTACAGTACGAAGTCTTACACACTGTTATGCGCTGAATCTCATACTTCTTAATTATATAGTGACTGAGATCTGGCTACGTAAACTGTTACTAGAATCTTGTATTCACTGGCATGACAGACTCATTTCTACAGGTTCGCGCTCGCAGTACCTTTGAAGACAGTTGGGGCTTATATATACCTAAAACAAGAAGCATAATCAAATGCAAAGGGTGGTACGGGAGTACAAGTCCCACCGTCACACCTTCACCTGCCCATGTTAGGCAAAATTTTTCTGCCTGACTCATGTAGTACTATCACCGTCAGAGGGTGGTACGGGACTACAAGTCCCACCGCACACCTCCAAAGTGAATTGCAGTGACGCAGTCACTGCCCTGTGGAAATTTACTGCCTCACCAACACAGTTAGACCGCAATAGACCGGTGATGCTGTATTGTAACATATCACCCCGGACTACAAGTCCATTAAAAAAAAAAAAAAAAAAAAAAAAAAAAAAAAAGCATAATCAATGGAATACAGTAATACAATAGCTATCGATCAGGTAAGGCACGGTATCTTTCAGTTATGCGCTACACTTGATGACTTCGTATCCAAAAATACTAGGCAGATCCAGTGACAAAGAGGCACACACAAGACATTAAAATGTATTACAGTGAGATTAAAACACCTAAAATGCCAGATTTCCATGAGGCATATACCACAGGGCAATATAGACACGCAATTATATCTGATCTAATGCTTGTCAATTACATACGCGTGGAGACGTACCAGAGTTCGACTGTCCACATGATGAATTGCAATTTATTGTTCCTTACTACCAACTTGGTGTAAGTAGCTTTTATCGTCGAAGTGTAGACGTCTGTTCGAACGGAGCACGTTACGGTGCAGCTGCATTTTATTGGGTGATTTACTATACGTTTTCATGCGTTATTATTCATGTTCCTACTATGTCATACATGCGAATATTATTATAGTATAAACTGCAGCCTGTGAAACAAGATGTGGTAAAATCCTAATATTTCATAAGGGATTCAAGCGTTTTTCATTAACATGTAGCACGCAGAAAATAAAGTACTTGATTTTATGGTTATGCACTACTTTCTTTACCTACGAGGATATTCACATAAAATATACATTACTATGGGTGAAATAAAACACGGATTTTTGCCGGAATCCAACAGAAACAGAAAAAGAGATATCAGTAATACGAAGATTCCAAAAGGAACTGTATTAGTTGGGAAAGAGGTGGCGGTGGGCGGTGGGGGGGGGGGGGGGGTGCACAGCATACTGAAATCAAACTTGGGCCCCAAACCAAGGCATAACGCGTTGTTTCATATAGCATCGCAGGCAGTGGAAGAAGCGATAGGTTACAAAAAACCAACTACGTCCGAAGGAGGACGTTTATTCACAGAGTAAACTATATTCAGTATTATCAACAGCACCGTATGGCATACAGTTGCAATTTACTGCCCCTTCATGCGATATGTGCCTGGAAGGACAGTGGTGTAATGTGACGTACTTTTTTCCTTGCTCAAATGAAGTCATTATATGGTGAGAGTGGTAATACGAACTGATAGCTACCGGGCTTAATTTGCACGGGCCCCTGTTGTTCCTCTCTGATGTAGAGGGAATGAAGCCTGTCCTCTCAGCTACTAAGAGGAGTTCACAACACAACTCGGATTAAATATTAGACCCTACCGTCGCACAGAATTTATCCTTTCTAGTGGAGAAGGGAACAGTGATCATGGAATCTTTCTCAAAAAATTGCTATTAACTCTTCAGCACACGAGAACTTTCTATCTGAAGGAAAGTAGTTGGATACATTGGTCCATCGGTGACTAAGTCATTGGAAATAGATCCCAAGCTCGGAATGGGTCGGGAAACCGGCTGTGGCCTTATGGAAGGAACAACTCCATCGTTCGAACGAGTTACGGATGGCTGTACTACCAGCTTCATGTTCGGTTCCCCAAGTGCTGTGCTACTTCTGCTCTTCGACAAGCTTCCTCCATTCTCCTACCTTTCCTGGTGTATTTTAATGGGCCAAAGTACTTACCAAGCACATAAAGGTATTGTACCGCCAGCGCTTTCGTTGATTAAATATTATCAACTCTTCTAATTGGATGTTAGCACCCGAGTGCCACAATCATATTCAATTCCTCGCATTAGAGAACTAAACGTCAAGGTCGGATCAGATTTAGAATTGACTGTGATCTCAAAAGTAGGACCGTCAATGCATGAACTACTGTTACAAAATTCGTAATATGTGAGCACATCACACGTTATATAGGCAGGCACTACGGCAGATCAGTCCTATGGAAAGAGCAATTGGAATGATATTTTCGTGGCGCTGTTGCTCTGTGGGAACGTCCCATTTAGGCAGCTGTCATGTCGGTCAGTCGGTATATAAATTGGGACGTTACAATTTGTTTTCCGTATCCATTATCTGTAAAACGGACCCGCTACCTGCCTCCACCCTCTAGTAACATAGATCTCGTTAATTTTAAAAATTCGTGAGTGTAATGGTGCCAAAAAATTGTATCAATCGTCGTAATACGTCAGCAGCATGTTGTGTGTTTCATTACACGCTACTGTAGGAATGAACTACCTTTTATACCCAATCTGTCTGTTAGAATGAAAAGTGAGTAAAGACGTCATGTGTAAGAACAAACACTTTCAGCGAATATTGCGAGGGGAGTTACAATGTAAGTATCACTTATCGTGCCACTCTATGACCATTGCGCAATAAGAATGGCGCATTGTCACAATAGAGTAGATGTTCTGGGGCTCCTAAAGAGATAGTTCGGCGCGGTACGGTAAAAAAGTGCATCACAGAGTGGGAATGAAATGACGCGACAGCTGGAAACGTTCTCCAAAAGTTGAATTACGTGGCACAGTAAGGTTCTTGTGGGCAAAACTTCTAAACTGCACACAGATTTACTGTGAAACGTTGGCACTACATGCAATGACACGTCCGGCCTCACTAAAATAGTGCCAACAACTTCAACAACTTGACCAAAGCTGCACAGACTTGGATGATGCTGATCGGAAGGAAGTCCACCGACATCGCCGACAGCCCACGTCCAGACAGTCGAGGAGCTGATTTGGAACGAGCGCAGATTTTCCAACGATAAAGACGACCATTGAGTGGATCTTCAATGGCCCCGTGACCAGGAATCTGATTCCTACCGTCGAGAAAATGAGCTATTGGCAGAATGTTCCGACAGCTATTTACAAAGATTTGGCGCCCATGTAGTAAAATAGTGTCATGTATGCGTGTCACTTTGACGTGAAGTGTAGCATTCAATAAAAGTCATATGGCATAACATAATAACGTGTAACTTACTTTTTGAAGACTCATCGTAAATTTTATTGTTGTATCCTTGCCCTCATACGTGCAAGTGAAGAACTACCAACATTGTTAATTGTAAGCAACAATTCGTAGCGCCAATTAGAGGCTTTCATGAAATTTTAGTGAATAAATCATAAGAAAATTGAACGAAGAGAATAGGCATTTAGCCGTATAGACACAATAATGTATGTGTTGCTACTATGGATGTATCCTGCAGTTAGCGAGACACCTTACGAATCCCTCTGACAGACTAAGCAGTGTAATGAATTCCAGTCTTTCTAAAGCCATATTATCAGATCACGAATTTCTTGCGTTTCCTAGCAGTCATTTGGAAAATTCACGCTGACTCACAAAATTAAAGTCAACAAGACGGTATCTTAATTTGAGATATCAGTTTGGTAACTTATTCAGCTGAATATAGATGATTATTCTGTTTACAGAGATCTACACTACTGATTTGATCAACGTTTCTCGAAACTTTAAAAGTTTTGCACTTTTGCGCGAAGGGACAGGTGATAAAAAGAGGCTAATTAGAGATTTTTTTCTGATCGAGGATCTTTCATACATGCAGTTATAGTTTCTTATGGTACAATTTATGCAGAAAGTTTTGGAACCAAAGAGGGGAGACTGTTAGTGGCCAAGATTGTCCAGTGACACGATATATAACATATGATGTAAGAAGGCCTCAGGAACCTATCTGAATAAGTCCCTACATAGCATTTAAGAGTACACGAAGGGAGATTTCGTAGCGCAACAAAGTACATTTATCTTTGAGCTATGAGCGACTCTATTCCTAGTTCCCGTTTTGAACGCTCTTCAAACGTCGGATGCATAAAGCGACCGTAACAAGTACACAGCAGAATGCTGTTAATCTCTGGTTTATTTATTAAGCATTTCTGGAATTCCTTAGAGCGCAATCTTCGCATTATATCAAAATGGCTGCAGCGAATGCCGTGATTAATTTAGTAATAGCGAGAAGTAAAACAAAAGCTCTCAAAAGACTTTGTTTTCTTTGCTAGCAATAAATCCCACCTCCTTTATGGGCCGTTTTAATAAAAATGTGTAATTACATTCCCGTTTACATTGCAATACCAACCGAATTACTTAACCCCTTACAAGCCGCTTGAAATGTTGACAGCATCATCATTATTGTTAAAGAAATATTGCCACCATCATAGTCTGGTATCCGAACACTACGAGTAAATCAGAGAGGCGCTTTGAGAGACGTGAATGAGCCGTACAAAATTTTGAAAAATCAGAGGTAATTTGAAAAAGGAAAAAAATGTAGTTCAAAATGATTGCCCCGACACTTGGCTACGTTATTTGGAGACCCTCCACTCCATCTGCTCCAAACGTCAATCCTGCGAAGCTAATGCGTGTGAGTAACGTATTGTTTTCCTTACTCATACTACCTAGGTTCATAATATTTCCCAGAGAAGTAAGAGTGTGCCACTTTGTGTTTTGTTCGACATGTTCTCAGACTGAATGTATGGACCACTAAAAACGTCTGACAGTTCCCCAAACAACCAGAAGACAACAATATGTAGTAAGTGTACTTTGGGTTTGGTTACGCCAGTAAAACACATTACAGAACTTAGGTCTTTTTGTAGGTACTCCTGCAGGTTATAAACAACTAAGAAATGTTGAGAGGCCTGTAGTATTGCTACTATTATTACTTGTAAGCAAGTTCATTTGAAACAGTTTACAAATACCGTAAGATTTTGAAACATTAAAAATATATCATGCGGCGCATGCGGTCTTTTCAACGGAGAGGTTAAATTCTCATTTCTCACATATTCTTCATGAAAAAAATTACTTAACAACTGTATGATTTTCTCGTTACATGAAAGAATTTAAAAGGAAAGACTCTTGTGCTAAAATGGCTGCAATTTTTCAGGGAAGTGCAGGTTTCTTCATCAGACGTACTTTAAGAGTACATTAATTACCATGGAGTTGCTGACGAGGCAGAATGAAGAAAGTCAAAAAATTAGAGTAACAACAGTCCGTGCATAGACCAATACTTCTACATCTCCGTGGTACAACAGTGAATGAAATGGGGAAAAAAGTGGTAATACTATTGCGTTTATGTTTTCGTTTTCACAGCTTAGTTTTCTAAAAAATATTTTATTTCTCTTTTCGATATCGAGAGACATTTGCTATTGTTAGCAGAAGTTTCATATATAAAGTGGAACCAAAATAGTTGTTTGCTTCTTTCTGTTTTGGAGAAACTTTCGTAAAAGTAGCGCTAGTGGAAGTCCAATATTTAAATTTTCTAGACAGATTTTGTGTCCTTGGCAAATAGCTACCTAAAAATCTATGGAGAAACATAAGTAAGAAAAACATTGTTTCCACGGCGCAAAAGTTGTAAGAAAATCACTTTTCACATGCAGACATACATTAAAACAAGATATTAAACATCTATCAAGATATTCATCACGGTGATGCAAACTTCCTTTCGCTACCTAACTTTTATTTTCATATTCCGTAGGTTTCATGTAATCGGATTTTCGGAAAATGCTACAGAAAATGTGTTAATCCATCTAGTTGACCCGTTCACCCTTATCAAATTTCTGTTGTAGCCAGGCTTAAATTGATTTTCATCAAAGTATTTCAGCAGTATCTGTGTTGAGAGTCTTAACTTTACTGTGTAGTTTGGTTCTGTTGCGCTACAATTGTTTATCATCATATTTCAAAATGGCTCTGAGCACTATGGGACTTAACATCTGTGGTCATCAGTCCCCTAGAACTTAGAACTACTTAAACCTAACTAACCTAAGGACATCACACACATCCATGCCCGAGGCAGGATTCGAACCTGCGACCGTAGCAGTCGCGCGGTTCCGGACTGAGCGCCTGAACCGCTAGACCACCGCGGCCGGCATCATATTTCATTGGACGGTATTTGTACCCGAAAATGGATTGATAATTCGAAAGCGATGTTGCTCAAAAATAAAAGTGTTTGTTTGAAATGCGGCAGTGAAATCTATGTCAATATAAATATTGCAACGTTCTGGCAAAGTATCCGCAGCTGCGCCGACTGAAAGTACCTTAATATGTTCAGGAGTATACAATAACTTCCGTTACGAATTGTACAGGCCATGGACGCATATGCAAGTAATAAATGGACGTTGACTCAAACCAGCATTGAGAGACAGGAACAGATGTAAATTTTTGCAGGAAGATGTACAAATTATCTGATATTAAGTAACAATTAAAATACCATAACAAGACAACGTTCACACCATTTACAGGTAGATGGAGCACATGCCTTTCCTCCCTTAAGTTAGCTGACGACTATAGCCAAAGCAAGGGCTGCCAGCCGGAGAATTAAATAAAAGATAATACTGAAAACAGCTGACCCGGTAGAACGTACTAAACGTTAGGAAAGAGAGGATAAACACGGAGCCAGTTTCCCGACGAAGCTGTTATCTGCACTCAGGTACCGTTCCTCAATGACTGGTAGAAAATCCAGAACGACTTAGACAGTGTTACCACTTAGTAGTCTCAACGACCGCGCTCGGTAATATGGGGATTTATACATATAACGCACATAAACGAGGGAAGATACGAAGTAGAACCTGCCATATCGTCTAATTACCTAGCGGTAACGCTGAAAAAGGGTTATAAATTCGAAGGAATATCTGATGTCAGTATATGTAACGGAACTGAAAGATACACGGTTTACTGACAGAATTCTGATAAAATGTAAAATATCTGGCTACGACACTGTACACATTGGTCTTTTTAACAACGGTATCTGACCTATGGAGCCAAGGAAACTCCCAGGCGCGCTGCTACTTTCGTTAGCATGACGATATAGCCAATAAAAAGGTGTAACAACCGTAATCAGTATGCATTACTGGGATATTTTCTTCGTGGATATATATATATATATATATATATATATATATATATATATATATATATATATATATATTCGGCGAAGAAGTAATATGATGAAACATCTAAGAGCTAGATTGATAAATAAAAGTTCCAGTCACGTTGGCTATTGGGAATAATGTTTTTCATACACTACTAAATGAAAATGGTGGAAAGAGGTGGCTGTTGTGTAGTCTGTATCAATCTTTGATTGACTGGATTTTGTATTTGATTTCTTCTTTAAATGAATTATGATGATCTTCAGTCTTATCTGGGAAAGGCTAGAAGAACGTGCATAAACATAAGTGGGTACAGTATAGTTGTAAGAACATACTAGCACGACCATCTATGCGCGACACAAAAAAAAAAAAAAAAATAAAAAATGCGACGTTGGAAGTAACTGAGCATCATCGTAGGGAAACGTCTCTGTGTTATGACAATGAACTTAAAAAAAAGTTAAAATTGTTTTCAAGAATGGTAGCGTGAAGAAATGTAGCGTGTATTCATATTGTACTACTTCTATATATACGTCAACTGTAAACATTAATAAGGGACATTCGTTGAGAACCAAGAGTTATTGCGTGTAAAACACGGCACATGATGTACTTTATTCATGTTAGCTGGTAATTCTCGATTACTCAATTCCTTTCTATATATTTCCAACCCTTACATTACTTCCTGAACAACACAGCAGAAGTACTCCTTCTCAACAAGGTAATGTCCTCTCTGTAACACTACAGAACACTGCCATGTTCTCTAAATCATTTTCTGTATCAGGAACCTGACATTGGAACTATCTTCTTCAAAATATTAGAAAGATTAAAATACTTTCAAACTTCAAAAGACAGCTAATGGTCCACCTTCAATCACAATAGATATCTCTTCTTGCGGCTCACTCTGGTCAACTCTCGGCCCCCATCCTCCACCACACACCCCTAGCCATTGTCACTTCAGTTTTAATCCTCTTCTCTTTCATTTTCCTTTTTGTTTCTTGTAATACCAAACCAGGCTTTAAAAGTGCTAAAATAATCAATATGATTCTTAATGTCCCCATTATATTATTATTATTAGAGTTATATTATTATTATTATTACTGTAAATTTTTACCTTTATTAATAGTGCAAATTATTATTACTGAGTATGTTGTGAGATAACTAATTAATATCATTGTTAATTCCTCCATTATTCTACCGTCATTGCTATTGTTAATATTAATATTATTTCTTTCCTTTCTCAGACGTTATGTCTGGTTAAAAATGGAAAGTGACGCGGACCTTGATCAAGCGTGACTTCCTTTTAACTGTACGGTATATGCTACATTGCATTTAGGAACTTTCGGGTAATTGAACATGTATCAATAATTACAGATCTATGTAGTTGTATATATACGTTTGGATGAAGCTGTATTGCGTTGATGTACTGATGGATATTGTGTGGTATGACTCCTGTAGTTGATAGTATAATTGGTATAATGTCAACTTTATCCTGATGCCACATGTCCTTGACTTCCTCAGCCAGTTGGATGTATTTTTCTATTTTTCTCCCGTTTTCTTCTGTATATTTGTTGTATTGAGTATGGATATTTCGATTAGTTATGTTAATTTCTTCTTTTTATTGGTGAGTATGATGTCAGGTTTGTTATATGGTGTTGTTTTATCTGTTATAATGGTTCTGTTCCAGTATAATTTGTGTTCATCGTTCTCCAGTACATTTTGTGGTGCATACTTGTATGTGGGAACATGTTGTTTTATAAGTTTATGTTGTATGGCAAGTTGTTGATGTATTATTTTTGCTACATTGTCATGTCTTCTGGGATATTCAGTATTTGCTAGTATTGTACATCCGCTTGTGATATGATCTACTGTTTTTATTTGTTGTTTGCAAAGTCTGAATTTATCTGTTGTGGTATTGGGATCTTTAATAATGTGCTTGCTGTAATATCTGGTGTTTATTATTTGATCCTGTATTGCAATCATGAATCCTTCCGCCTCACTGTATATATTGCCTTTTCTTAGCCATGTGTTGGATGCGTCTTGATCGATGTGTGGCTGTGTTAGATGATACAGGTGCTTGCCATGTAGTGTTTTCTTTTTCCAATTTACTTTCTTTGTATCTGTTGATGTTATGTGATCTAAAGGGTTGCAGACGTGGTTATGAAATTGCAATGGTGTAGCCAATGTATTTATATGAGTGATTATTATTATTATTATTATTACCAATTATTTTTATTAATAGAGCAAATTATTATTATTGTGATTGTTATGTAACATTTTTATGTGTGTAGTTCCTGGACAGATGTAGGAGAGGTCAGGTTAAATAAGCAAGAACTAAATAAACCGCCATAAGGCAGCTCTGTATTTCATATGCTCACTGATGGAAACCTTTTCAGAATGTGCGCATGTAAATAGTGATAAGTACCAAAAACCCGACTGCCAGTGGTAGTAAAGTGTGCAGTGTTCCTGCCAGGAAAATGCTTTTTAAGCATGATTTCTAGAAATCGGAGGATGATGTGGATAACTACTGGTACGACTCAGATAAAGATCCTGAATATGTTATTGAATATAAATAAGCTTCAAAAGCTGTTCCTAATCAGGTAAATTTGAGTAATTATTTAAGCAAGCAAACAATGTTAAGTTGTGCCCCTTGCTCAGTTTCAGTGAATTTACATGACAGTGTGATGGCTGTAGTATGGCGAAAATAAAATTAATTTTGTACTGTGCCGAATCGTAGATCATTTTTTGAGAAACAGTCATTGTTATACTTTATTATTGTAAAAGTTGGTAATCCAGATCTTAGTATCATGAACTGAAACACCTCGGACCTTTTAAATTTTGTATTTTTTATGAGGTTTTACGGTGACGTTTCGTTAACTCGCCCAGTAAATAAACAG